>NC_133356.1:26373642-26706975 GCF_030506205.2 Paramisgurnus dabryanus | reverse complement strand
AGACGTTTTTATCATACTCCATATTTCATACATACACCGCAGGTCCCCTTACATGGAAGTCGCTGTTATGTTTCAACAATAGCCCTAAATGGACAAACTGTTCAACCGAGCGTGTTTCATTCTTATGTTGTCTCAGACAAAGGCATGTTTGTCCTGTGGCGGCTACCATATGCATTTTGAAATCGAGGGGTGAGCTGTTGGTTGCAATTCGCAATCTCACCACTACATGCCGCAAAAATTTACACACACCACCTTTAAGAGAAAAATGTATGGTGATTTTTTTGTTTCCCATCATTGACGAGTTATCTCGTCAATTAAAAGAAAACATTTCTTGCCAATGACGCTTTCCTGATAAGTTTTTACGATAATCTGTAATGCCGCTATTATCCACTAAATTATAAAAACTGAAACAAAAACTAATTTTTCAACATTTAAAATTCTGTGTATGTTTTGATAACTGTTCTGAAACTGATCTCTAACAAAATTCCTTTACAAAAATGCAATTATTTCAGCTTTTTGCTCAAAATTTTGTATTTGGCAGGAATGCTGGCAGGAATTTTTTTCTGAAGGCTGGCGGGGAATAAATTAATTGGTAACACCTAAAAATGTAAGCTTTTTCAACTTACATTTTTTACTTAAATAAAAATTTAAGTAAAAAAAACTAAAAATTGTAGGTGTTACCAGTTGAAGTAATTTTTTAAGTTAATCCAACTTTTGCAGTGTATGTCAACTAACTCTCACTTGAGTATTAGTAGACTGTTATGGGTCATTTATAGTCACACACAGGCTGTGCGGAACCTTACATGCACCTCGCCAAAACTTTTACAACGCAAGCACTGTGATTGGTCCACTAGAACCCCTCCCGTCAAGTTATTTCCGCCTGCGAAAGTTAAAACAAAGATGTGCCAAGTTGAGGAGTGACTTAACTTAAACTGCAACAAATGTCACTGTCTATTTACCTCTATCACTGGTCTTTTCAAATCATACACAACAAGCTTCTTCTTTTTCTTCTTTTGTGGGTTTACTAGCCAAACTTCTTCTTTGGCTGTTGCATTGCTGCTGTGGGTTACACGAATGGATACTGCCTAGTAGCAGTTTGCTTGTGTTATTGCACGCCGATGTGGACAATGACCCAGAAGTATTAATAAAAACTGACGTGTAGTCTACAGAGTCGATGCTACATTGTAGGACCTACGCAGATGAGCACTTTAGGGGCAGGGTTAGGGAAAGGGTCAGTAGAATATGTTGACATAGCTGCAAAGTTACTTAAAGTCAGTAGAATGTGTGTTTAGGGATCATCTCAATATATTGTAAACAGATATTAAGCAGATAGTAGACAGTCTACAAATACTGCTAGTTGAGAAAAAGTCGCTGAGATACTTAAAGTTAGTAATGTCTAAAGTGGATTATCGAAATAAAGTGATGCCAAAAAAGAAACAAGCACAGACATTTTTGGATGGTTTCTAAAAAAAATAATAATAATAGAGAAGTGCATAAAAGCGTGCTAAATGTTTTACAACTTGCATACCAACAAACTTGTTTTGGCTCCACCATTAGCTACATATACTACATTTAGATTTCCATTCATGGCTTGAGAGATTAACCTGTAGAATCAGATCGAATTTACAAAGACATTTACAACCGGGATAATGCAAACATGACTATGCCTGTTTTATTCAGTTCTTGTTAGAAATATTCTGTCCCACAACTTCCAAAGCTCATTTATGCTCTAATCCCTTTATGTAATTCATACAATCACTTGTTCATTGAATAAACCAAAGACAGATTTGGCAACACATCAATCAATCATTGAAAATAGAGACTTTGATGCTGCTATACACTGTAAGTACAATGGTTCAAAAATGGTCCCACTCTGTCACTGGGGCAGTACCCTTTAAAAAGATCCTAATTTGTACCATTTAGGTTCAGATATGTATACATTAGGTACCAATATGTACTCTTTAGGTGCACATTTTGCACTCTTTTTAAAAGAACACCGCCTCATTGACAGCTAGAGACCATTTTTTGACAATTTTTTTCTATTCATGTTGTGGCCCAGTGATACAAACTTTGTCCTGGGCTCAATATTATTTTAAATGCCAATATTTGTGTATGCAAAATCAGTGTTTGCAATTAAAAACTAAATATTTACAGAAAAAATGCACTTTTTAAATGTTTTGCTGTTTCTATATACAGTTTTTGATGTTTGTAAAATTCCCAAAGCTTTTGCAAAAAAAAAAAAAAAAAACTCAATAAATGTTACATTATCATACCATGTATTACATGTTAAAAGGATACTCCAGCCAAATATCATAATTACCCCATGATTTACTCAAAGCTCAAGCAATTGGAGATACATGTCCATCATATTTCAGACAAACACATTTGGAGATATTTTATTAAATGTCCTTGCTCTTTAAAGCTTATAATTGTACAGAAAACAGGGATCAGTCCAAGATGTCATCGTTATTGAAAGCTAAATATTACAGTTTATGAAGTTTGAAATATGGATATTTTTCTTACAAAATTCTTAACCCATTGGAGCCGTGTGGATAACTTCTGTGAAGGCTAAATGCACTTTTTTGGGGTTTAAAGTAAGAAGTTGTTCCCTGATCCCTGTTTTCTACCATTATAAAGCTTGGAAGAGCAAGGACATTTACTAAAATAACTCTTAATTGTGCTCATCTGAAAGATGATGGACATGTGTATCTCAGATTGTTCGAGGGTGAGTACATCATAGGGTAATTTTAACATTTGGCTGGAGTATCCCTTTAAAATGCCTTTTTGAATCAAACATTAAATGAAAAGTTCAAATTTACTTTTTCTTGGTATGTCTCCACACGTTTTTAACAAAAAAAAAAAAAAACAGAAAGCAAAGATTGCCAACAAGTTACAGCATCTGCCAATGCAGCAGCTTTATACCGTATATGAACAAAAAAGTTGTTGACTGATGAAGTGCTGGCAATGCACAAAGAGAAGATACAGGCTTCCAAACTGAAAATAAAAGAATTGGCAGCACGGGTTGTTTTAACAATAAAACAAAATCCCGCATACATGAGATTGCAATTTTCATCATGTCAAACACGCCATATGCAAACAATAATAAATTGTTGCACTGACATTAGTACAAGTCACAACTGATACACTGATAGGTAAATTAAACTTTTTTGGAGACGTCGTGATTTTGCTCTCAGTGCAACTTTCCAATACTGATGACCTCGAATGCTGGAGAAGTACAGAAGGGACGATAAAGTTCTTTGAAGCATGAAATGGGAGGATCCTCTCAGTGCCAGCAGCGCAGCTCTATCTGAACCTCCTAACCATGTTCTGACCCTATCATGTGACCCGGACACAGTGCTGAGCACCGCCTGGCTCGGCCCTCTAAACAACAGCTTCAATGGCTTGCAGATGTTGATCAGCTAATAAATTCTTTGTGGAGTCAAACCGAAAGAGGCTGTTTTGGTTCTTGCACTGATCAACATCTTTACATCCAGTAATTCCCCTCATTAAATCCAGACTACATTGTTTTGCATTACATATGTATATACGCATTGTGTTTTTCATCTTTTATTTACTCGTTCCTTATTTCGTCTGTAAATGAGAATATATTACAACTGCCCTGACCTCCCCCCTTTGAGGATATAAAAAAGTTTTCTCACAGGGCTCTTAAATATGAATATAGCGTGATGCTATCTCCATAGTTCAAAGTAATAAAACAAAATTTGTCTGTGTTGTTTTCCATCAGGGCTGTGCATGGCCAAAAGGCTTACTTTTATATTATTCACTCAAGTGTTTTATATCAGCTGTATCTGATGAAAGATATCTAGCTTTGTAATTTCATTAACAGATGCTGAATAGCTATCACATTGAAATTTACCTCGACTTGTGCCTTTCGGTATCATGAAATATTAACTTGTCTCGTTTAAGCTCCCAAAAGGACGCAAAACATTTAAAAATAGCAGTAATGAATCAAGTAGTCTGAAATACAATATAAAGCATCAGTCATGCTGACTACTATTTTGTACTTTTTGGATCTCGTGAGCAAAACTCATCGTTCACTTTTATTACATGTGAAAGAAAAGCATTAATAACATCTTATTTTGTGTTCCACAAAAGAAACAAAGTCATCATATGGGTGAGTAAATGTTAAAATAATTTTTCATTTTTGGGTGTACTGTCTCTTTAAGAGCCAACTTTAAGCTTGGTGGGCAAAACGCCTGGGCTTCCTCACAATGCTGCCGCTATCTTTCACAGGGACACACACATACTCACTGCTTATGAAAGCTTATGTAAAGCTTGTCTGAGGAGAGAAAAGCCTCGATGACATTAAACATCAGCGGCAGGGAACATTCAGAGTAAACAAGAGCAGAGCTGTGAGAGATCACCATTAAACTGCACGTACCTACAAAGAGCTGGACAAACACACACACGCTGCACTCACTCACATACTCTGGATCAAGTATTGTTTATGAAAGGTCAGGGGTCAGAGAGAGAGAGAGAGAGAGAGAGAGAGAGAGAAAGAGAGAGAGAGAGAATGTTAAATGGCTTAAAGGTAAATGGTGAATTAGTTCAACATTAAGTTACAATAATGTTCAGCAGTTACATAGTTATAGATTAATTATTAAATAGGTTCATGATTTTTATTTTTACTTCAGCCTATGAAACGTGTGTTTGTCAAAATGACTTAAACCGAAAGAGATTATTTATTTATTTTACAATTATTATTTCAGATATTCAGGATTGTAAAGTAGGCGATTTATGCACATGCAAAAAAAAAATGCTGGGTTGTTTTTAATAATTCGTTTATTTGTTAATTGAGACCAAAAATGATCAAATAAAAAATCACTTGTTTATGCAATATTTATTTCCAAAATATTAAAATATTTGAAATTACAAATGATTTTGTACATATTTTTTTTAACCCATGCTGGGTAAATTGGACAGAACACACCACTGGGTTACAATTACCCAATGCTGGGTTGTTGTTACCCAACTATAGGTTGTAATAACAGTGTATCCATCGCATAAGTTATATATTAATGTCACAAATCTATACACATATAACATAAACTAAAGTGTATATGTTCTTCCTGAATAATTTTAATTTTGATTTAATTTTTTTAACTTTAGTTAGTGTGTAATGTTGCTATAATAGCATAAATAATACCTGTAAAATGATAAAGCTCAAAGTTCACTGCCAGGCGATATATTTTCATAATTTGCCTTTCAAAGCCTACAGCGAACGGCCGGTTTGGATTTCAGCCCTCTATTTCCTGCTTTAATGATGTCAATAAGACAGTTTTTGACTAAACTCCGCCCACAGAAATACGTCAGTCGCCAGCTAAGCTAACGGCAAGCTAAGCTGCTATCAAATCACAACACACTAAACAAACTACACAATCAGAACTCGATACGTATTTCTGAAGGAGGGACTTCATAGAAAAGGAAGACATCAGCACGTTTTTTGGACAGTGAAAACAGCGCTATACAGATAAGTCAATTGTGTAAAAAAATAAAACTTTTTTTTTACATGTGAAACATGAGCACATGTTATATTGTGCACTGTAAACACAATCAAAGCTTCAAAAACACAGAAAGAACCGGACCTTTAACATTTATTTACCATAAATACATTTGTTACAATTATCCATCAAAAATCTTTATTGTTTATAATACTTATTATATTATAATACAATAATGATACTTAAATTTGTTTGAAAATTGCAGTTACCACCAGCTTTGCCCTCATGTAGTTTATAGTCATTTATTGAATACATTTGTCCATGAACATCAAGTCATCTCATGTGAGTTTATCTTGATCTCTGCTGATATGATGCAGATGATGCAGTTCTTCTGGATCAGCTGAAGGGAATTTTCCAGATTCCAGCTATTCCAGGCCACCTGTTGGTTCTGTCTGGAGGATGAAGTTGGACGATGGGCCTCGTCTATCTAATGACTGTCAGTAACTAAAATGAAGTCATAGGCGAAGCCCTGAGTTACACGCAAACTGTGAGAAGTAACATGTTTTATTAATAGTCAATCACAGGATTCACATTATGTTGATTAATAAGTACAAAAAGCTGGATCATCCAGAAAAACATTCAAGACTTGCGACAGATTTGTTCTCATATTTGAAAAGGAAGACTTTTAATGTGTTTTGAAGGAACATAATGTTTTCACCTATATAGTTTTGCACAACCATCAAAAATATGAATAGCTTTACTTGCCAAGAGAACCGTGTTATGCAAGTGTGTCATGATCATGTGCACATTTTTACTTTAACATTGTTCAAACAAAAAGTCAGATTTTGTTTAAGCATGTGAAACTCAAAGATAGGAAATTGTGGACTAACTTGGTGTTTATTACCTGTAGCCAGTTTAAACAAACAGTCTAGAAAACAACAACACAAATCAGACCAGTTATTGGACAGCAACATACAGTTTTTTTCGATTGCTAAACGACAGTGGGCACAACTGGAGCTACATGTGCAAAACTCTAACTACAGTCTGCACTACCAAAAGTCACATGAGCACAACTCTAAACACATGGCTCAAAACAGCTCCGTGCAGCCAAACACTAAACACAACCCTCACTGAGATAACACACACTGTCACTCAGAACACACTGAGAGGAAAAACACTAACATCAAACACCAATACACAAAATACTAACTTTATATCTTTACAGTTTTAACAATTTCAGTGATGTCACACCAAATAATGTTTTCTTTAAAGAATGATTTATTTATTGATTTATCACAATATTTTTTAGAACATCATAATTTTTTAGGGTAAATGAAAATTAGCAGTTTGCTTCAGTTGTCTGTAGTAATTTACGGAATTACAGTAATGAGAAAAAAAGGTAGAAACTTAAAGTACATGAAAGGTAATATTATATATAAATGAAATACATATATGAAATTGAAATTTATATTTATATGAAATTGCAATCAGCAGTGTTTGAAAGGCACAATGCTGAAATCTTTTCTGTTTTGAATGTGTGGTTCACAGTTTTGATAGCTGTGTGTTAGCATTTGAACAAAGTGCTGTAAATCCACAGTGTTGTGCAGGTTGGGATTAAAGTCATGGGATAAGTGTGTAAAGTTTTGAAAACTGTGTTCAAGCAATGAAAAACGAACTAGAGTTTGGTCCACATGAACTGCTGCTGTGCAGACTGTAGTTAGAGTTTTGCACATGTGACTCCAGTTGTGCCCACTGGCGTTTAGCAATCGAAAAAAACTGTAATACACGTATAGAATAATAATAGATAATACACTTTATAATTCACAATAGACATGGACATATTTGACATATTTCATGGTAAAGTTATATGAGTCTAAAGTGTATTTTACTATTCTTCAATTTGTCAACCTTTCCCACATTTTAATCACGCTTTCATTGCAGTTCACTTAAATTTGTCTTGCGGTGTGACAAATATATTTAAGTACAGCACAAATAAAATTCCCCATAGTCTTTATTCAGTGTAGCTACATAGAGAATCAGATCTAAATGTGGTTGAATACTGTATAAGATTTAGTCAAATGTTGTTTACCATGTCACATTAAAATAAACAGTCACTGCTTTACAACCCTGATTTCTACATTATGTGGCCTGTCATTACTTCTGAAACCAATAACAAAGGCTGAAATTACTTAGGGCTTAATCACATCATTTATCATTCTTTCTGTAAACATTTTCCTTTAGTTTATAATGTGCGGTTTTGGTATTCATATACCTGGCAGTGAATAATAACACATTTCTGTCTCCCTATCTATCACTCTTTCTCTCCAGCCTTGTTCATTTCCAGCTATTTTTCACATTAGTTTATCTGTCCGTTCCCTC
Source organism: Paramisgurnus dabryanus (assembly GCF_030506205.2). Taxonomy (NCBI): domain Eukaryota; kingdom Metazoa; phylum Chordata; class Actinopteri; order Cypriniformes; family Cobitidae; genus Paramisgurnus; species Paramisgurnus dabryanus. The sequence continues at coordinate 26,699,134 of NC_133356.1, read as the reverse complement.
TATGTGACCGCGAGACTGGGGTCATTTCAGAGTTCAGTTGGATATGAAGGCCTCTTTGTTTTCATGGTAGAAATAAATACTTTTTAAGGTGTGAGATGAAAGAACTAAATCAAGTCAAGTAAGCTTTAAAAGTATTTTGAATGTAAAAACAGCTCTTCAAAGGCTGTGGGAGCTTTAGGCATGTAATCTCTGCGGGATTAGTTGTTTTACAAAAGACTTGTACCTTAATGTGTGTGTGTGTGTGTGTGTGTGTGTGTGTGTGTGTGTGTGTGTGTGTGTGTGTGTGTGTGTGTGTGTGTGTGTGTGTGTGTGTGTGTGTGTGTGTGTGTGTGTGTGTGTGTGTGTGTGTGTGTGTGTGTGTGTGTGTGTGTGTGTGTGTGTGTGTGTTGCAAGCACCTGATCTCCATCAGAGACCTTTTGTTGGCCAACTTTACACAGTGAGAGACGCACACATTTCACATACTACACACGCACATTATGTTGGGTGATTCTTCAGATTAAAACTTTGAATTTATGTAAAAACATGTATCGCAAGATTTGATCTTCATTAATAGTTGATGGTTTCGATGTTTGATGGTATTCTAATGAACTTTGGACTTTTTTTGGCACGCAGTTAACTGTGTGTGTGCATACAAAGAACTGGCTGAAAAAACATGCATGCTCTATCTAAATATTTAATAATTGACCTGCTATGTAAATTGTTGAGTTCTGAATAAATCTATTAACCATTTACAGATGTGTCCTGTTTAGATTTGCCCTGCTCAAATAAAAAATAAAATCAATGAATCCTATACAAAACCAGAAGTCATAAGGTTTGAAATTGAGATTTATACATCATCTGAAAGCTGAATAAATAAGCGTTCATTGTTAAGATATGACATTATTTGGCCAAGATACAACTATTTAAAAATCTGGAGTCTGAGGATGCATAAAAATCTAAATATTGAGAAAATAATTTTGTTGTATGAAGTCCTTTTGCAACATATATTACTAATAATATATATATATATATATATATATATATATATATATATATATATATATATATATATATATATATATATATATTGAGGAAGGTTTTTAACAAACTATCTTCATATAACATGATCTTTACTTAAAATCGTAATGAGTTTGATACAGGTATATACGAAAAATCTATCCTTTTGACCCATACAATGTATTGTTGGCTATTGCTACAAATATACCCATGCTACTTAAAGGTGCATTGTGTAAAATTTACAAGGATCTTTTGACAGAAATACAATATAATATAACATTATCAGTAGTGTATAAAGACCTTATATAGTAAACCGCATTGTTTTTATTACTTTAAAATGAGGCGTTTTTATCTATGTACACCGCGGGTCCCCTTACATGTTTCTATACAGCAGCGCGTTTCATCCCTACGTTGTTTCAGACGACAACATGTTTGGCCTGTGGTGGTTTCCCTATATGCATTTTGAAATTGAGGGGTGAGCTGTTGGTTGCAATTCGCAAATCTCACCACTAGATGCCACTAAAATTTACACAACATCTTTAAGACTGGGTTTGAGGTTGATGCTGCATTTACACCAACCGCGGTAGAGGCGTGAAGCGCGAGTGATTTCAATGTTAAGTAAATGTGCAGACGCGTTGACGCGCGGAAGAGGCGTTCGGCGCGGAGCGGAAGAATGGTGCTTTTGTGCATTTTGCGGATCACGCGAATTTGCGGCTGAATCCCAAGTTGAAAAATTTGAACTTTGGCGGAATTTCGCGCCGCGTTAACCATTCAGGAGCCTGCCTGCTGCTGTGGTGGCAGCCCCGCCCGGAGTCACTCACTCAAGCAGTCACTCGAAGCTATATGACACAAGTTGTTATTTCTATAGAGGAGACAGGAATAAAAAGGACCTCGCTTGGAAGAGACTTTGGGCAACCTGGTAAGTTGTAATACACACTTCACTTTTGAGTCACGTGACATTTATCTACCCGCGCCATTTATTTTCCCCCTATAGTAAGGTTACCCAATACAAACTGGTAACTCTCTTGATAAATGCACAAGTAACATCAGTCATCTTGCAAACAGACACTCGCACAGCAGTTGCCCCTCCCACAAGAAGCGGATTTTGCTTCGGACGCGCGTCAAATGCTTGCTTTTTCCGCGCGTCTACTCCGCTCTACATGCGCGAATGCATCCAAATTGTTCAAGCAGCAAACTAGGCGCGGTAGACGCGATTTTGACGCCCAAACCGCGTTTGGTGTAAACTCAGCATGAGGGTCACATTTAGCAGTTGTTTTTGGTGATCCAACCCAATCTCATTGCATTTCGTACGTATTATACAAGGTGGCTAATTCGTATGAATTTGCATGACCACGTTTGTACATTTTTGCTTTTTTCCCATGTGACATTGGTGGAGTTTTTAGTATTGTTTTTTCATTTACATTAATAAGTGTACCTTTTTGAATGATTCTCTTTGTACGAATTCATACTTAATAACCCATAGGGCTGGGCAAAAATATTGACACAGCTAACTATCGTGATAATTCCCCCCACAATAGTGTATCGATATTTCAATCTCTAATATCGGTATTTAAAATAAAATAAAAAAATTCTAATCCCTCTGTGTGCGTCAAACGACCTCCTCCGCTGCTGCTGTAGTTGTCGCTGTCCAGTTGTCTGTCATATATGGCCGTTCGGCCAATGTCTCAGATGTTAATGGAAATGAGAAAATGGCAGAAAATCTAAAAATGCCTGCAGCTTTCAAAGCCAATGTGTGGAAACACTTTGTCTTTAAAAAAAGTTTAAAGTTGCTCTGTTTTTTACAGTTTTTGTTAAAAAAAAGCATTGCAATGCAACGCAATATGCACTGTATTGTTCTGCACCGTGATATATTGTATCGTGGGACATATACCGTGATATGTATCGTTTCGTGAGGCTCTTGCCAATACCCAGCCCCAATAACCAACTCTAACTAAAATACGTACAAATTTCTGTGAGATCAGGCAGGGTGATAAACAATGTTGTTGTTGTTATGGTTCTGTAAAATGAGAGCAACACAAGTTTGTAATGCAGTGGTTCACAGAACTGTAAAAGCAAAAAATAAAAATATAGCTAAATGCAAATAATAGAATCACAACTAACCATATAAACCTGCATAGACAGGATCAGGGTTATCATCTAGCTTTTGATCTTGAAGTACTGCTATAACATTAACTGGACAGTAACTGGAATATTATGCAGAAATGTTTCTGTGTACATGCATGGTGAAATAAATCTGATGAGGACCTTCAGGTCCAAAGATCCATGAGAGTGTCCCAGCTCTGGATTCTCAGAATTCACAGGATCGAGTGTTTCCCCTCCTCTCACCCCACAGCTTAACCAGCTGGGCTTCAGGATATTGCTCCATTCTTTAGAGAAGCCACAAGTTTGCTTGTGGCGTCCCTACATGCAGACAGCAAAAACAAATACACACAAGGCCACCACCAGAGAGCCGAGGCAGCTTTTGAAAGGCGCGCACAGTCATGTGATTGTGTCTATTTATAGTTTGCTCTTCATGACTCATTGTTTGTCTTTGTTGTATAAAGCTCAATGAGTTCTGACCTGAATCCTGTAATATAGCTACTATTCACCAATTTCCTGTTTATTACACAAGCACTGAGATTTAACATAGGTGTGTTGGTGTGTGTTTTGTATAAGCAGTGTTTTAGAGAACATGCTATTACAATCAGCCTCTTGGATTACAAAGGTCTTCTGAATAGCATGTATTAGACAATAGTCAGGATAAGCTGCACGTTTTTAAAGAATACGTGTGCATTTTTATGTGAAGTGTACTTTACTTAGGTTTTCATCCTATTGACGTATTGACAGGACTAAAACGCCTAAAAAAAAGATAATAATGCTATGATTAAATGTTGCCAAAACGTCCATATTGTTTGTATTTTGTGTTTTTGAGTCACTGTAAAAGAAAAGATTTGTTGGTTCAACTTATAAAAGTAAGTTTCAAAAATATTAGTTATCTAAAAAAATCTATTTAAAAATTGTTGTGTCAAATATATATATATATATATATATATATTTTTTTAAGTTAAATCAACTCAACTAGGGGTGTGTTTCACAAAAGCATCATTTGTGTGACAAAGTCTTGACTAGGTAGTTAGTTTCTTCAACTATGCATCGTACTATGGTGATTTAGCAGCAAGTTACGTCGTTGTTTGGGAAACACACCCAAGGTAACTTACTTTTTTAAGTTGATCCAACTTTTTACAGTGCATGCATTAACAGTGAGACATTTACATGGAACGATGTGCCAAAATATGTAAGTAATTATTTCCTCGCCATTAACAAGTTATCTCGCCAATTAAGAGAAAACATTTGCATGAAAAAAAAAGTGTTCCTGATGAGTTTTTATGTTAATCTGTAATAGCGTGAATATCCACTAGATGGCTCACCCAATTTATAAAAAACTGAAGCAAAAAAAGAAATGTACTAATTTTAAACTCTGTGTATGTTTTGATAATCATTCTGAATCTGATCTTTAACAAAATTCCTTCACAAAAATGCAATTATTTCAGCTTTTTACAAAAAAATATTTTTAAAGAAAAATACCCATATTTAAGAGTTTATAAGCAGAAAAAAAACATATAGAATGAAACTGATTTTTTTCCCCGTTTTGGTTGTTTGTTTATTTGAAAGCAGAGTGTCTGTTCTTTCATTTGATATATTTGTATGATTATATATTTTTAGAAGAAAATTTTCCTGGTAGGCATTTTGTGAAAATCACAAAAAAATGCTGGGGGGCAACTTTAAAAAAAATAGGCTGGTGGGAAAGGGTTAATGATATATCTGTTAAACAAAAAAGATATTACATCTTTATGTTTAACTTATTTCATATCCTAGATTTACAGCGCAGAAGAATGTTGTTGTTATATGCCTATTTATTAAGATTTCCTAGTTATGCACCTTAACCTACAGTAGTTCGTCTTCCTCATTATGATTCAATTTAGTTTATTAAGGTTATTTAGGTTTATTTTGGTTAGTACATTTATTGTTTCTTTTTATGCAATACTCTTCTTGACCTTAACAGAACCGACCTGGAACCCCTTTTTGGGTCACGACCCACCAATTAAGAACCAGTGACCACAGGCCAGGTCTTAATGCTTAAGGTCACCTACTTAAGGTCAAGATTTTCTGGACAAATAGGTTCTGTTAGTTAAGAGATCAACTTTAAGGTATACAACCGAATGAAACAATAAACATTACTATTCGTCACAGCCTTCTTTGTGTTCACATAAATTAACCATGTAGTCTTTTATGACCAGGGCCGATAAAATAACCTAATTGTCTTTTGTCTGTGTTGTGTTTGAATTTGACAAACATCTCAAGTTGTTTATTGTACCATCTTAATAAAACTGTCATGTGACAGAAACGTGTACAAACACATTTGCAAATTATTTCACAACGTCTGCGTCACCCAACACTGGCAACGATGGAGGCGATAGAAATGATAACATTTGACTTTATAGATGTAAACAGATACTAAAAAGCTTTTTCTCAGTGTGGGAAAATCGCTTTGGAAAGTGCTTAAGGTGATGTGCTACAGCTGTCTGTCTGTCTGTGTGTGTGCGAATTGTGACAGTGTCCAGACTCCTCATACAGCAGACTTTGACGTGGTGTGCTGGTTCATATTCACTGGATTATCCAAAAGTTTCTCTTGGGTCTCTGTGTCAACCTCATCTGCTTGCACTAAGAAAGAGGATAAGACATAGCAGAAAAATGAATAGAGAGAGGGGTTAATAGAAATTTGTGAATGTAATAAGGTCAAGATGTTTCACAGTTAAATGTTGCACATAAAAGTGGCACAACTGCTTACATTTCAACACACACATACACACTTTTCCTGTTTTCTGTTTGTAAAGGCATTAAAATGTAGTTTTCCTTGTCAATGTTTGTTTTCTTTTGTTACCTTGTCATTTTTACATGGTAAATCATCATAGCACTTCTCACACAGCTCTTTAGCAGTTCCCAGATTGTAGCAGCTATTAATGTGAATAAAGGCCACTGGGTGAAGTGTTAAAATCACAGCTAAATACTCTGTTTCACCCTATCAGTCATTAACCAGCCCATTGTATTTGATTGTCTTAAAGATTAAGGGATTTAAAACACATAATATGTCAAACTGAAACTTTCAAACTAATATTATGAATGACTTTTGTCTAAAGCAAACTTTAAAGAGAAGAAAGAAGCTAACTGACAAAAGTAGAAGTTACTTTTAGCTGACAGGTTTTAACATCCTTTCCGACTTACAGACCAAAATACTTTACAGAAGTAAATTAAACAGGATATTTCACAAAATTGATGGAAAATACAAATTCAGGGTAATATATCCTCTCACAGTGTTATATCCTCCCTCAGATGCTGAGATCACAAAGTGTGCATTATGATTTTAAGTCAATCACATTTCATGACATACTTTTGAAGTTCAGTATTGTCGCTGGAGATGCAAGGAATGTGTTTTTTATGTGGTGCCAGCAGACAATCAGCTGGATGTCATTTTCCTGCAGTCTCAAAATAAAAAGTCATGTGGCAATTAGCTGTGTTCAGAGACGGAGTAATCGGAGGAGGGGGATTCAAAGGGCCTTGGCTACACATGGGGCTCAGTAGAAGCCTATACTTTCCTATATAATTTTATTATTTAAAATGCATCTTTGCAAAATAATATATTAAGGTGAGCGCAATAATAAATGCCCTCATACTGTACCAAGTGCACATGCGTCACCTTATGACTTGCGCGGAGAAATCAGATACGTGCGCGACCCTTCACCATTCTGAATGTTTCGCGCATCAGTTAAATGGCACATACCAGAAATTAAGCTTTGTTTTTGCACAGGGCTACTAAAGGGTTAATAGTGCCACATGGTGATCAACAGTAAAAATGACAAATTTGACCTCTTAGCAAAAGGAAAAAACACCAACATTCAAAAATGCATTATAAAAAGACATCATAGCTATGCAATCAAAAAATGTGGTTATAATGGAAGTCAATGGTGCAAAAACAGACACTAATTATAAATGAGGAAAACAATAAATAAAAACACTAAAACTAAAAATGCTTCGAAGCCAATGTTTTTACCAAGCGTTCCGCACAAGCCCTGAAAAGTGAAGCCAAAACGTCTCGATCGCCCCCCAGTGACTGGTCCCAGTATAGGTCATAAACCCCGCCTCCCCATGTTATTCAATGGGACTTGAGACCAACCAAAAAATTTAATTACACTTCAATTATCTTTTTTCCGAAGTTGGTTTCTGTCATTTACTGTAGTTTTTATCACGCTGATGTACATTCAAATGTTTGTTTTTAAAATAAGTTTGTGTTTAGTTAGTTATTTAATGATATAAAAACGGTGGTGTCACATCATGATTGACAGCTGTGATATCGTGTGATATGCGCATTCTACGAGAGCGAGGGCGGGGTCTTGATTTCGTGGCTTCACTTCCTGCTCACTACTGCGCATGACTAGTCCCGAAATCCCAACTACGCAGACTCAAGACCCAAGATGTCGCGTCGTATCGGGACACTGGCGGCTTCACTTTTCACCAATGGAAGAGAGCGAACAGGCGTCGTCCATCTTTTTTTACAGTCTATGGTTTTTACCAATCTTTGACATGCCAAAGACTGTGAAAAAGGTTAAAAAAAAATCCAGGTTACAATCACTTTTTATATTGGAAATCGGTCATTTTGTGTGTGCTTTTTCCCCAAATCAGTGACACCACTTATAAACTTGGCAATTAAAGAGTTTAAATCATGGAATTTTAGTGAAGATTTGGTAGTTTTGAGTGAGATTGATTAACATTTAAAATTTTTATAGCTGTTGAATTTAGTGGATGTTTTCATCCACTGACAACACGAAAGGATGTAAATTTGAACAATGCACAAGGGTTAAGGAACGACAGACGATAAACTGAAAGTCTTTAATTTTCTATGGATAGTCGAACTAGTGGTACATGGCGTTGCAATCATCTGATCATCTTTTTTGATTTTCTGAAGAAAAAAAATCCCTATATAAAACAAGATATTGAATTGATTCTAAAGTTATTCATTATTCAGATTCATCTAACATCACCAAATGTCGAACTCCCATGGACACAACATAAAACAACATCTTAGGTTGTGTAACAAATGTTGACAACCAGCACAAGCTAGCGACCCACTTTCCTACATAAGCACACACAAACTTGATGCCTCGTCAACCATGTCATTCAATTGAAGTTGACTTCATTTGCCACAATAAAACAAGGGACCCTTTTATAAAGAGACTTTAGCGGTCCATCTGGAAGAACTTTAAATGTCTCTCCACAATCTGCCACAATGTCTTTATAATCTCTTTGAAAAGCAAAAGACGTTTCTTTCAAACTTTTTTGGCTGTAATTCAGTGCAGCAATCAGTGTGTCAATGTGTGTTTGTGTGTAAGGTGGTGTGTGTTCGCATAGCACACTTGCAAATATTTATCTGTTGCTGAACCAGATGACGACAGTCATCTACCTGAACAGCTTTCAGGTTGAAATAACACACAGTTTACAGAGAAGAAAAATCAATGTTTCTCACACGAATGTCATGAAGGGTAAAGTTTTGGCTGTTGAATTCTTCTTGCGAAGTGATCTGAACCGTCCAACCCGTGTTTATTGTTCTATCCGACTAAACCGCAATTAATCATGATTTTCACCACGCCCATGGTTCTGTTGGACATCACCAAGCCTGCGTGAACATGTTCAGCTACCTCACACACACACACACGCACACGCACACGCACACGCACGCGCACGCGCACGCACACGCACACGCACACGCACACGCACACGCACACACACACACACACACACACACACACACACACACACACACACACACACACACACACACACACACACACACACACACACACACACACACACACACACACACACACACACACACACACATACACACGCACACGCACACACACACACACACACACACACACACACACACACATACACACGCACACACACACACACATACAGTAATGTCAAAGAAACTGGAATTTATTTTATTATTTTTACCCTTACACTACATAAAATCTCACATTGACTTATAAAATGTTATGTTAATAAGATTGAATGAAGCTTCTTTACAAGATTTAACTTTGACTAAAGGATATTGATGGAAGGTAATGTATAAAAAAGCATATTACAGTTTTTTTCGATTGCTAAACGACAGTGGGCACAACTGGAGCTACATGTGCAAAACTCTAACTACAGTCTGCACTACCAAAAGTCACATGAGCACAACTCTTAACATATGGCTCAAAACAGCTCCGTGCAGCCAAACACTAAACACAACCCTCACTGAGATAACACACACTGTCACTCACAACACACTGAGAGGAAAAACACTAACATCAAACACCAATACACAAAATACTAACTTTATATATTTTTACAGTTTTAACAATTTCAGTGATGTCACACCAAGTAATGTTTTCTTTAAAGAATGATTTATTTATTGATTTATCACAATATTTTTTTTAGAACATCATAATTTTTTAGGGTAAATGAAAATTAGCAGTTTGCTTCAGTTGTCTGTAGTAATTTACGGAATTACAGTAATGAGAAAAAAGGTAGAAACTTAAAGTACATGAAGGGTAATATTATATATAAATGAAATATATATATGAAATTGGAATTTATATTTATATGAAATTGCAATCAGCAGTGTTTGAAAGGCACAATGCTGAAATCAATTGTGTTTTGAATGTGTGATTCACAGTTTTGACAGCAGTGTGTTAGCATTTGAACAAAGTGCTGTAAATCCAGAGTGTTGTGCAGGTTGTGGTTAAAGTCATGGGATAAGTGTGTAAAGTTTTGAAAACTGTGTTCAAGCAATGAAAAACGAACTAGAGTTTGGTCCACATGAACTGCTGCTGTGCAGACTGTAGTTAGAGTTTTGCACATGTGACTCCAGTTGTGCCCACTGGCGTTTAGCAATCGAAAAAAACTGTAATGGACCCACGTCATCACGTCAAGAGGTCACGGATGACGAATGCGAAACTATGCTCCAGTGTTTACAAGTGTGGAGAAAGAGGACCGTTCCGACGTTGTTGTATGTCGAATGATACTAATGCTGCGTTCCAGGCAACCTGTAACTCGTAACTCACGACTTCAAAACCACGACTCACGACTCTGAACTGGGAGTACATCGATCTAGTACGAGTTCACGGGTGGGAAGTCACGGGTTTGACTGCCGTTCCAGTGCACTTTCACCGGTAGAAGGTTGTAAAAACACGGGTTACTGGCTGTCTGGAACGCATAGGGTCGTGAGTCGTGGTTTTGAAGTCGTAACTCACGAGTTTAAAAACCTGCCTGGAACGCAGCATAATTAATGTCTTTGTGTCAGTTTATTGTTTAAAATTGTCCGCAAATGTGCATTTCGTATATGTAACAAGTGACCTTTCCACGGCATTACGCAATTACGTGGGGTCGTGCTGGCGCGTCACAGAATCAGAGATAGACAAGAAGATGTGGTTTAAAAGTGCATATTTTTTATTTTTCTTGCCAAAAATGACAATTGTTTCGCTAGACAAGACCCGTATGCCTCGTTTGGGATCATTTAGAGTCCTTTGAAAATGCAATTTTATACTGCATTAAAACTGATATGTGTTGGGGTCCATTAAAGTCCATTAAAATGAGAAAAATCCTGTGATGTTTTCCTCAAAAAACATCAAAAACAAAGAAAGACATCAACATTTTGGATGACATGGTGGTGAGTAAATTATCTGGATTTATTTTTAAGAAAATTGACTAATCCTTTAAAGGGACAGTAAGTAGGGTATAAACGCGTTTTCATTCAGAACACGTGAACTAGCTGAAACGGACAAGGAGATCAGTGATTACATAACGGCTACCGTAGTTGCAACACGCATTTGGAAAAGCGAGGTGCTAGAGAGCAATATTCATTTGAATGCAAAATACAATTTCACTACTAGATGTGGGTACATCCTACTTATTGTCCCTTTAAGCAATATTTTATTTTTAATGTACAAGCTGTACAAAATCTCTAAACTGTATTTTTCTCTCTCTCAGCATACACACACCCCATAACATAGTTGGGTGTCATTTGCTGCGGGATGGGGGGATTATCCCCATCCCTGGTCTTTTATCCCTGCCCCTGATCAATTATTATTACAAAATTTCACCCCCCATTATTAATGATCAGCCATATAAATGCCCCAAAATAAATATAATTTATGCAAAAATGGAGGCCAGCTAGTCAGTGAGAGCTGTGCAGTAAAAGTAAACCTCAAGAAGTGCTCTAGTGACAGACATTAGGACTTATGGCCTTAAGCCTCCTTGTTAAAGTGTCTGACTCTAATGCCAGACGGTGGTTCATAATTTATTTTCATAAATAAATATATTTAAAAAAAATCCAACTTCTGATTTTACAAATCGCACCCTGGTTATACCCACATACTTTACATCTTGCTGTAAACTTTCATCTGGTACCTACATAAAGATGTCACTGATTGATTCAATTTAGACATGGACCGCAGAACTCCACCAGAAGGACTCAGGAGGTAAATGTATCATTGATTTGATTTATTTAACAATTTGAAAGAAAAAGGATGCAGCTATGAAATAGTTCTTTGGCGTAGACCCCATCCATAATTCAAACCCAGAGGGTTGTAGCTTTTCGCTGTTCCTGCCTGAGACGAAGGAACCCCTGATACATGGACAAGGGCCAACCTGGTTTTGGGGGGTGGGTGAAGGGGAACATCAGCATCTACACATGTAAGATGCACTTTGGATGGCCATTGGTCTATGAAAGCACTATATAAATGCAGTCCATTGTGGGTTGCAGTGGTTCATGTAGGTTGTCTACAAATCGGAAGGTTGGTGGTTCAATCCCCGGCTCCAAGCGTCGAGGTGTCCTTAAGCAAGACACCTAATCCCAGCTGCTCCCGATGAGCTGGATGGCGCCTTGCATGGCTGACAATGCCGTCAATGTAGGAATGGGTGAATGTGAGGCAATATGTACTGTAAAGTGCTTTGGATGGCCATTGGTCTATGAAAGCGCTATATAAATGCAGTCTATTTACCATACTCCAAGAATTAAGTGATGATTGGCTATCAAAATGTAATGAATGATGTGGCATTTAGTCTTCCTAGTAGAACTTACACTAAAGCTTTCATTTACAAACGTTGCTGTCCAGAATGCACAACTGTATTAACATGAATTAATTTGTGAGTACATGTTGAAGGACATGAGTCCCTGAATGCCATCACTCATTTTCATTTTCATTGTGCCTCTACTCGACTGAATAAGCCTTATAAATCCAAATACATTAAAAGTGCCACTCGGTGAATTTAGCACACACAATTTAATTTCTTTTTCATTTCCTTAAAGCCGTTTCTGGTTATTTTCTTGTGTCCTGGATTGGGTCATGGCCTTTTAAGATCTACACTTTCATTCAACTGCATGACGGGAATGAAAATATATTTTATTTTCATATACTGAATCATAGCAATTCATAACATTTCATAAGTGGTGTTTATGGTTTCCCCCGCTCCAAACTTCCCCTTTTCTCTCCTAATTGCACGGTCTTGCCGTTGAGTTTCTCTCGGAGGAGTTGGAACGGCTGTCTCACGCTTGTCCAACCGGTGCCTGAACAACACTCTGCATTATTCGGCTTTACTGTAACACAGATTTTTACAAGCTGGACAAAAGCTAAAGTAGGAGGCGCTCCAGCCTGTAAATCAATGCTTCTTTATAAAGAGGAGAAATGATTGCAATAAGTGTTGCCCTATAAAAAGAGGGAGAATTTATTAAAAGTTGGCTAAGTAGATGAAGCAAACCCCTGCTGCAGAAATGGAAACTTTATTGGATACCAATAAAGTTAGATATGTGTTGTTCTTAAAGGGTGTAAAAGATTTTAATGGAGGGGCTATCACTTTTGTTTTGATTATATTTATTTGGGTCTTAGTAGTGTAAGCTGTTTCATTAAAATGCTGGAGCGCCCCAAACCACGCCAGGCTTGTTAAAGATGTTACTGCGAAGCTCAATTAGTGGATTATTGCGTTAGCGGTACAAAGGTTATGAGTTTGATTCCCAAAAATGGGTGAAATCGCATGGACATATCTGATTGGCTGGCTTCTACAGTATGTAAGAGGTGGGTGGACTAGTAATCAGTTTTACATGTTAAAAGCATCAAATCTTTGAATAAAGTCGCAACCTGGCTGCCGTGAGACTCAAACTGGCAACTCTCGGGTTACAGTTTACAAGCCTGACATTCTATCAGACCCACTGGTGTATTGGGCAGTGCCCATTCCCATTTGCCATTCATGTTCCCCTTTCTCCACACTGTACTTTCCTGTCCTCTCTTCTTCAATACTGTCTGTCAATTGACCTATGGATAAGCCACGCCCCCTCCACTCACTCGGACAAACAATCAACATTTGGTGACAGGCGCTATGGCAGCTGCCACAGTAGGAGACATTTCACAGGCGGCAATTGATGATTTTTGGAGACAGAAAGACTATATATCAACTCAAAGTCACCAAAAGGACCTTAACTATGCATTGGAGAGTTATATTAATAATTTTATTGTTGAGAAGGTCGATGAAAAGCTTCAGCTCCAGGCAAAAATGTACAGGTAACAGTGTAAACGCGATAAATCGCATCTCGTTGCCATCATGATCAAATTAAATATGTACAGGTCTAAGTTGCATACGTTTCCAGGACAAGCCTTTTTACTATCTTTACCAAGACTACCTATCTGTTGGTGCTACATGAATCATTCAGCAAAACATTTAAATAACGTATCTCTGTTATTTACAGATACGTTAATGAAGCTGAGTGACTTGATGTACAATGCAGCTAGAAGCTAACGCTAACGTTTTCGTTTAACGTTACGTTAGAGATGTTAAAGATAACGTTCAAATACGTTGTTAACTTAGCTTAGAACAGAAGTAGACATCCTTGTTTAATTTATCGTTTACTTGGTGTTGTGGACTACTGCATAACTTAATCCAGAGAAGACACTTAGCGTTATCTTGATTGAGATATGGTTTGGGAAAGGGTAAAAATACACAACATCGCCCAGCCTCTCGGCATAGCTAGTGTCAGAGAACCCCATGCATATTGTTTGACCATTTTAAATTACAAGAAATACATACACAGTCGAACGATAACTGACTAACCAACATGATCTCACAAAAATCCGTGAAATAGTCACGCATTATTTTGCTCAGTTTTGCGTGACATTGTCACGTATTTCCACCATATTACGTGCCCCTGACACGACTTGCTTTTCCGTGACAGTTTCACGTATTGGTTACTCAACTGTTTTTCCTATTTTTAAACAATTTTCGCTTCGGTTTGGGGTTAGATTTGCTGTTTGCGTTAGGATGTCACTTAATGTATTGGTTTATAAAAAAAATTCGTATGCTTTTTAAACCATCGTCGCCTGACGTTGGGGTTAGAGTTGGGTTTGGGTAAGGATGTCATTTTATGTAACAGAAGGTTGTTCTAACCCCAAACCGAAGCGACAATTGTAAGAAAATAGGAAAAACAGTTGAGTAACCAATACGTGAAACTGTCACGGAAAAGAAGTCGTGTCAGGGGCACGTAATATGGTGGAAATACGTGACAATGTCACGCAAAACTGAGCAAAATAATGCGTGACTATTTCACGTATTTTGTGAGATCAGGTTGGACTAACTGCAATGCATTTCAATGGCGTGGAAGCAGAGAATGTCTGAGTGTATTGGGTTAGCTACGCGCACTGTGATTGGCTCATCGCGTTTGGGGCCGTGGCTTAGCCATAGGTCAATTAAAGGTAAAAATGTCACCCCTAAAAAAAAAACTATATTTCTAAGTATGTGTGGGTGCAGTATGAATATATTCTGGACGTACTGTATCCACCATTTTTTTTATTGTCATGTGACAAGGGTTACTTACTTATTCATTTAGCTGACACTTTTATCCAAAATGACTTACAATTGCTATATATGTCAGAGGTTGCTCCCCTCTGGAGCAACTAGGGGTTAAGTGTCTTGCTCAGGAACCCAATGGTGTGTCACAGTGGATTCGAACCCGGGTCTCTCACACCAAAGGCGTGTCTTATCCACTGCGCCATCACTGGTTGGGTATTGTTTTAAGTTTAGCGATTCCAATGCCAAATACGCTTATCAAAACTAGTTCTTAATGATTCCTGGTTCCGATTCCAATATTTTTAGTGTGAGAAAAGTCTATAACCATTTGGCATTTAGTCTATAACCATTTGGCTGTAACTGTTAACTTTGACAATTCGTCTCAAAATGAAATGTAAAAAGTGCCAGAATGAATGATACAAATTGCAGAGCTTTCAAGTTTTATCAGAAGTTTGGAGCAAGATTAGAGCAGGGCCAATAAGGTATTTGCAGCAGTGGCCCCTCGGCCCCACCCAATTCTTTCAAGTTCATGCTAGCAATTAAATTTGACCTATTGTTCATAAATGACAAGCACAAATAAAAATTCTAACAACTGGTAGGTCTGATAAAGGACAGACAAATCCATACTAACATACATATCCAAATTAAAATGAAATCTGTCCATAAACAGACTTCTCTGTATGATTTCTCAAATAGTTCTTGCGTTACATTCATGTCATGTGTGTCTCGTTTCTTGCAGCGCTGCGTAAAGATAAGCACATCTAAAAACTCCAGACAGCTATGAACTCCCGGTAGAGAACTTCCTGCATACGCCTGTGTCTTATCCATTATTTGTATATAGGAGGAAGAGTTATTTCTTACTCCTCAGCGTGAGAAAAACAAGGTATGGTGTGTGAAGTGGCTAAAATGCGTGTGTCTCACGGTGAATGCGTGACACTTGAGAGCCCTACAAATTGATATAATTTTAAATAAGTTATGTTGTCCTGTAACAGTTAGCTGCCTTATTTTTATCATCTTTTTATTACAAAAGAGATATCCGTTTTTCCAGAAGTATGCTGCTTTAATTCACAGCTGAATCTGTGTTTTGTACCTGAGTAGAGATGTTGCTATTACTAATATTAGCTGTATCTGGTGCGCTGTAGGAGGACTCACGGCTGGGGATTTAAACGCCATACATTCCTTTAAATTAACGCCGTGTTGATGCAAATGTTTCATTATATTAGAGGTATTGCCCCTTACACAAAATATCCTTGAAATATCCTAATAGTTTAACCAATATTTTGAATGTTTGCTGCAGTCAGTCATAGTGCGAAGTGTAATGTACTTCGCATATGCTTATGAAAGGTTCATCACAGGTCCTGGCAGATAGATACAACTGTAAAACACTCACTGCTGTTCGCCGTGCGAGAATTACTGAAAAAGTCACAAATCAATAAACAGAATTAAAATGTGCGCGTCGATTCCCCGGTTGATTTTTTTTTGGAAACGGTTCTGAAATGGAACCGCGAGCCTCTGCTAATCGCGCGCTCCTCAACAGACGCGTTTGCTCTTGCACAATTTTTTTTTTACGACAGGGGTGACTTGAGTAATCCAGTCCAAAACTCATCACACTCTACATGACATGAGGTCTTGTGCACCAACGTGATCTCATGAGAATATGTGTGTATTTTTACGTTTCAGTGTGGTTGTACAATACATATTTTACTTACATTTAAAACACACTGAAACGTACAATATCGACGTTTTGAGAAAACTAATATGTGTATTATTTACAGCTTTACAAACGTACAAATTTGTACGTAAGTTATTCATATTCATAAATATTAAAATCGCAGGCATTGGCGTTTCTTACTCATACATGTTTTCAGTCATATTTTCTGACTTATTTATTAAAGACAGTGTACCCATTTACCTAATGAAATGATTATGATATTCAGAGAATTTCACAATATTAAACTTTTTAAAACTTTAAAAGGAATAGCATTTCTGTATTTATATTTAGTTTGTTTGCCATGACACACAAAAACGCGTTTTCTCCTGTGTCTTCTATGCAATACGTTATAATACTACTACTGTAAGCAATAATTACAACAAAATACAACATAAATTCACAAAAGATGTTACTTTTATTCATTTGCTGTTATCCACATCTTTAAAATTCATACGATTGCGAGGAACAGATCCCAATTCAGCCCTTTATCCAGCGATCTTGATTCGAGTTCTCATCAGCAACCGTAAAGTCAGATTGCGCGTTCGTTAATGCGAATTCAAATATCCCACCTCAAGAAGCTTTACGACACATTGCTTTACGGCAGTGATATCAAAAGCTCATTGGCTCTTTGAGTGGCACGTGACATATTTGCGTCATTTACATTTCCGTTGGTTTACGTTTGAAATTAAAAAAGCGCGTTGTGACAGAGGGAAGCCGGATCAACGCTGATCAAACTCTTGGATTAATAACTTTAATACTTCTCTTTACTTTACTTCATATACTCCAGAGAGGACCGTGGCTGCAGCACATCGTCATTTAAACTACTTTTGGTACTGATTTTAATATTCGCAATAAATAAATTGTTGTAATTACACTTGTCTGTCTGTTATGATTTTTTAAAACAGTAACGTTAAATGATTTTAATAAACTGTTTTCCGAGGACTGTAGCACCTTAAAATATCTTTTGAATGCTATATTGTTACTAATATGTTCTTAAACATATCTGTCTGTTACGTTGCATAATATAAAAATAATAGATTACGTATTTAAACATTTTGTATAAAAAGAGTTTGGGTTTAGGGTAAGGTTTGGGGTTAGGGTAAGATTTGGGTTTAGGGTAAGGTTTGGGGTACGGTTAAGGTGGTAACATATCGCTAAAATGGTTAAAAGGAAATTATACAGCAATCTTTATGGAATGAAAGATACGTAAAAGTTTTAAGTTTTTTAGCTGTCAAAACGTAATAATGCTACGTTTAAATGTTGTAAATACGTCGCATTGTACGTTTTAGCATCTATTTAAACGTACAAAAATAAGTTTTTTGTTTAAAAAGTTTTAAAGTTACGTGTAAATACTACGTATTAACAGTGAGACCAGGCTGTGGGCACACAACGTACACTACCACCCACTCCGCGTTGAACTCATTTTTGCCGCGCACACCCACGCGCTTTTGCGGGCGCGTCAGGTATAAACAAGGCTTTACTCACTATTTTTAAAAATACAAATATTTTCTTGATGAGCAAAATGACCTAAGAAAATAAGTCTAGTTTTTAGACGAACACATATCAAATTTAAATGAATTTGTGCTTAAAACAAGCAAAAATGCATTCAAGAAAGTGTTTAAACTTTAAAGTAAAGCCCATTGGCAAATCTTTTGCTTGTTTTAGGCACAAATTCACTTAAATTTAAGATTCTTTGTCTAAAAACGAAACTTATTTTCTTAGGTTATTTTGCTCACCAAGA
The DNA here is from genome assembly GCF_030506205.2 of Paramisgurnus dabryanus. Classification (NCBI taxonomy): domain Eukaryota; kingdom Metazoa; phylum Chordata; class Actinopteri; order Cypriniformes; family Cobitidae; genus Paramisgurnus; species Paramisgurnus dabryanus. The sequence continues at coordinate 26,680,747 of NC_133356.1, read as the reverse complement.
AAATGCATTTTGATTTAAGAATTTTTAGATATTTGTACTGAAAACAAGACAAAAATACTAAGAAAGTTATTTTTGCAGTGTATTTGCTTATTGTAAGTCAAAAATGTCTATTTCTCTAAGGCATTTTAGTAAGAAACTATGCACTGCCTTGTAATATTTGTTTTGCTTATCTGATTCATGATTAAATTTTCAAATTGTTTAAAAAGTTTATTTTCCAAAAATTATGAGATTATTTGCCAAACAATTTCTTCATCCTACGACTTTCTCTTGATAAAAATCTTGATTTTTATTTTATTGTGGCATTAAAACGGTGTTGTGAGAAAGTTGATAACACTAAAACGTTCATTTTCCAAAGCTATTACAAGGGTAACTTTTGATCAGTAATAAAGCGTTCCTCTGGGAATGTGTTTGAACAAAGGTTTTGTTTTGCTTTGCGTCAGTGTAATTGCAAATATTATGAATCAAGGCTTCTAAGAAACCGCTCAGTGCATTGAGCTGATAAGAAATGACAAATGAAACATTAGTTCAAACTTGCTGTTGAACTTACTGACGTTCACGGCCCGAGGCAAAGGAAGACGGCCATAGAAAAAAGGTTTAGGGGTGTGACGCCGAGTTTTTCTCTCTCTCCCCCGCTTTTCTTTTCACTCCTCGTTCTCTCTCTCTTTCTCTTCGGTTGGATGGAGAACAGGCCTGGCTTACAGCTGGTTGTGTTTAGCATCTGTGTGTACAGTGTATGTGTGCGTTTGGGGAGGGGGGTTGTTACAGGCCTGGACCAAAAGGAGTGTAAAAATGTATACGGCATTTCCTCACCAGTAATCCAAATGGTACAAAATGTTCTTGGCAATCAGCCGAGATGCATAGAGAAAACATCCCCCCGCCTCATTTCATCTTTAGTCCAGAGTATATATCTATTTCTTCTCCCTTCTGTCTTCATGTCCTTCACTGTGAGTGATGAATCACAAGATTTTGGCAGACCAGCGCTGGAACTTGTAACACTCAGATTAGATAACCGAAGTTTATGATTATAAGCACACCAGACCAGACTTCGTATATAAAGTTGACCGCCCGGCCTTACAACCTTCTGTACCCTACATAAAGCGCGTGTGGTGTGCGGTTATATGGAAGAGGGCACACAGCTATGCGTTTCTGCATGTGTGTGCCAACCGCAGCTGAGGGTGGGGGCCTTGTACTTCATTCAATAACTGCACCGCATCCATCAATGCTGGGAAAACACGCTGTAATAATGGCCCAGCCCTACTGCTGACCTGGGCTGTTTGCACTCCGAATCCGTGGTTTATTTTCCCCTGCAGTGGAGAGCGGGGCCGTGCCAAGCTTACACTGGCCCGCATAGTAGCCGCGGTGGGCCGCCAGGTCTTACATAAAACCCCCGGGACATGCGGGTCTCCAGAGGCGGTAAAAAAGAAAGGGCAGGATAGGGTTTTGTCTATGAGGGGTGAAAGAGAAATTTGTGGCTTTTTTTTCATTTTTGTTACAAAAAGCTATTTTATTAAGGTGACACATATCAACCCTATAGTACTGTGATGGTGCAATGGTATGTAAAGGGTTGGGAGTTAAAAGCATGTAAAGTTTAAGATATCATTACTTTCAACCTCATGTCAACCCTGGCCGTCTATCACTATAGACTATGGTTTATTTGTGTTGGTCTTCTGTGTGTTCAGCAATCCACTTTGGCGCTGTGGTTGCTGATTGCTGTGTGTTAATGAGGTCAGGGTGTCAAACACCGTTTTGTGTATGTATGTGTCAAACAGACAAACAGACGTCCGTAAAGTAGATCTGAAAACCCAAGGTCCGACTCGAGTCCCGAGCGAGTTCAGGTCTAAAAGTTTTTTATGTGTGCCTCGGGCACGGGTCAGGTATAATAATAGCGCCATCTGGTAATTTAAAATTAATGTGTTTTTGCCGAACGGACCCGAGACGACCCAACTATCTTGAGTGTGTGCAACAAGTCCCCTTTTTAGACAGACCTGTCAATCAATTTTTAATGCACATATTAGCAGTTGTCGTCGTAAGATAATAGAGAAAAATAAATGGAGCAGCGGGCCAAACTGGGTTATCTCTCTGTCTGACTGGTGCGTTCTGGGATGCAGACACACATCAGTGCAATTTACATTCAGGTCCAGTCGGATTCAAAAAATTGACAAAAAATGTGGGTTTGTCTTGTGCTGGGTCTTCCTATAAAAAAAATGTATGCACAATAGGTTCGGTTAAAAAGTGATTCGGGTCATTTGGGATGGGGTACATTTCTTTGGAGGCGAGAACACCTCTACCGTGAATTAATGGTACAAAAGCTGTCACTAGGAAAATACCTAAAAAAGTCTAATATTTGCCATTTAGGATTTGAGGTACAGATATGCACCCTTTAGATACAAGGGTGCAGAAAAGGTATGCAAAAGTTAAAGATTATAGCTTTATTTTATTCGCAATTTACCTCAAATTTGTAATAAATCTTTATGTGCAACACACATGTACCGAGGTATGGCCTTATAGGCAGAACACCACAGATCTTTGAGGAACCCAGGTTTGAGTCTCATCTCTCCTTCCTTGTCACTTTTTTATCCACTGTCTTATATAATAAAGGCAACATTTCTTTGTAATTAACTGAATTTCATTAAATGACTGCTTCAGTAAATCTGTTAATTTCTGCCTGCACAGTCTCTGCATGTGCGTCTGCAGTCAGTTCTGGTCTCTCATAGCTGACAGCAATTCTTTAAACGTATGGCTCCCAGACCACTCCCATCAGTGATGTTTCTGTGCAATTGTGGGAGTCCAGACCTGCTTCACTGATGGATGGCTCATAGGGGTGACATACTGCTCTTGCACAAGTTCCCTTAAACGCTATGTTCTTGACAGGTTCTCCTGGTTTTTAAAACAGGCATTACATCTTTATCCAAACACGAGCACCTGTAAAAAGGATTCAGAGTTGCATAACAGTTTGAGTTGTCTCACGTTCGTTCAGACTTAATATACATAATAAAAGCTCTTAAATGGTTTCTTCATACTGGATGTGAATCTGTTCTGTTGATTAAACCCTAGAAAGAGTGAATGGCAAAGATGAACCACCACTAGATGGCGCTCGGAGACTGTACCAATATTCAGTGGTTGCTATATCTAAACTCTTTACCATTGAAATTTTCATCATGATTGAATGATCAGTCTGTTGAACAAACACAGGTCGATGATTAAAAAATGCCGATGCTGGGAACAAACAGTTCTTTTGGATAATTAGTTTACTTTTGGATCTCAATAGCGAGTTTAGCAAAGAAAGCTTACGCAGCTGCTGAAAATTGTGAATGGGAATGAACAACTTTTTTAATGGGCTATTTTATGTTAAAGCACTGAGTGATTTGGATGAATTATAGGCACGGATTTCCTGCTGATATGCAAGCAATGGGTGACAGTGCACAGACTTTGTTGTTGTTTTTTATACTTAAAATTTGCATGCAATGAATCATGTGCTATACTAACTTATATAATGTAAGCCTGTAAGAATGATGTTCTGTGCCTTAAAGGTAAAACGTAGGTTTGAAATATGCTGATGATACATGTGTGAGTGTACAATATTACAGTTTCATATTAAACGCATACTGTATTTACAACCTAATGAGAATTGGGCATTAAACATGCATTATGATTTATTATTGATTTTATGATCAGCTGTACTTATTTTATCTCAACATTAGTAAAAAAAAAATATTTTATATCTGAATAGTATTAATTTGATCACATTGTGCTGATTTATATTAACACACTGCGAGTGTCACAAAAAGCTTCTTGCTGATGCTATTTTTTCACACCATAGATTCAGGATCTGATGTTCATGGTTCACAAGATTTGTCCAAGCCTCGGTTGCTCACTCGAAAAAGTTACGTTACAAGTTGAGGTGTTTGTGAGAAGTTGCGTATGTTTGTGTGTGAGTGAGTGTGAAAAGAGAGAGATAGAGAGAGAGAGAGAGAGAGAGAGAGAGAGAGAGAGAGCTAACTAAACCTGTGATCACCTGCATCTGCTCTGACATGTCTGTTGAGAAAATCAATAACTCTTCTTTAATCTTAAACAGAATTGAACAATAATCCAAATCCAGTTATTTTTGTGAACGGACTGATGTGTAATGTAACATAAATGTTGGCGCACTGAGCCAAATCCGGGCTTAAATGTAAACGCTCCGTGAAAGTGATTCCCCCTCTTTCCTCTGTTGCTTGCGGTGGGAACGATGTGTTGTGGTGATGGAAACTGTGTGCGGTGGGATTTCTTCTCCCAACTGGAAATGAGCCATTCTGTTGCTGGGGCTGAAGGCCATTGGATAGGAATTTCGTTCACTTGAAGTGGGAAAAAGAGGAATGGTGTCCCTGACCGCAAGATTGCCAGGATATGGCTGCTTTGAATCTTGTAATGGGAGTCAGAACACAAGTGCTCCTCAGTTCTGTTACACATGTGCTCATGCACTGTACAAAATGTTAATTTGTGCATTAAAAGTGCATTCATTTATTGCTAAACTCAATAAATGCACTTAGGTCGTGGTTTCCAGGACAGGGATTAGATTAAGCCAGCAGTCATGTCAACAAAGATGAGTAGTCACAACTTATAAAATATAGTTGAGAAAAGTCAACTTAATTTTTATAAGTTATAACAACTCACCTGTAGTTATAACAACTCAGCTCTAGTCAAGATAAATAAAAGTAAGTTGAAATGACTTGTAAATCCGAGTTTACACAAGTCCTAGACTAAAATGAAGCTGTCCAAACTGAAAACAACTTGCAGTAATGTTTTTAAAATGTTTGACGTCCTCAATCATTCATAGTAGGCACTGATGTTTTCTATGGTCCGATTTTTTTAAAAAATGTATGTGTGCATAATAATTCAACAAATCAGAAAATATCTAATTTCTTCCAGTACGTAGGCCTACGCTGCAAAAAAAGATTTGTTGGTTCATTTTTTTGTTAATTCAACTTAAAAAATGTTTATTACTTAAGTTAATATAAACTCAAAATTTTAAGGCAACCAGGTAACTAATTTTTTTACAGTGTACATGTGAACCTGCTGTCTTCATTATCTTCATCAAACTCAGTTCAGCCAGTTATGCGTGACTCTGCAGTGCAGTCTTGTTTAGGGTCAGACATGGGTCTGTCCCGTAGACAGAAGATCCCAAGATGGCTTCTCCTGTTACCCATCTTCAAATGCATCACGTCCCTGTGCTCTCAACCTTGCCTGTCTGCCTATTTTCCAGCACCGTGTTGAGGTAACATGAGCCTTTGTGAGGATTTGGAAGTCTTAATTGGTCTTTGGGGGTGGGGGAGACGTCCAGGCAAGGTTTTGTGCATCTTACCATGCATTTACCAGCACTGCTATTCACCATAAAATAAAAACATTGTATTTCTGTATAGTCATGTGTGATATTAATAATATTACTTCGGAGTGTGTGTTTGCGTGCGCTGTTATGTTGAGCGTATGTTAAGCACTCATAGTGGAGGAATGCGAGTGGAGCACAATATCCCACAACCCCCTGGGCCGCTCGCACAGCTGGTGAAGACATTAGGCAGTCACACACAAATCATAGTCATTTTTAAACACTCTCAGGTGTCAGAAACACAAACGTGTGTGGATGAGCGACTCTGTCTCTTTGCCCGCCCGTCTCGCTTTTCCTTTGGCGGCTCGTGGCCTTACTCATTTGGGCCACAGTGATATAAAGTGGTATAAAGTGATTGTATTTATGTCTTCAGAGCTCTGCAAACATAAAAATGCACACGGTAGGCTCTCAGTAAGAAGCTGTCGATCAGCGTTCAGCCACGGTAAGCTTTTGGTGCAGTGAGTCACACTTTATTAGTTATATAACTTTACAGGTTGTCTCAGTAAGAAAGAGAGAGAGATGGTGAGTCATCAGTGATCAGCCCTCTCTCATTACCTTTCATGACAATGAGCTCAAAAGCAGAAGACAGTGATTAAGACAAAAGTAATAATGTGGAGGCCATGACAACAGACATGATACAGAGCTGTCTTCTGCGTTTGTATGTGTGTGTGTTTAGTGAGAAGGTGTGGCGATAGACTGTAAAGACAAAGAGGTTAGATACAGTCAGCGAGTTATCTGTGTGTGTGTGTGTGTTATCAATCAAACATGTTTGTTTGTTGACTGGCAGGTCTTCTGCGGTCACAAAGGGCAACGGGGTGTACCGGGGGTCATCAGAAGGGAGGCGAGACCGATCATCCAAAACCATGTTAAGTCAAGGGAGCTGGGCAGTAGTGGGTTAAACAGATGGTTAAGAGACAGGCCTTTAGAGCAATTTTTCACAGCTTTTTTAAGATGTCAAATAAATCTTTTGGGTTCCCAGAATACATATGTGAAGTTTTAGCTCGAAATACCATTTACTGTAGATAATTTATTATAACATGTTAAAATTTCCACTTGAAGTAGGTGTGAGCAAAAATGTGCCGTCTTTTGGTGTGGCCTGTTAAATGCAAATTAGCTGATCTCTGCACTAAATGGCAGTGCAGTGGTTGGATAGTGCAGATTAAGGGGTGGTATTGTCCCCTTCTGACATCACAAGGGGAGCCAAATTTCAATGACCTATTTTTTTTTCACATACTAACAGAGAATGGTTTACCAAAACTAAGTTACTGGGTTGATCTTTCTCACATTTTCTTGGTTGATAGAAGCACTGGGGACCCAGTTATAGCACTTAAACATGGAAAAAGTCAGATTTCCCCTTTAATCATTAGTTTAAAGGGACACTTCACCCATTTGCATTAAGATTTGTATAGTTAAAACCCCAGTCATGTTTTTGAATGGTCGTGCATCATTTCCTCAGTTTAAGCTGAGACAGGAGAAATACAGATTTTAGTGTTGCACTTCCTTCTTTCAATGATGTAAAAATCATCATTTTGCATCATTGAAAGAAGGAAGTCCAATATCTTTGTTGAGGGGGTGAGACTACAAACACCCCTTTTTTCCGGTCAAATAGGCACCAAATTCTAAACGTATGTTGCATTTCGTTTACAAATATGACACACTTTCAATAAAGATTAATGTTTCTACGGGTGAAATGCTCCTTTAAGGGTTAGTTTTTAATGCATAGAGGAGAGCAGAGGCGAAAGTACAATTTTTCAGAAAAACTTAATTTTTAAAGCTTATGTTTTAGACAAAGATATATTTTCGCTGTAACTCAAAAGTGTGGTCTATCAATACCAGGTGGAATTTTGAACAAATGTAAAACGACTTCAGTATAATTTCACTTTGAACACAAGTAGCGCAGTTTTAGTTTTGAACCTGTCATCTGGGACAAAAGTAAGACACATGTGGGTCAAAAGTAATATTACAAAACATAGATAGATTTTTACATTTTTTTTTACATTCATGATTTGTTACACTTGTTTTTAGTAAATATACAGGACTATGACCTTATATGTAACTGCAAACATATTTTGTAATTTATCTTTGTAAACAATAATTAAATTACATTTCAATTTTAAATTTCAGTTTCATCAAATGTTTCAAAACCTGACAGAACAAACTCAAATTATTGATAATAAAACATTTTTTCAACAATATGAACACTGTAAAAATGAAATAAAAATTTAAGTGTTACTTTCGTCCAGACAGGAACTCCTGACATTTAAATCCAATTTACTTTTATTCTTAAAAACTCTGCAAAGACAAACTTCAGGATGTGTTAGAGCACTAAATAACCTGTAGACTCATCAGTACTGTAACACATGAAACCAAAAACACAACGTGTTAAAGATTTCGCTTTAGGAATTTACTTACCATGGTCAAAAACAGCTTTCTGGACCTAAACGTGCAAAACAGTGATGAAATAACGCACTATTTGTCAGTTCTGTCAAGGGTTGCATGCTAAAGATGCTGTGATAGTTTGGGTGCAAATGTTGTCATGGTTTGGAGAAAATCGCTTTGTTACTTTCATCCCGCGTTACTTTCCACACTATTGATCACTGAAATACAGTAGATAGAGACAGTAGTTGCCAGACTGTATCTTTTTGTCAAGTGTTCAGTTCCTCCTGTTCCTGGCCTCTCTTGCTTTCTTTCTCTCTTCTCTTTCACTTTTCACTTTTCTTGAAATGGTTCTTTTCTTTGGTCATATTCATTGCTTTGAAACCTCTAGGTATGGTCACTGCATTAGAAAGCCCCAAAGGAACAATTTAGCTTTGCAAGACGTGAAGTGTGACTGATGCGATTGAGGTCAGACACGCTAACCTGGACACGCTAACTCCAACCGCATGTGAGATGTTTAATGCATACGTGTGTTGGGACCGGTCACCCGCTTTAATGCTGCGACAGGTCATACAGCATGCAAAAAGTATTCCTATGGTTGTGTGCTGACTAACAAGTGTAGTGTTTCCAGGTGTGCCCTACAAGCATCTGGGAAGATCTCATGAAAGACCAGATGACGGATCATCTTAAACAAAACAAAAAAGATAATAGAGCCTGTTGTTAGGACCATGAATATTTGTTATAATTTTATTTAAAAAAAAAAATAAAGTTAAGCACATCCTAATAAGACTCCTTACTGTCATCCATCCTGATGTCATTTATTTTCATGTCTGTTTGTGATCTTACTATAATACAATTACTGCAGTTCAATTCATACTTTTTTAGTGATACAAAAAGTACACCATTTTTGACACTTGCATTTTTTACATTACTTTATAGAGAATGCAGAAGAAATATACTGTATTTGTACAATAAACTAATGTAATTGCACTGTCCTACATTGTACAAAAAAAATGTTGATTCAACTTAAAAAGTAACATAAAAATATCAGTTAACTCAAAAAAGTTGATTAGTGTCAAATAATATTTTTAAATTGAATTAACTCAAAAGTTTAAGGTTTAAGTTGAACCAACAGATATTTATTACAGTGTATCTGTAACTGGGGTGGTAAACCCAGGTGTAAAAAATATGTCCAATCAACATATATTTTTATGTTACTTTAACTTAACAAAGTAAGTTAAACTATTTCAACTTGTTTTTACAATTTATGCCAACTTATCACAAGTCAAAACTTCAAATAGTTGGTTGAATTGACTTCCTGCTGCACTTTTTTATAGTTTAACCTAGTTAAAAAAATACACCTTTGCACCTAAAGGCTTCATATTAGTACTTCAAAGGAACATATTGGCACCAAATATCTGTACCTAATTGGTTCACATTAGGACATTTCAAAAGGGTAGTGCCCCATTGACAGCTTGGGACCATTTTTGCACCATTTCCTTTGGCAACATTTGATAAAGTGGAGTTCCTAAATATCATAAACATAATTAAATGCAATAAAGTCTTAATTTTCTGAAGAATTTCTTAATCTTTATTTAAATTATGTGATAAAATGGACCTAGATAAAGTTCTTGACATGGTTTGTGACCTATCTACACTTGGGAAGCTTTATTAATCCTTGATCCCCATCTCTCTGTCCTTTCCTGTAGTTCCCACCCGTTTTCTTGTTTCACCTGTTGTTTGAGATCAGGCTCAGTTCAGGGCATGTAGGGATCAAAGCCCTCCTACCACCCCTGTCTCCCTTGGGCACAGTACCCCTCAGACACCTCCCTCTGCTGTCCATCCTGAGAGGAAGACAGCTGGTGGGAAACAGAGAGTCACACAGCTGGAACAAGACCTCTGCTTTTACAGCCAACGTCTACATTCATCATATTTGCTCAAGGTACTTACAAGTGCAATTTTATTAAATTAGATCATATCAAATAATCTGGCATCTGCAAGCAAATTCACCTGAAACTTTTGATTTTTAAGCTTTATTTGTTTGAGTCACTTGTGACGCTGCCTGAGAAATCCTCAAAGTCTGATTTTGAGATAGGGAGCATCAAAGTATGATTTCAATCATTGACATGACCTTACTCAGTCCATATTAAAGATATTAAGGTTATATATCTCTGAATGTTTTTACATTATGTGTAATTAACATTAACCAGCTGGTCACAGGGTCATTTAAAGTGGATGCATGCAGTCAATTCCCCTCAAGTGCACATGTGTGGCAGAGTAACAAGTGGTGAAGTTCATCATATTATGGACATGTTCAACATGGAAAACCTCCAAATAATAAAATGTTCATATAGTTTTGTCACTTAAAGCGTAACAAACCATGAATTCATCTTTTTCTACTGCAGACTTACTTTTTCAGCACTGAATGAACATCTCAAAGTTACTGAGATGTGTATTACAGATGGGGTTAAAGTTCAGAGAGCATATTTGTGAGTTATGAGCCTGTCTAAGCTGTGACAGAACAAGGTTATCAGTATCACAGCACTGCACTACATCCCTGTCACATGGTAAATGTGCTAATGACAAATCTTAAAGACATATAGTGGTCCCAGAGAAGTACTTTGACACATTAGCCAAATGTCTTATGCTTATAAACACACTTTATAACCAAATTAATCACATTTATTTTTAAAAGAGATTTATCCATTGACTCATCCATCTAATCTTCCTGTATGATAAACAATAGAGATATTAAATCTCAGTTGTGTTTTTTCTTTATCTATGACTAAACCTTGCTCACAGACACTTGATCCAAGATCCAAGCGATTATCTTTTTGAGGATGATGTGGTCATTTGTCACTATTTGCTTAAGACTCTACCATGAAATTAAACTCGACCAGCCTGACAATTCCCAACTGTGTCCTTCAAGCACCTACCAATCACAGCTTGAGTTTGGATGACTGCTAAAGTTTCTCATTTACTCCTGCAGTCTGTACTTAGCATTCGTGGGAACGAGAGGTCAGTCACCTTGGCGTCTATCCTCTTCTCAAGATCAACAATAATGCAGGTTCCCAACACGGTTCCAGGAGGCACACCAACACATTTTGGATATTTACATAATCGAACACAACTGACTCGATTCATCAGCCTAGCTGAGTTCCTCAAGACCTAAAATGGATGTTGCACGCTTGCAAAAAAGGCAACATGATCTCACGAAAAGTCGTGTTATAGTCATGAAAAATTTGATTAATTTTTCATGTCCATGGCACAAAATTCAGCTTTTTGGGGCCTTTTGTTACTAGCATGAATTTCTATAAATAGTTTTTCATGTCAATGGCACAACTTTCTTTTTCATGTCATTTAATGTATTGTTTTTTATTTTTTTCCTATTTTTATATCATTGTCACTTGGGGATGGGGTTAGATTTGGGGTTTGGGTTAGGATATACTTTTATGCATTGGTTTCTACATGTTTCTCTTCTGCTTTTAAAACTATTCTCGCCTGGAGTTGGGGTTAGAGTTGGGGTTTGGGTTAGGATGTCTAAAAATGTAACAGAAAGTGATTCTAACCCCAAAAGACAATGGTAAGAAAATAGGAAAAACAATAAGAAAACAATGCATAAAAATACACGATAAAGAAAGTCGTGCCATGGACACGAAAAAGACATTCGTGCTCAAGGCACGGAAAAAAAGCTGAATTTTGTGGCATGAACACAAATAAATTAATAAAATTTTTGTGACTATAACACAATTTTCCATGAGATCAGTCTGAAAAAAGTTGTGCGTAAACTGTGTAAAAGGCCATTAATGGATGATACAGTTACAGTACAGAATGTCAGCAACTAGCCAGGGCTAACTGGATCATGACCTCGCCATAACCCCTTGATTGACACTGGTTTATATTCTTCCAAAACCACGAGGATTTAAAACAAGTGAGATAATTGCAATAGCCTTGCATTTTATACACAACTATTATGGGGTTCGGAAAATAAGCATGCTTCGAAATGCACACAAAAGTGTGACGATTTAATCAAAACTGAAACTTAAAAATAAATGCATTGTTTGTGTGAATGTCAAATCTGACACTGATGTCCATATGTGCGGCCTTGCTTATCGTGCATGACTGCCACAGTGTACTGTTTGTGTTACACAGTGCCCAGGATATATACAACACGTTAAGTCAGTAAAGTACTTTGTGTTTGTAAAACGTAATGCTTACGCTACGTTCGACTTGTAAACTATGAGCCGAAGTGTTTGGAACGCATCCTAAAGCCACAACCACTCCATTACAGGCCTGGCAGCACCACAAGCAAGCCTTACCCCTTTATTTTCAGCAATCTTCTTTTCCAATAGCTGTGACCTTAGAGGTGCGTGCGTATGTATGTGTGCATTGCTGTTTTCAAGGCTAATAACAGTGTTTAAGCCTCTGTGATCAGAGGCCTTCAAGGTACTGTACTCCAAAAACCTGACGTGAACTTTGACCGAGCATTAAAAAGAAGTTCTCATGCTCTCAGGAAGTCATGGTGTCTTCCGTTAAACAGGCAAATAGAGGAACCCCAGCATGAAGTGAGTCAGGGATAAAGACGCCTTTGCTTGTAATCCAGTCCTTTTAATTATGATAATTACAAGACTTTCATTTCTGCATTTCAGCCTTAATGCTAAAAACAAGTCCATATGCAGAAAGAGAAAGATCTGAAGATTTCTGTGCGTTTCAATTAAGGATACAAACGTGTGTTTGTGTTAGTTTCTGGAGGGAATTTTCCAGCGCATTCTCAGTGTGAGACATGTGAACAGAAGTTTGAGTCTGTATACTGTAATGAGTGTCGTCATTTGTTGTTTCGAAAGCTGAGTAGTCAGCAGTTGCCTCTGGCAAACTGATGTTTACACCGTGTGGTTATTCATCTGCTCTTATTCATCTGAAAACACAAGCATTTTTCAACATTGTACTATGTTCTTACCTCAACTAGAGGAAAAAATGCATACCTATCTTTTGTCAAATAATCTTTATACAGTGCGTCGTGAGTGTATTAGCATTTAGCTTAGCCCCATTCATTCCTTAGGATTCAAACAGGGATGAATTTAGAAGTCAACAAACACTTCCATGTTTTCACTATTCCCTGTCCTCATTTTTTATCCGCTTTAAAAAATTGCCACGTTTAATTTTTAAAGGGATAACAAATAAGAACTATATTGCATGGCAGAAGAGCACTTATACTGCAGCACTTCGACCTCGGGCGCCGTAATATTGACGGAAGTTTGAGCGAGAGTGGGAGTAGTCAGTAGTGATAATGTTACTGTGCGCTGAGGTCGAAGTGCTGCAAACTAAGCACAATACAATATGGTTAAAAAAATGTATCAGCTTAATAACTGCTACGTTTTTTTTTTTTTTGTGCCACCATACTTACTCATGTAACTACTCATGTAACAGTCTTTAAATAGGGAAAACATGAAAGTGTTTGGTGGCTTCTAAATTCATCCCTGTTTGGATCCTAAGGAATGAATGGGGCTAGGCTAAATGCTAACACATTCACAACGTGTTGTACAAAGATTAAGTGCACGCATTGAAAAAAAGATATATTCATTTGTCTAAGTTGAGGTAAGAACATAGTAAAATATAAAAAAAACGGTGGTGTTTTCCTTTAAATGAATAGTTGATAAAAAAAATGTGTAGTCAATCTTAAGTCATTTCCAATATGTATGACTTTTTTGTTTGACACGAAAGGAGACAGAAAGCACGACCAAAGTGTTATAGGAGAATGCAATACAGAAAGTATGAATAGCTTTTCAAATTTGTGACCCAGTCTGTACATTTTTTTCTGTACATTTTTTTTTTTGTATTTACAAAAATCATCCTACATAATGTACTGTAAAGAACATTTTGTGAAAATCTAACCTTGACATCTTTAATATTAACTGAGTAAGGGCATGTATACGAAATTTAACTTTGATGCTAATCTGAGACTTTAGACTGGATTTCACAAACAGGGACACATGTTGTACACTTTTTTTTCATATTAACAGCCTGTTTTCATTGTGTAAGAAGGAGCAGCTTGGATATTCTGCTAAATATCTCCTTTTCTGTTCAACAAATAAAAATAAATTCATAACATATGGGTTTGTAACAACAAGTGGGCAAGTAACAGTGATTGAAGTTTAATTTTAGATGAGTTATCCCTAAGATTGCGAATTGATGAAACCACACACAATGCTTTTGCGATTCAAAACATTTTGGTTTAGTAACCATGGAAGTCTTTGTACGTTTATTTGTTGCTCAGTATGATTTGTTGTTGTACAACCAGTAACTGGCTGCTAATCTTTACAATTATAGGACTGATTTGTTTGGAAAAGACAAAAATTGTGTTACGAGAAAAAAGACGCCCCTGATCCGTTCAAACCTCCAAAAATCTTTCATGATCTTATCTCGCTAACTGAAAACAGAGGATGTTTTCTCATATGTAAATAATCCTGGTCTCTCAAAATAACTTAGACTTTGTTATCATGTGATATCAGTTTTCACGGTGATGTCATGATTATTACTTCCTGTCTTTGTCACAGTGCGGTTGATGAGATTTTCGTCCGGGCGGTATGGAACAAATCCGCGCACACTTCACTTCCCAAAACACGTCTTTAGAAGAGATGCTAATGCCAGGTATCTGAAAAACCTTGAGCCAGTTAACAGTGATGTCACAATCACACCATCATATGAGTCAGTCAGGAACTGGGAATTTGTCTTTGAACTTTGTGCTGTTTAGTCATATGCACACAAACAAGCTATTATGGTATAAAGGGATAAGCTATTCAAGTTTATTCAATTCAGGTTTTTTCCACAGTGCTTTTCACTATTTTGCATTGCTGCAAAAAAATAAGCCAACCTGATGCAGTAAGGCTTTGAGTTGTCTTAACGATTGGTTTAACATTTAGCCAATGAAAATTTGTTCATTCATGAAATGCTGATCTCTTTATTTATTATCAATTTTTCAAAACTAAAACAAATTAAGGAAAAAATTGATTATTTACTTTAGTATGTTACTGGATTATACATTAAATATCCTTGATCTGAGACCAAAATATTGGCCAAAAAACTTTTTAAATTTAAACACTTGAATGCACTTTGACAAACATTGGAAACACAAACCTCAACCATGGTGACAATCATTAAATGTCAGCATTGAGAACATTGTTTTTGTACACAGAGTTTACTAAAAAGAAGGTTTTGAACAACTGACTTTGGTTGTTTTTGTGTTCGCTCTCCGCCATCTTCCCAGTCAAGATGTATCGATCTCCGAATGCAATGTAAGGAGGGAGGAGAGTAAAGATGGATAGCTCCTAAAGCATAGTTTCATATAAATGCACGGATAATTAGTTGTTTTGTCGCAAGTGAAAAACAATATTGACCTTTTATGAGCCTCATATGAGATTCATTCTTTCGTATTCGGAAGTCGATTATTTACGTCTGACAAAGATGACGAGCGGACACCAAAGTCAGTTTTTTTTTTTTTAGTAAACTCTGTGTACACAAACAATGTTCTCAATGCTCGCGTTCATGTGTAGAGATCCAGGTGATACTTTGAGCAAAGTTTCATGTTGTGTCGTGCCTTCTTAGTGTTGTAAAAATAGAAGAACTGGAATTTATTTATTTATTTTAGGCTGGAAGAACGCATCAGGAATCGAGTAGGCATCACACCCTAACTAAGATTTCTTTTAGAGTAGCGTTTCTTTTCATGACAGTTGAGGTGCGAAATGCTGTCTTTCGTAGCCATTTCCCTTATCAGTAAAAATCATAGACAGTAAAAGATAAGAAATTCGTAAATCATAGCAAGCTAGCCAATGCAAAACTGTTGTACTCGGTAGGTACTCAAGATGGCGGCAGGCAACTGGAATGACGTAAAAGGTCACATGACAGATATTCCTATACTGTAGGCTACCCACCAATATGAATGTGCCACAATGCATAATGGGAACTTTCAAAACCCTTACTTAATGTAAAATTGTTTATCTAGTGAAAAAAAAGTTAACACATTTTATTCAGTATAAGCTCAATAATAAATTGACTCCTCCTAATAACAAATCTTTGTTAATTAAGATTAGTAAGATTGTACAGATTGTTAAGATTAGTACAGTCATACGGGAAAAAAAGTAAAAAAAAAATGCAGCATACAGTTTTAACAACTTAATTATTCACGTAAATTCAACCTACATTTTAACATATTATCTTGTGATAAGTTGACCTAACTAAGAAAAACAAGTTGAAATTGATTTTGAAGTTAAAACTGAAGCGGGGAGCACAATTTTAGAGAAACGCTTTGGAAAAGGGAGTCGGCCGAGTACCAAAACACACTTGTAGCCAATCAGCAGTAAGGGGCGTGTCTACTAACCGACATCATTGCCTGGGTTGCCTGTGTGTGGGGTGGGTCTATCATGCGTGTTTGTTTAGGTGATTTCAAATGTCAACATTGGCTTTCAACGATCGTGCACCCCACCTTTAAAGTTACTTAAAATTATATGTTGAAATTATATATTTTTTTACAGCACATGCAATGACAGCCGGTGACTTCTCTTCCGAGGGGTGCAAATTCAAAATATGTGTTTGGATTGTCATGTGTGTAGCTCGTCATGTCAAAATGTGTCTTTGTTGCGTCATGTGAACCATGTGCATCATGCTTCATATCAAAATCTCCTGCCTGCTGCAGATGCTTGAAGGGGTTTATGATAAAAGAGATGCACATAGGTTCACATGACGGGCCGCACACATATTTTGACATGACAAGCCACATACATGACGGGCTAAATATAGGTTGTGATGAGCTTCGCATCATGCGCCTTCAAAAAAAAAGTTCATCGCCTACCACTGAATACATGGTAATATTGAAAAAAAAACAAAAAAACACAAACAATGTACATACATGAAAAGTGATTTTATTAATGGATGAATTTATTGTGTTTCTTTGTGAGCTTCTGGTCACTGTTAACTTGCATGTCAAGAACTCAAAACGTCTCCTTGTGTGTTCTAGAATCGACATGAAGGCCTCAATTGTGTACTGTTTTTTTTTTTTTTAAATAGATCTGTCTGAGGATGCTTTCAGGTCTCAATTAACCAGAAAAGAATTTGTTAGCACAGCATGTGCTATCTGTTAAGAAAACAGTGACACACCAGCCTGTGACCGATGATGACAGTTTATGAGTAATTTGGTTTACTAAAGTCTTTGACCTACTTCTGCCTTTACATAACACACAGCCACACACCTACACGACTTCACCGTCTATATTACAGCCAAACTTACTCTAGATTAAATCTGAACCCACTGCGGGTCAGACCTTATCTGCTCTTTGATGTCCTCATCTCCCCCTGCCAGCTTGTTGTTATTTTATGGATGAATCATAGCGCTGTCTGGGTGAAATCTACTTTATGCTGGTCTTCTCATCGCCTCGGACCGGGCAGCAGGTATAGCATGATCTCGTACGGCACGTAGCACCCCGACAAAAGGACACAGACCTGCTGAACTTGATATGAATGATATAAACACAGGCTTCTAATGACAAAGGTACAGCTAAATATAACCCAACAGTGCTGTGTCACATCCCGGCTGTATCACTGCCATATGTAGAAAGATCATCTGAACCAGGTTTGTTTACACGTCTTATCACCAGGATCACATTAAATAAATAAAGTCTATAGTTAGGAGAAGTTGAATGTTGCTTTAGTTAAACAGCATTATGTCATGTTTAAATATCTGCTTTTTTTCCTATAAGCAAGACGAGTCACAAATTACATCACTTTGAGTTGTTTGTCCTAAAGTAATGAGATTAAATACAGAGCAAATGGAACAGTTGGTCTATTCCTTTTTATGTTTTTATGCATTATCATTACATTGATGCATTTAAGCTTTCTTATTTTTAAATAATTATTGTTCCTGTGATTTAAACCCACCATCACCTTTGTGTTGCTAACGTAATGAAGATAACAGTCCTCATATTGCCCTCATAGTGTCACTGGGGTTGTACCCTTTCAAAAAAGTACATATTGGTACCAAAATGCATACAAATATATACCTAAATGGTACATATTAGGACCTTTGAAAAGTGTACTTCCCTAGTGACATCTAGGGACCATTTTCGTCTGACAGAGTGGGCCAAATGCAGCCCTCCAATCTTCTTTATCCGACCCCCCGGTCATCTTTGTCTGATTTAAAATCAGCGTGGTTACTTTAAAGCTGCCTTTCAACTGTAAATGAAGGCCAATAAACCGGAAGGAGAGTCGGAAAGGGGCTGCGTGGGTTGCCAACCATCTCCAAGTGCGTAATTTTTGCTTTGGATGCATCAAAAATAATAAACTTGTGCGACTACACCGCATGTGACACGCAAACTGGAAGTGATGTATTTCAGGGTGTCCCAATCAAAACATTGTGTGTAAGTTAAAAATGATCAGTTCTTTTTTATTTTTACTTTATCAGTAACACTTGAATCCTTTAAAAACTATTACTGATAAATAAATGATTAAGTAAATATATTCATAGATTAAAGGCTCTTGCGCTGGAATGAGCTTCTCTCATGTAGACATGGATTTATGACTAAACTGAAATTTCATTGCGACTGCCACTAGGGGGAGAACTCTGACAGTCGTGTCCGAACGTAATATACAATGGAAAAGGTGGTTTAGCCTATATATCTTTCAAATATTATTAAAAAAACATGAAGTATTTTAGTTATTAGGAGAAGACTAGGCTATATGTTTTGCATACTTGAAATGTAACAATTAATGAAAGTTAAACAGTTATAAATAAAAGAAGTTTAAGAGCTCTGCATTACAGTTAGTGCTATACAAAAATACATGTGATGATTTTAACTTTTTTGTCCAATGTTCATAGTTGAACTATAAGCATTTGGCTACTGCAATGTTAAACTACAATTGTTTTAAAAAAAAAGAAAATATGAGTTTTCAGTAATTAAAAGGCAAAATACTGGATATGTGTTTTTTCGATAATGCATGTTTTTTTAAAAATATGATCTATAACCAAAACATAAATTATAACATATAATAATTGAAGGTGGTTACACTTTATTTTAATAGTCCACTTTAGACATTCTACTAACTATAAATAACTTTGCAACTGCATGTCAACTAACTTTCAATAATTTGCAACTATACGTCAACTAACTGACATTAGAGTATTAGTAGACTGTAAGGGTTGGGGTTAGGGAAGAGGTTTGGGTTAGTGGAATAAGTTGACATGCACCTGCAAAGATACTTATAGTCAGTTGAATATCTGTTGAGAAATCATCTCAATAAACTGTTAGTAGATATTAAGCAGACAGTCTACTAATTCTCTAAAGATTGGTAGTTGATAAGTAGTTGCAAAGTTACTAATAGTTAGTAAAATGTCTAAAGTGGACTATCGAAATAAAGTGTTACCTTGAAGGTATATTATAATATCATATAACTGTGGTATGTAACATTACGTCTATCTAAAGAGTAACCTCACAACCACAATAGAAATATACAACTGATACGGACTTACCAGCCGCAGTTTAGATTCTGATGCACGTTTACTGTGGTGTATACATTAAAGGTGCAGTGTGTAAATTTTAGCGGCATCCAGTGGTGAGGTTGTGAATTGCAACCAATGGCTCAGTCCACTGCTCACCCCTTGCTTTTGAAAGAGACAACTTAGTAAAAAAAGTTTGTCCGTTAAGGGCTTCTGTAGAAACATGGCGGCCCAAAATGGCGACTTCCACGTAAGGGGACCCTCCGTGTATGTAGAGAAAAACGTCTCATTCTAAGATAATAAAAACATAACTGTTCATTATAAAAAGGTCTTTATACACCCCTGATAATATAGTTTTGTATTTTATTTAGCATTTCTGTCAAGAGATCCTTCTAAAAATTACACATTGCACCTTTAATTTAGTCACGTCCAGTTTAAAGTTTTGTTTCTACTTTACTATACGTTTTGTCATTTATGTGTACCATCTTTAGCACCCAGACTCTTTTGTGGCTCAAACATATATGTGTTCGGCTGCTATGTTTACACATTAATGTTTTTAAAACATTTCCCCACATGTAATAACGGGGAATGAAGCTCTCCAATCATAGCAGTGGCCGTTAACGTCCAGGTCTTCAATGCGGCCCGCCCCTTCAAACGAAGCATCTCTCCAGAGGGCCACTAATCCATATTACAAAATAGCCTATTACTTATTGCTTTTGATGTTTTTGAATGTAAAAACCACGCAAACATCCTAAGTAGACCTCAGACAACAGTATAAAACAATAAAATCGACAGGTTCATTGCCCCTAAATGCATCCAAAGCTCAAATTGAATCGGTTAATTATGCACCCGCAGATGGTTGGCACCCCACACAGCCCCTCTCAGACTCTCCTTCCAATTCATTGGCCGTTTTTTTTGTTATATGTAAAGGTAAAAGTAACCACGCTGTTTGAAAAAGATGACCGGCAGGCCTTATAAAGATGATTGGAGGGCCGCATTTGCCCCGCGGGCGGCTAGTTGACCATCCCTGGTCTACTATCATCTAAATGTTTTGAGATGCAAGGCCCTTTTAAAAAACACCTTTGCAAGCCAGGGAAAAAGAGTTGTATGAGGTATACGACACAAACTGCACCCACAAATCACAGCTGCTTCGAACTCCTACTTACAGTAGATAATAGACAGTATACAGTATGTTAACCAGTCAGAGGAATTAAAGTATATGATTACCATACAGTGTTGTTATGTGAGTGGGCGCTCGGGGCAGCTGTGATTTGTGGGTGTAGATTGTGTTTAGTGTGGTTAGGTGAGGGTGGTCAGGCGGCGGATCACCCGGTCTGCTGGAGAACTTTAGTTACTCTGTGGTCAGAACAGAAATGCATTTGCTTATCTTGCTGGGTGAATAATGTGTGAATGTAAATGCATGTGGTCAGGGCCTGGTTTCAATTGTCCAGATTAATCGATGAGCACGGATAAAGTGCAGTAAACCTGCGGGGTCAGAAATTCATTTTATTAGTGCCGGAAAGCAGTGTACATTAGTAATTCATTTATCCATTTGTTGATGTTTATTTTGCAGCTGTGGCTTTGAAGGAACAGTAGTTCTGTTTTCATTCTTCACCCATATGTCATTTTAAAGCTAGTATGACTTTCTTTCTTTCTGAGGTAAACTTGAGAATCTTTTCAGTTTTGTATACAATAGACATGATCAACTGGAGGTCTGACTCAAACAAATGTCTTTATTTGTTTGGGTTAGTGTTGTTCAAGTGTGATGGACGAGTCTAAGCTGAGTGGTTTGACTGAAAGCTGTCTATTGTTATGCTGTCTGGAGCCTCTCGTCATCATTCTTCATGAACAACAGCAGAAATGCTGCTAAGTTCCTGCTGTATCACTTAACCAAGTACTCCACGAGGTAAATACATCAGAAAAATACTTCACAGACAGCATGCATCTCAAACACGCGCATTAGACCTTGCCATGGGAATGCGAGGAGAGAGAGGAAGAGAGGAGATGAAAGAAGCCATCTTGGGTCTTGTTGATCCTCTTCATCCATCACAATCAGCACCAGGTTCAGCCCCAATTACAGCCCTTATGCTGCAGGCCATGTGCTGATTGTTAACACTGTGAATAGGGTGGGGTGAGGTGGGTGGATTGATGACAGAGAGATGGAGAAAGAGAGGAGGGGCTTGGATAAGGGACATTTGGTAAAGTAACTGTTCCGTATCCCATGCACGGTCTAAACACATGTGAACACAAATTGAAAGCATATAAGAGCCATTCAGAAAAATGTTTGCCCCTCTACATGTGCTGTCAGGGTTGCCAGGTCTGTGTAGCAAAACCAGCCCAATGACTAATCAAAACTAGCCCCAAAATAGCCCAGTGACATTAGGCAAAACATCAAGACTCAAAATATGCCACGAGGAACCAAGAATGGTTGTTCTATGGCATCACTATGAGGAACCTTTTTCAGCAACTACTGTAAGAGTGTTATACAGAAAACCAAAATGCTTATGCCTTAAAGGAAAACACCACTGTTTTTCAACATTTTACTATGTTCTTACCTCAACTTAGACAAATTAATACATTCCTATCTTTTTTCAATGCGTGCACTTAATCTTTGCACAGCGCGTCGTGAATGTGTTAGCATTAAGCCTGGCCCCATTCATTCCTTAGGATCCAAACAGGGATGAATTTAGAAGCCACCAAACACTTCCATGTTTCCATGCCACCATACTTACTCGTGTAACTACTCATGTAACAATCTTTAAATAGGAAAAATATGGAAGTTTTTGGTGTCTTCTAAATTCATCCCTGTTTGGATCCTAAGGAGTGAATGGGGCTAGGCTAAATGCTAAAACATTCACAACGCGCCGTACAAAGATTAAGTGCATGCATTGAAAAAAGATAGGTATGTATTAATTCATCTAAGTTGAGGTAACAAAATAGTTAAATATTGAAAAATTGTCGTGTTTTCCTTTAAAGTCAGTGTAAAATATATATATTTTAAATCCTGCAATGAACCACCAAGGAACCTTTAAGTAATAAAATCTCCATGTGTCTTTCATTCCTCAGTTTCTCTTTGCTGAACCTGTGAACTGCGGTTCAATGGAAAAACACAAGCAAGAATAACAGTCGCTCGCTCTCTTCTTTAGTCTACCTGGCACCCCACCGCAATTTAGCAAACCTGTTTCTGAGTTAAGAAATCCTCAGGTCGAACAGGCCTAGCCATGTGTAAACCTATTAGGTGTTATTTGCCCTAACCAAGGTTTCGGGCTATAACAAAACAAGCTAATAATAGCTCCGGCTTATCTTTGTTCATCTCATTCCAATGAAACGATTTTAGTTCTATGTAAAAAATGATTTGCAAGGTCTCGAGTGAAAATCAACAAAGCTGTTTTCCCATGCTGCGCTTGGCTTATTTGCTCTGTTGAATTTCTGTTGAGATGAATAGTTCATCCAAAAATCTTAATTTTGCTCACCCTCATGCCATTCCAAACCCATTTGTTTTGTTTCTGCACATCACAAAATCTCAGACAAAGAGGTACAAAAGTTTCATAAAGTAAATTTTTGTACCTAAAAGGTGCATATTGGTACCTTAGATGTACATACTGGTACCTCAAAGGTACATATCTGTGCCAAAATTGTACATATTTTACCTTTTTATAAGGTACCATCCATCCCAGTGACAACTTGAGTGTAGCCACAGCATTTCACACCCCGTGCTTTATTATTGGTTGTTTTATAGCCCCTGTCATTCACTTTAATTATATAAAAAATAGCAGAAATAAAAAATTTGTTTAATAGACTAAACGGGTTTGGAACGGCATGAGAAAATAATGCCAGAATTTGATCGATTGATTCCATTAAATGTTATTTATTGATTATTTGTATTCTTTTCATGCAGTTCACATTCTTACATTTCATCGAGAGCAAATTAAAAACATATGCGCAATTTTTTAATCCCTCCATCTTTCTTCCTTCTGTTTTAGATTTCTCCATATTGCTTTTTATGTGCCCAAGAATAATGAAATTCATCTGCTTCCAATGTAATCTCACTTCATTTGGTTTAATAAGCAAAAGCAACTGACTCTCTGTACTCGGTTTCTGCGTGTGAGCGTGTGTTTACGTGTGCCTGCACGGGCACACATGCATGTGTTTCATAATATCTGTGAATTAGGACTGACGGTTGCGTCTATATTTAGCCTGCCTTGCACCCCACGTGGAGTTTTTCCCCTCTTGGTTCTCTCCAGGTTTCAGTTTGTGTGAGTCAGTGCCGGATACTGCGAGGGAACTCAAACAGCTCTCCATTTTTCTACAGTGTTGCTTTGACTTTATAGACTGTTGTTTACAATGTGCAATGACAGCCATGGAGGCTTGTGGTGCAGGAATGTGATATTGCTTTAGAAAAGAGCCTTAGGGTCATTCAATGATCCATGCAAGCATCCATCTCTTGTACAATACACCCAGTTCCCTAAAATGGGCCCTATACCCCTATACTCACACAATGAACCCACCTGGCCCCCTCTTTTATAGACTGTAAAATAGATTTTTGTTTTCTGAAACAGTGTGTCTGTTATATATGCATACTGTATATGAGAGTGTACCTTCCTGTCTTCCAAGCATGTAAACTTGAGATAGTTAAAGTTGTATACAAAAACCAGAGCAATTGCTTTTAATTATGGACTACATGGCAAAATACAGCAGTTTTAAAGTTGCTTTTCCCAAAGCTGCTCTTTACACACAAGCCATCTTGACCTTGCATGCTGACCACAGTTGACACCGGATAACAAGCGGCACAGCCTTAAGCGGGCGACCTGTCAATCGGGGGCATTTGAATGCAACGTATGCGTCTGTTATGGGTCCTTGGTGAATCAGAACGACACCGGACAGAAGCTCGCAGGGATCACTGTTGGTCGTCTTCATGCATTCTTTTACATTTGGGGGCTCAGGATGAGGAAGCGTTGCGTCCTGTCAGCTGTGGGTCACGCTTTTCCGCCCCGTCACTTGCATATCCACTATACATGATTTAGTTTGTACGGAGCTGTCTGGTATGCATGCATGCTTGTCTGCACTTGTCTGCCATTATGCAATATATTTTAGCATTGAGAAATGGATACCGCATTCACACACTTTTACCATCTACTTTGGTATCATTGTGTTTTCTTAGTGATTCGAGTCATGGGATTACTATAGTCTTTCACACACATACACCTAGGCCTACGCCTGAATCAAGTTTAGCGATTTTTACAAATGAAAAAATAATGTACAGTACTGTTTATGTATTTACATGTTTATATTACTAAACAAAGGATAAGTTTACTTTACTTCATGCAAATTTGTAAACCCGTTCACATGTGTGTGCATAAATAACTGTAAATGATTGATATGTTAATAATGCAACAATTAAACAGCATCATTACTATTCAGTTATTAAAATAATACTTGTTTTTTTCCTTTCCAACAAATATTTACGGCAGTTACTTCAGTGAATGCAGTAAACCTCAAGGGCTTATCCTTTTGCTTTCAGTATATCCTTGTCAATGATTTAACATATTTAGGATTGACACATTAATCGCTTCATTCAAGGATTAGTAAATGGTGCAGTCTTCATGAAATCCACCGCTGGTCTGTGCTGTACTTTTATTAAGAGACTCTTTAGCTTTCCTCAGGCATCAATCCACATTCAGTCTTCAGTCGCTGTTTACAAACCCTCTGCAGTAAGAGAGGTGCAGTTATGCGGCACGGCTTCAGTAAATAACCGCTTTGGTGGTAAGATGATAGATTGTGACTAATGTAAAAGTAAGGCATGGAAAATCAACGTTTGACGTGTACTGTATCATTATTAATCCATGATGTGTTTTCCAGATGTTTTGCATAGAATAATATTTACCAACGCGCGCAGGACAACTTTTTCTTTGTCGCCCTTTGACATTTGACCTTTGACCCCAGTCGTGTTTCTGTTGGATTGTCTGCTCTGTTACTCACCTCTGTCATGGGCTGCGGTGTTGACAAGTAATTCAGCACTTCAGCAGAACTTCAGCAGATTTAGCACACATGGTTTCTCTATTTTATGGATGTGCTTTAAAAAGGTTAGCTTTCAAGCCCTGCTTTTCTTAATGCAGTCAAAATGAGGGAGGTTAAAAAGGAGTTGTAGTGATTCATTTTCCTCCAATACGAGGCATGTTACTTTTAAAAAAAAAAATTCTTTGTGTATGCAGACCTGCTAACCTGTACGCATTTTGCGTAGCAGGTACTCATTTTGACCTCAAAGTACGGTGGTACGATTTGTCCCTCTAAACTACGCAAAAACCTGGTTACGTCTCGGCCGCGCAAAATATTCAAAAGAAGCAACAGAAAAAATAAAAATATGTCTAATCATAGCACTGGGCTCATCCACCACACAGAAAGTGGGGATGATTGACAAGTCGTATGGCCAATCAGTAACAAGAGTCTGCTATCAACGGAACCACAAAATCCCGCGTGATCTTCCTCCACCCGCAGTTTCTGACAATCTTTTTCAACGGAGAGTCAAGACGTCTGACCCCCTAAGGTAAACTGGTCAGGGTGGATGTGCAAGTTGAAATAATGATTTAGGGCTCCGTTTCATAACGTGCACTTGACCGCAAGATGCGCTAACAGTACTTCTGATTTGTACGTTAGCATAATTTATAATTGAGCGCTTACGAAAAAGGACCATGATTTTACCATGGGGGAGAGCATCCAGTTTTAGTCAAATAAAAACGCAAAGTTCACTCTCAGTGAAGGGAATCCACCTGACATCCAAGTGAAGCGGATTTAATGCACTCTGCAATAACGCGCTCTTGATAATTGTCAATTAAATAAAACGTCATATACAAACCACATCAAATAAAGTTTTATAAATGGAGAATATCTCATCTCTCGAGCACCCACGTGATATGTGCCTATGTAGTACTACTGTACAGTAAACAAAGCTACAATAAATTAAAGACAGACATACAGTCACAGTTATGGTGGAACTTAAAGCAGTGTTAACTCTAAAATACTGTCTTAAAGGGATAGTTAACTTAAAAAATTTAATTCAGTCATAGTTTACATAACATAATAGACCGTCCAAACCTTTATGAGTTTCTTTATTGTGTGATAAGTTAATTTTTCAAGAGTGTTGGTAACCAAACAGATCTGGTGCCCACTGCTCTCCATTAAATGTTTTCCTAGTCAGGGAAAAACATTTTTTTTGTCTCTCAAAATATTTTTTTTTTTTGTGTGTGTGTTTCACTCACTAGAAAGAAATCATGAAGATTAGGAACAATATGAGGGTAAGGAAATGATAACAGAATGTCACTATTCAACAGGAATATCACTATTTTAACAGTGTTTGTGCAGACATGCTAAACTTTGGAGAATACAGTATTTAACATTAATAATGTTATTAATCACCATGTATGGCAAATTTTGTTAAACATGATTTTATTCACATTTATTATTATTTTTAAAGCAGATTATGGCAGGATGGGTGAAGCATGTTACCTTGAAAGTTACCAAGAGGTGTGTGTGCGTGCGTGTGCGCATGCATGTGTTAAATTATATGTTAAAAGTTAAACCCATGTTCTGTCCTTTCGGCCGATGCTACTGTACTCAAAAAAAATCCAAGGTTGGCAGATCTGGGTATGTTTGCTTTTGTTTCAGATAGGATATAAATAGGGGGAGGGGGGATTGAAAATGCATTCACATACACTTTTTTTTTTAATTACTTCAATTGGTATCACCTCTTAAAAAAAAATATTTTAAACTTAATTTATTGATCTAAAGTTAAACTTTTTAGCATAATTTTATGTTGAATAAACTTTGGTTACCCAACTGCTTTTTCCTATTTTCAAACCATTGTTGCTTCAGTTTAGGGTTAGATTTGGTGTTTGCGTTAGGATGTCACTTTACATATTGGTTTATACTATTTTTTTTATTTTTTTTATATTTTCTTAATTTTAGAATTTTAGGTTTGGGTAAGGATGTAATTTTATGTAAATCTAACCCTAAACCGAAGCAACAATTGTAAGAAAATAGGACAAAACAGTTCAGTAACTAATATGTGACAATGACAAATAAACAGAAATTCGTGATATGATCACGAAAAATGTGGAAATTCGTGACAGTATCACGAAAAAGAATAAAAAAATTAAGTGACTACAGGTACGTAATTTCGTGAGACTGGGCTATCATGTTTCATGTCATGAAACATCCTTGTTGCACTTAAGTTTTTACATTTTTAAGTTGAATCAATTGAATTTACAATTTATTTCAATTTTCTTATAAAAATAAAAAAATAAAGTTGAATTAGCTCAAGTTATTTATTTATTTTAATTATAAGTTATTTATTATAATTTATTTTTATAATTTATAGCAATTTCTCACTTGTCAAGAGAGTTGAAATTAATTGTAATTTCAAATTGAATACATTTAAAAACTTAAGTGCAACAAGGAATTTTTGCAGTGTATTTTTAAAAGCAGAGAACCAAGTTTGATTTCTTTGAACATGGTTTTATACAGGGACGTGTTGGACATCATGTGCCAGAAACACATGGACGGGTTGTCTTTTTTAACCTACGACTTGGTCCTTTTCTTTATCCCATCCATTTTTCTTCTGCTTTCACATGAAACATTCATACCAGCACAATCGATGCTAAATGACTCAATGTGACATGAAAATTCCTGCTGGAATGGCTTTTAGATCAAAGTGTTTGGTAAGATTCCTCTGATTAGATAAACAGGAAAAGGAGGTGTTGATTTCACTGAAGTGGCCTTTAACAGTTTGAGATAGTACATCGCTTGTTACACATACTGGGATCTTATCACTGGAGGTCACCAAATGGCTGTTTTGTTGGTTAAGTGGCCTTTCCTAGAGCTTGATACTTGCATGTGTATGGTGGACTGCACCAACGCTATCTCACGAGAATTCGTAAATATTTTACCAGTAGGGCTAATTTGTATTAATTCATACGACCACATTTGTACGTTTTTGTACTATTTGCTTTGACCCCTGTGAATTTGGGGTTAGGTGTGGGGTTAAGGTGTTGTTGGTTTTTTCTTCATGAGAATCGTACATTTTGGCACGATTAACTTTGTATAGGAAGTAGCCAACTCATAACATATGTACAAATTTTCATGAGAGCAGGCTGGCTGGACAAATGGCCATCCTTTGAATGTAAAAAAAAACTGTGTACTGAAACCATAACAGTTTTCCTTGCACAGTTTTTATGATTTACTAAAAATATGTGAGTGAAATTATTCGCAATAACATTAGCTTTTCCATATTGCTTACACTTGATAAATCGCATGTGACCTTATATCTTAAATATGATAGGTTGTAGCTGCATTAGGTCATTGTTTCACACCCACACTAATATTACCAGAAATAGGCATTTCTTAGTAATAATAAATAACGTGTTGTAATTTTGTCACCGCAATCCGCTGTTAGTGTGAATGCCCCTTAAAGTTAATGGGAGACCATTAAATACTGGTTTTCTTTCGGCCCCCAAATGAAGAATGCCTGTTATTCACAATCATGGTTATCATAAATCTCTAGGTCAATTACTCAATTATGGCCAGGTGCAGCGTTTGTCCAGTCAACCTGCGTTTCACCCTGTTGCACTCTTTGATGCTTCTCAGCTTGGTCAGTCATGTTAAATCATCGGTCAGAAGTCAAGATGCTCCTCCTTCATTCCAAATAAATTTCATTAATAAGCTTGTCCACTAAATGTTATTGTGGCCAACACCCTTTAACACTGGCATCTGTTCTTTATTTTGATTGGGTCCTTAAAAGCTCCCTTGTGTCGATTCGCCGATGGCCTAAAAGGCCAATAGAGAAGATGATTAACCAAACAGGCTCCATGTGAGCACTTCATTAACCTAATAAGCTTGATTAAAGTTAAATTACAAAGCGCAGGCGGAGGAGAACGTCGACTTTAAAAGCTGACCCATGACTTTTAAACTCTGACCTTCAGGTTCTGGAAACTTTTGGAGTCCCCTGTGAAAGAGGCCCAGTCAGTTCCACATCCAGACGTCCCGCGGAGACCAGAGGATTATGTTGAAGAAAGTCGCGTGGAGATGGAGATGAAGAGAAAGCAGATATCTGCGCTCATAAATGTTCTTTGTTGACACAATCCACAGCAGTCTTACCCACATTTATATCTGTGTTTTACTGGCTTGCTGATATAGACAAGTATCAGTAATGACTTTAAAATACACTCACCAGGACACACACACACTTTATCATGGCGGGTGCAATAACATTCTGGTATGTTTTGAAAGTTTTATGAGGTAGGCCAAATAAGACTTCAGGCCAGAGATGTTATCTAAATGAAAGGTTAAACGCGGATATATACTGGCTTCCTCACAGCACCTAGTTTAATACAGTATAGTACATTAGTCAGTATGGACATTTGTTCCCAACATAATGAACCTAGCTATATCTGGGGCGGGACCCTTCAAAAAAAGTTTACCTTTTCACCTAAAGAGTTCATATTAGTACCTCAGAGGTACATATTTGAACCAAATGTAAGAATGTCTGTACGTATATGGTAATAATATTATACTTTTGAATACACAGCTTTGTCTGGCAGGTTAACATTGTTCAGTCCGTGCGTGTTTGTGTGTACTAGCGTGTAGTGCTCTCCGTAGCTAAAGATCTAAGCGAGAGGATAAGAGCAGTGAGAATAGGGTGTTAGGTATCTGTGAAATCTGTGAGGTCAGCCCAGCGCTCAGAGAAAAGCTCCACCTGGACCTGAGTTGAGCCGCCACCGCCCACTTTATGGCCTGTGAAATGCTGGACAGGAGAGCAGGTCACTGGAGAGACAGAGATGACAGAGCCCAGGGACTGAGATAAGAGGGTCAGGGGTGTAGAGGTCACAATTCAGGGGGCGTGCTCATCAACAACACATGGAGAGGATAAAGAGAGTCTGGTTTCTATAAACCATGAGTAAGAGTGTTGTAATTTACAAGCCTCCAGAAATCCAGTCTAAAACTTCATGCCACTCCCTCGGAGAGGATGATAGGAAGGAGATGCTGTAACAGATCTCTCTCTGTGTGTGTGTAAAGAGGACAAGTTGTCCATTGTAAAATAATTTAAGCCCTGAAAGATTATACAGTGCTGTTCAAAATATGTTTAAAGTGATATACACCCGCATCAGTTGAATCAAGTTACCATAATAAAGTTACATTTTGGGGTGAAGTATTCTTTTAAATTAAATTAACACCTAAACAACTGGCAGTTTAAGTCACAAATTCGATAAGTCATAGGTGATATATGAAAAGTTCAAAATCAAGACCCTCTAAGTGCATCTGACATGTTTTCTTGTCAGGCTCTTATGTTTAAGTTCAGTCATTTCTCTTTAATGGTAATGATCAGGTTATTAGACAGTAATTAAAATGCCTTATTTTTATCTTTTGCTGCTAAACCCTCTAAGTACATGCAAAAAATCTCCATCAACTCTTCACTGTCATTTAAGATAAAAGGCTCAAAAATTCAGTCAATATCCTAATATATTTGGTAAACCCATGGATTAAAGTTTTCCGTCGCTAGACGGATTTCCGTCAATTGCAAAATTATTAAATTCACTTTTAATAAAGACGACGTGTATTCACCTTTTTTAAAGTTGGATGTGATCAAAGCCTGGAGTGGAGCCAAATCACGTTCCTCTCTCCACTGTAAGCGTTCTGTAATCACTACGCACCGGATCCACTCCGGGTTTTCTGGCTGTATCACGTTAAGCTGAGGTAAAACTTTATTTCGGCTAGCATGGACAAACTTGTAATGCAGAAAGGCTCCGATGTTTTGGCGATTGATAAAGGTGTAAAAGACCAATGGAGATTGACTTGGCTTAGCGAAATGATGAAGATTGGCAAGCCTTTCAGTTCGTGGGATAAGAAAACCAAACCGCCAGGTAATTTACGTGTCTTTGGGATTAGGGGTCCTGTATTTTGGGGGTAAATGATTTCTCACGTACGTGATCACCCGCGTCCCGTTTTTGACTGCTATGCTCATCAGGCCAGTTGCTGATACAACGGGTTTGTTAAACTTGTGGGTAAACTTAATGTGGCGCCACAAGAACCAAGAGGCAGATGACATCCACATCCTGTGAGAGCTTTTTCAGGAATCATAAGAGGAGACTGCTTCCGAAATGGTCTCGCGGCACTTTGATGTCATCCACCTGTCGGTTCTTGCAGTTTCATTTGCGTGTGGTCTCAAAAAAATGTAACATTTGTACATATATTTAAGCGCCACAGTTTATAAACAAGTGATATTAAGCCATACAAACACAAACAACAGTGTTAACGTTAAATGCGTTCGCTGTTTCTGTGTCAGAGCTGAACACGTAAGCCGCGCATTCGCTTCTCATTGAGCTTGTGAGTATTTTTGCCACTTTATTGGGCTTAAATACAAATATGCGTCAAAAATCCTGTCTTTGCAAGTATCCTCATATAAACACGACCATTTAGGTCTTAGGAGAAAGTAAACAGCAGAACCATTGCGCATAAAATAGCACATCAGCGCTGCCTCTATTGTAACATAATAATTTGTTGATAAAGGTACAGTCATCAATTAACAACTGTCACTATGGTTACAGGCATCCTGTGCGAATTGTACACTAGTTTAACTCGAGTTACACGTTCAGGGTTTATATTCATACATAACGTTACTGTAAGCTGTTGTGTGAACAGAACAGACCCTGGATTATTCGTTTATGTGTACTGAATAATATGATATGAAAAAGTTGTATTTGTTCACATTAGTAAATGCATTATATAACTTGAAAAAACAATGAAAAATATAGAATATATAAGCATTTATTAATTCTTGTTTATGTCATTACAGTAATTGATGGTAGTTCATGGTGCATTCACTAATGATAACAGTTTCAACTTTGATTAAAAAAATTATTAGTAAATGCTAAAATAAATACATTTACAATTAATAAATAATTAATAAAAGATTCATTAAAGGTGGTGATATTCATGTTTTCTTTTTATATAGTGGGTTATTTAGCTGTTTCGCCTTCATCTTAAATGCCATGCAAACTACAGCCACCTATATATGCCACAGGCGACTTTAATATGGAATTAATGGCAAAAAATACACCCTTAAAATGCTATTGGTCTCGCCTACATTAAGTTTTGGTTAAAGAAATATGACTTGGCCTGAAAAAAATTTCAGTCAGAAGAATTTTTTTCACTTTAATCCATGTAAACCTCCTTCAACTGGGTAAAAAAGTGATTCCAGCAAAACATTTTCACATTTAACGGATTCTGCCAACAAACCAGTATTTTTAAATGGCCTGAGGCCAGGATTAAACAGATTTTAAAGGACAAGTTCGGTATTTTAAACTTAAAGCCCTGTTTTCAGATTGTTTATCCCTTGTATTGTGTTCGATTTTTGTGACGATTTTGATGGAGCGGGTCAAATTGACCCGCATTGGATTCAATGCAATTCCTCAAATATCACATTATGAAAAACAAGAAGGGATTAGGTATGAACATACCATTTTAGTATCAGTCTTTGTCACACATTATTAACACTTAAAATTAAAAAGTAAGATTTAAAAAAATGCATTTAACCACAATTTTTAACATGTTTGTTTTAACAAATGTTGCACAAAAACTGTTGCAACATTTAACATTTTAAATTTTAATTCAACATGTTTTTTTAACATACCTATGTTTAAGACATCCTAAATGAACAATTTAATATTGCTGTGAAATTAAATTAAGTTTTTATTTTTCTAAACAGGCTCATCTTTTGTTCTTGAGGCTCATTGTACAAATTCAAGAAATCACTGTTTACATGATCTGCATACATCAAGCATGTGCTTTCTGACCTCTTGCATTTTACACAAATGATGCTTATTTTGGTGTCATGTTTTGTGGGGCAGAGCTGGCATCACCTGTATTCACCTCTGGATTTACTGTGGGTCTGAATTCATCTGCTTTACATAGTATTTCATATACATTGAAAATAGAAATGATAGTTCACATTTACTTTTCTGTGTCTGAGGAAGTCTTTATCAGTACTGAAAATAGTGAGGAAAAGCTCACTTTTCCCTTTCCAGGGTAGCAAAACACCTAAATATACGCAATAAATGTATTTAATTTGTGTCTATACAGTTGCCTTGGAACAAACAAATATGAGTCAAATTGACCCGCGAACATCAAAATCGTACCAAAAATCGTTATTTGTGCTAAAAAAAAACACTTCAAAACACATCAGTGTATCCTAACTTTGCATGCATGTTCATGGCCCTGAATGAGAAAAAGTTACAAAATTTCTGGAAGAAAACTGAAACTTAAGTAGTATTTCATATACACTGTAAACAGAAATTATAGCTCACTTTTACTATCTGTGTCTGTAAAAGTCTTTTTCAGTACTCAAAATAGTAAGGAAAAGCATTTTTACCCCCATTTCAGGATAGTAAAACACCAATATAACAACAAACACTAAAAATATATATTTAATTTAGGTTTATGCAGTTGCTTTGTAGCAAAACAAAATGCGGGTCAAATTGTCCCGCGAACCTCAAAATCGTAACAAAATTATTTTGGTACACTTCAAAAAATATCAGCATGTCTAAACTTTGCATGCATGTTCATGGCCATAAATGAGAAAAAGTCAGAAAATTTCAAGAATAAAATCACAGGTTAACTGGTTTATCCGACAGCTTAAAAATCAAAACGGGTCAAATTGACCCGGAACATAATATACATAATATACATAATAACAGTTTTGACTGAAATTTCGACATATGATGCTGGCCCAAGAATTTTGGGGTGTTTGTTGTATCAGCGCCCACCTCTACAATGGCTGTATAGGTGCACAGGAACAATCCTTCCTAAAATGCAATAAACTTTCGTTTACAAAGACGTGAAACTCACTGAGTGGTCAGGGGTGTTCACTGATATGCTCACACAAAAATCACTGCAAAAGATGCTTTCCAGCAGGTTTTATCGTAGTTTTTGTCCAACTTACTCCGCGCCGGGAACATTGTTTGTATTCCTGCAATTGGCAAAGGCGGATTATCGCCACCCACTGGGCTGGAGTGTCTATCATTCAAGCTCTTAGCGGAAGAATGTACGGGTGTGAGGCGTTTAGAAAAATAGGTCCACAAGTTTACAATGAATGGTAAAACACCTGTTGGAAAGTATCTTTTGCAGCGATTTTTGTGTGAGCATATCAGTGAACACCCCTGACCACTCGGTGAGTTTTTACATCTTTGTAAACGAAAATTGAATGCATTTTAGGAAGGATTGTTCCAGTGGACCTATGCACCAATTGTAGAGGTGGGGGGGGGGGTGATACAACAGAAACCGAAAATTCTCGGGCCAAATTTCAGTCAAAACTGTTCTATTTCATCATAAATCTTCAATCTTAAAACAGGGCTTTAAGTTAAGTTAAAACTGTTCCTTTAAGCGAAAGTATTTGATACACGTATGTGTCGAGTGCATAGATCAATATTGTTATCTCATTTTTGATAAAGGCGGCGTTAGCGGCTTTTGCATTTGAGCTTTTCAAATATAGCTGTGAATAATTTATTTTTGCATCAGTAATCGAAATGTTCTGCTTTTGAGTGATCCTGCAAATATGCCTATATATACTGTATACACTTTTAAAAATAAAAATTTTACAAAATGTTTTTCACAGCGATGCCATAGGCAAGGCAAGTCAAGTTTATTCACATTTACATTCATACAGCGAACTGTTGAATGCTTTATTCTGATTGGTTGAGAAATGTCCCATAGGTTTTAATTATTTTTCTGTAAACCACACACCTAACCTTTTAAATGTCTTAAAAACAGGCACCAGAGCAATGTGGTAACCCTGGTATAAGCAAAATAATTGACAACAATCCTTTGAAATTAATGCACATCCATTTTGCGTTGTGCCACATTACCACCTTGGGTGTGCATTATTTTTGAATATTTCAAAGGCCCATAGTCAATTATTTCTTACGTATACTGTATAGCACATTTCATAAACAGGTAATTCATTGTGTTTAACAAAGAAATTATTTACAGAGACAAAACAGTAAAAATACGACATTTAAAATCACAATACAAAATAATTTCAACATAATTGAAACAGAAAGGTTCTTCAGATACAGTCAAAAAAAATTCTTTCTATACAATCGTGTATTACCTTCACTTTTAAGAGTTAAGGTTGGCAGTTAAAAGTTCAAGACATCTGTCATAACAATTAATGTAAGATAAACAACAAAAAACACAGTTCCTTTGAGAGAGACAGGAGTAACATAACTGAATATTTCATTGTTGTACTTTCTTATTTACTTATATCTAGAATCCCGGATGCTTCTGTTACTAGAATACAAACACGGTCGTTTAGTTTTGTGTACTAGGATTCATCTGTTTGATTTGAAACATGAGAGCACGATCATCATCTATATTAAAGCAACCCAACCAAACATATTACGAAACCAAAACATCTCATGTGTAAATTTCCTGTTTGTTCCCGACTAAAACGCTGACACTGAAATGATAACCGGCTGCACCAGACTGTTGCTCATATGGTCTTTATAAACTAACAGCCAAGTTTAATCAGTCTTTAAAATGACTCTTAATGGGCTATTTTATCCAAAAATAAAACTTATTTTTTTTACTTTAGCAACTACTGTCTTTAATATTTAAAAAATTATATTGAGATGTTGAGCTCAGAACAAACAGCCGTCCATATGATTTGTACTTTCTATTAATACATTTTGTGACATCTTATGATAGTGAAAAATGTTAATGTAATTTTCATAGCACTAAACAAATGTGTTCCTGCACTATAAGAAAAATGTATTGGTTCAAAAAGTAAGTTATCTGGTTGCCTAAAGATTTTAAATTGATTTGACTTAAAAATATAAGTTGAATTAGTCAATAAAGTGTATAGTTTGAATGCACTTTAAGTCGATTTGGATAAAAGCATCTGCCAATACTTATCTGTAAATGTAAATATAAATGTATGTTTTTCACATAATAGTCCCATCATACATACGGTTGACTATATGAGATTTATGAACTATTGTATGTGAGTATGAGAATGACACTCAGACCGAAAATACCAAACACCCCCCACCCCATCACTGTAACCCACTGCGTCAAAGCCAGAAAAAGTAAAGTGTTGAGATACTTCTTTCCTATCTGAGATTCTTATCAACATAAGAGACCCAAAGCACACAGTGTTAGCATCTCTCATCATCTCATTCATTCGTCTGTTCTCTCTTATCCCTGCAGTGTTCAGGAAGAGTGGAAAGCTCATTGCCTTATCTGTGTTATTCCCAATCAGTGGGAAACTTTTCCTTCACTATCTCTCTTTACTCTTTCATTTCAAAAGATTGTGTGTGCGCGCGTGCGTGCATGCGTGCGTGCGTGTGTGTGTGTGTGCGTGCGTGCCTGTGTGTGTGTGACACCCAGACCCAGATTAACTCTTAAATGTTATCCACAGGTTGTGCCGTGTTTGATTATTTAGCCACTGAATGGTAATTATTACTTTATTCTTCAAAGGCTTGATGTTGATGTAAGTCCCTCTAAAATAAGGGCAAAGAGTGAGGAGAGAGGATGTTGTCGATTTGGATGGGGGCAGCTTGTGTTTGGCAGAGTGAATGTTTGTTTCTTGATATGGCTTCAAAAACTTTTAGAAATCTTATTATCATGTGAACTTCCTGTGAACTCAAATAAATATCTGTTGTGCATATGTAAATTCACGAGTGGGTTGTTTGGACTTACAATTAAAGATGGATCATAACAGGATACAAATATTTGTAGAGAGACTATACAGCAATTTAATCTTCCCACATTTTACACTTTGATGAGATGACAGTATAGAAATACTGTAAGGTATGGATTTAGGTCATCTTCATCATATGGATAAAGTGGCAATAAAGCTCTTCCATTTGTCAGTTCACCAATCACATATCAACATTCTCACACCAAGACAAGTTGAATTAAAATCAATTTAATACAAATGTATTCTCTATTACTATAAATTTCTGTGTCTATACTATAAACGGTCAATCAATCAACCTTAATCTAATAAAATTGCAAAATATACCTTCACACACAAACACCCACTGTGCCCACAGTATACTAATCTCCTCTGTATAACCATGGAAACAGTGTGGGTGAATAGTGGGGTGTCAACGGCCCCTCACCAAAATCAAGGAGCCGGTCTATGTGTGTATGGTGAAAGGGTCACTTTGCATTTTCATTAGATTGATGCTGATTATCCCTGGCACATAGAGATTTACATTAACAATGACTTTAAGGAAAGTTTAAATATCATTAGTATGCATGAGCTTGCATTTCACACACACACACACACACCAGAGGCCATACATGTCTGGAGTCCTACAATAAGAGAGACGTTTGTGTTACGCCCTGCTTCCCTATCGTTTAAACAACTCTATCACTTTCAAAGTATTTGTCATTTCTGTTAACAAAAGCAATTGACGATAGGAGTATGAAAAGAACATTGGCTTATGCTGGTCTGGAGCTCAACTAGTGGAAGACCAACATAGACCAACTGTTTACCAGTTAAACTATAATCCGCTTGTTAAATCTGACGTCAACTTCCGGGTCCAAATGCTCCATCAGATGCCTTAAGCAAACAACAAACTGTACTAATAAACACTCACAGTGCTGTGTAAAACTCCCCCCCAAAATGCAATCCTAACCTTTATTTCCATACTTAAATCCCAGAAAGTAATGAATATTTTATGTATTGTTGCCTGGGACGTTCTGAGCTTGGAGAATGTAGTGAACACTGCAAGTTTATAAAAATAAGCTTAAATGTGTGATATGAATAAATTGTGCTCTCTTAAATGCCTGTTGAGATATGAAGCAAGGTCTCTGGGTCAGTCAGACAGTCTCAACCAAAAATGAGGGTTAATACTCTTGAGGACACCAGCATCTCGTGGTGCAACCCGAATCCATGCAACAAAATAGGCTAGTTACTTTGATTACTTTGAAAGTCATGTATGTAATTTATGTAAATATGCAGTTTGTGTGTCACTTGGAGTAAAGAGACCGGATAGGTAATATTCCTGGGATAGGAAATGTTGTAGAGACATTTGGGACAGAGAGTGAGAAAAACACAGTCCAGACAGACAGAGAGATGATATGTGTGTAAGAGAGAGAGAGAGAGAGAGAGGGGAAAAGCTTTAGGAACATATGTTGCTGTCTGTCATTTTTTTAATCCCAAAATTTTTCCCTCTTCTCTTTCCCACGTTCTGAGTGTTAATTGATAAAAACAGGGAGGCAATCCGACCCTGTGACTAATCACCTCTAGCTCACTGTGTGTGTGTGTGCGCGCGCGCGCGTGTGTGTGCATGTGTGTACTGATGCTAGACAGAGATGTTAAGTCTGTTCTGCATCCTCTTGCATTAGGTCCTGATGTGTCATGAGGTATGAACATGAGAGGTTTACATAATCCACCATTAAGAGCCAACAAAACTTCGAAAATAGAAATAAATATAACAAAATTTACAAAGCAAGAAACTCCAACCACAAGAATAGGAACCACATTCCTCAACTCTTCTTGAAACTATTATTTGTTTTTGTTTTACTGGCATAAATATGACTTGGTAAAAAGGCAAAAACTAAAAAATTTTATATAGAAATTAAAATATGTATGTATCACTACCAAGTAATCCCAGAAAGCACACATCTGGCTGACACTGACCCAAGGGCGTAAAGTCGTCTCTCTTACCTTCAACGTTCAAGAAGTATTGGCCAGGCATAGGCCAATTTCTCTTTATTCAGTCAAGTTTATTTCCTCGCTCATCAAAATGTCTCCATTACATTGGCTTTGGGTCGGCCCATTACGACCGATTCTGTGCTTATCTATTTGCATGTGCATGATTTCATGATTTTCTGCGACGTATAGAGTTCTCATCTGAAAGGGAGCCTATGCGCGTACACACAGTACGATCATTCTATGAATCACATGAACACACTTAGAAGTGATCATATAATCAAATTTAGGATGCTTACTCCACAGTATTTTATACGGTGTGTATCAGTGATGCGCGGGGCAATGTATAAACAACCCGCACCCAACCAACGTTTCCAACTAACCCGCCCGCAAACCTGACCACAAAAAATAAATATATATTGTACACGACCTACTTCCTGGCCAGCATTTTTTTTAAGTATAAATTGTTTAAAATAGCTAATTGACATCTTTATTTCAAACGACCTGACTGACCGCGACCCGGATACCATTACAAAAATATTTTTGGATGACTCATAACGGTGGGTGACCGCAGGCACCACCTCATTTTGGATCAATCCACACTTATACATATAAAATGGCAAGACATGGTAACGGCTTTAAGTAACCAAAAAAAGGCCTTAAAAAACTTTCACAGAGAATTGAGATTTACAAAGTCATCAAAGCATTGTGGCTTAGTGGTTAAAGAATTGGGCTTGAAACCCAGAGGTCAACGGTTCAAATCTCACGGATGGCTTGCAGTGCAGGTGTTCACTACTCAAGGTTAAATGCAGAGACAATTAAATATCTTTCACTTTCATTGACCGGAGATCATTTGCGATGTAATCGTGATGTCTTGGCCACGTTTTAGGTTTCAAAGTGCAAGTTTTTGAATATGACAATGCTGTAGCTGGATAGCTGTTTCCATCTAAACGTAAAGCAAATCTTTTCTAAATTCGTCAAAAAATTAAAACAAACAAATGCGAAATAGACACATTTCCAAGTAGTTTGAGCGTAGTACTGGTAACCTAGTAACAAGAAAACAAGGCACACTTGGAAAATCGAGACATGACTGCATGTAGTGATGATGTAGTCAGCTTGTAATTGCAAAACTGAATGCTGTGCACAGAAGAAGGAATGCAGCATTTTTGTTGCAGGGACTAGCAGCAAGGGCATTGAGAGTTTCAAAAAGTTTCATTTTTGCGAATGAAGGGATTTTTTATCGAATTTTTTTAGTTTTTGATGCAATACTTCAAAATGCACATAAAATCAAGGTAATGTAAACATGGCTTATGTTACCGTTTTCATGTAACAACAACAATAGCGGCCTTCAAGACCAAATTTATACTGAAGATATTGAATTTATTAACACTTCTCCACAAAGTTTTAAAAGGGTCACTTGTAGTAACCTCATCATCCATAAAAAAAAAAACGAGTAGTGCTTTGCCTGTCTTGATTGTTTGTATTTAACGGTCTGTAGAAGAATGCAGGCTTGTAGTGTTTCTTTACAAAGTAATATCGCCAACTACTGGCCTGGATCATTTTGGGATGACGGGATCATTTTGATGATGTTGTTGTAGGCGAACTTTTAAAAAATTATAGAAAATGATCATAAAAATAAATCACTGAAAAGCATTATCAACTTGTATTAACTTTAAACCAAATGTGTGTTTTTATTTGAGCTACATCTCTCTGCTTTCTTTATTAGGTTCTTGTTTGTCTTTAAATTTGACAATTGTGACCACTATAAATGATCCTTGGAAATAAAAACTGATGAAAAATACAGCATTACGGTTTAAAATAACATAAGTTTTTTTTGCATGTTTTTTATTTTTAAATGAAAAAAAAAGTACATTAAAGAAGCTGTCATTTATCCAATAGTTATTTGCAACCACTGACCAGTCACTGGACCACAACAAAAAATGCAAATTCTTTTAAAACAAAAGTTCTGGGCTAAGCTCGTTGCAGATGGACAGACACAGTCAGCCTGCTGGTGTGGGGTTGGGGTTACCAGTAAAACCACTAATTGGTGCAATCATAGAATAAGTGCACTTAATCCAAGTCATTATGTCTGCAAAGACAGGAAATAGAGTCTTAGGTTTACAGCTGAACTCACACACACACGCACGTGGATTTAATGAAATCACAGGCACTCATGAACATACTGTATGCATTTCCATGCACACATACAATTATGAAAGTATGTCTTCCAGCATTATCCTCGCTAACCGTGTCTTCAGCCATTCAGAATACATTACTGATAGATTTTCCCTGCTCGCGCCGCTCGAAACCGAGCAGCAGAAGTGTACAAATGAACCTTTGCTTCTCTATAGAGTAGTTTCCCTATATCATATAAATCACAAGGGTCAAGTTTCTCCTATGGACATCCAAGGCTACATAGGGAGTATGGAAGTTTCACTGCTATGGTAATCTTTTCATGTCATTCCAGCACAGTGGGGAGTTACAGGAATTCCCCCTGTCTCTGGCTGTGTAGGGGACTCATTCATACTCAA
Source organism: Paramisgurnus dabryanus (assembly GCF_030506205.2). NCBI lineage: Eukaryota > Metazoa > Chordata > Actinopteri > Cypriniformes > Cobitidae > Paramisgurnus > Paramisgurnus dabryanus. The sequence goes on along the minus strand of NC_133356.1, from coordinate 26,639,285 downwards.
TAGGGCTTTTGTTGACCCCTTGCCTCCACACCCCCTGCTCCACCATCAGTCCCTTTCTATTGACAGGGAAAAGAGAGAGAGACAGACCATCCTGCCTGGACTCATCCTTAGTGGTACTTAGCCCCCCTCCTTGCTTTTCATATGTTAAAGCCCCCAAATGGCTTTACCACTCCTCTCCTCCTCCTCTGTCCTTGTTCAGTAATCTACCGTGCCCCCAGCAACCGCTGCTGCCCCGACAACCGCTTCTGCCTCACTAAACCTGCCCTGGCAACTGCTTTTGACACCACATCAGTTCAGGTTCAAATGTGGGCACACAACAGGAAAAAGATGGGGAGGGGGGTGTAGAAAGACACTCTACATGTGCTCAGTCAGAGAATTTTCACCAAAATAAAAATAAATCATGCAAAAACAAGCTCACAGATAAACATTATTGTTGTTCATGAGTGTATTGAGATCACAAACGCACAAGCGTTGTGTAAGGCCGCACGTCCCTGTCAGCGGGGATTGCAAAAACAGAAGTCTGACTAAATTAAGAGTGTCTTTTACTCAGGATCGCATTTGCATGTGAATTCATTCGCTAGGCACTTCCATTGGTGCCAGTAAGCTACTCCGCAGCGATCCTCAATGTGACCGACAAACCTCGCCAAGCTCTTTCAGCCGGGAACAGGACCCTCCAACCATGAATATACATGAGCCGTAGGGAGCAGAGTTTTCTCACAGTTAAGCAGAAGAAACGGAGCTAGAGGAGAGAGGGGGGGGATTTGGAAAGCACTTCAGGTGAAAACCACATTTTTTTTGGAAGAATCCTACTTTATAAAGAACCACCTACACTTTATTGGTTGATTTGGCCATCTCATTCTTTTCTCCATTGAAGTGCTTGAATATAGGATTGTATACCACGTGAAAATTTGAAAGCTACACTGTAACAAATTTCTGTAGTTTTCACAGCATTATTACTGTAAAATGAGCAAATGCTTACTGTAGAACTTGTATACAGCAAGTTGCTGTAGATCTGCAAAGCATTATGGTCTTTTTTCAACGGCGGGTAAATTCTACAGTAAAAATATTTTTTCTGTGAATCACAATACAGCAATTTCTAGAGGATTTTTTTCTTCAGCCAAGGAAAGCTACGAGATTCCACACTTGCATCTGAATTTTTACTTCAGAAAGGTAAATTTGCTAATTTAATTCCAAAGTTTACTCTTGTAAAGTCACCTGTTTGTTCAACTTTAAGAGTGCACGGAGAGAGAGGAGTAATGAGTGGCACACTTCCTAGTAAACCCGTCTCCTGTGTGCATTTTGCAATTTTATTACCACAAATATATATTTCTGCATGATTTCGATATATTTTCTAGTCTGGCAACATTTTATAACGTCATAGTTAAGAGAAGGATAATAATTTAATAATAATAGTAATTGGCCGTGTCTCAATGCGAAGGCTGCAGCCTCCGGAGGTCGCATTTCTCGGCTGCATACGTCATCAAAACTGTCTTGTTTCAGAATATTAACAATTATAAAGTTGACTGTTATTCTAAGTTAATAGTAAATTGTTTAATATGCTTATGACTTGCGAATCTAATGGTCAGTTAACTTAAATAACCCAGGGTTGATGACGAATGGACCCTGCATTTGGGAGTGCGACGACATCAGCAGGCTGAAACCAGTCTCTCGAGCTGAAAGAAAACGCAGCTGAGGAGATATGAGGTAAGACTTATCCGGCAACATTACATTTATAATGTCTTTAATTTAATTATAGTGTTAGCATTGTGAACCAAAATTAATTTAAAAGTGTGTATTTTGTATTTATTGGCGCGATATTCGTTTAAATCTCTCGTTTTTTTCTCTTGCTCGCTTACGTTGCTGCCTGAGGAAACGGACATAAAGTTAAGCGGGCCGATTCGAAAGAAAACACAGTAACACACATTTTTCATAATTTCAAGATTTTTCTGAACTTCATTGGAGGTCAAACTGCAGAAACTATAACGTTAGATTGTTAATAGCCTAATTTGAAGTGTTATACCCGACTTTTGGGAGCATATTGTATAAATATTTGTCTTATCTGGCGACATTACATTTATAACGTCTGTTATTTGATTAAAGAGTACCTAACGTTAGCATTGCTGAATTCAAAATAGTTTGAAATTGTGTATATATATTAGTATTATAATATTCTCGCACTGTATTAAGATATTTCGAGATCTTACTCGTTCTTTTATTCACCTCTTTTTTTCCTTTCAGACTGCAGACAAGAGCCATCGACCATCGTTCCAGGTACATAAGTTACATGAACTGGCATGCATGATGATTTTCAAATGCAAGCAATGTTGTTTATTCTATGATTTATATATATATTAATATATCAAACATGTTAAAGTGCACAGAAACCATGCAACAGGAAGAAGCTGTTTTTCTCTTGGTTGATGCAAGTTATTTTTGTACAGTATTGACACACTTTTTCTCTTATGAATATTGTACTTGTGATTTCTAATAGTTTTTATTAGTTTGTTTATGTTGTGTTACAGGAAACTTCCACCTAAACAGATGCTGAGGCCCAGATTTCCCTGCCAAGCACTCCAAGGCTCATCATGCTCGGTAAGATCCCAGCACTCGACATAAACAATAGATGCCAGTTTTAAGGGTTACTTCATCTATAAAGCATATTTGTATCGAGTCACTGTGTGGTGTGAACAAAGTTTTATGTCATCTTGCACATACATTCCAAAAATCTCTAGTGGTTATTGATCTAATAGGAAAAAAAGAGGTAGTTATGTAGGGCTAGTGTTTTCAATAAATTTTGCGGTAACACTTTACAATAAGGTTCATTAGTTAACATTAGTTAACTACATCAATTAACATGAACTAATAATGAACTGCACTTATACAGCATTTATTAATCTTTGTTAATGTTAATTTCAACAATTACTAATACTTCATTAAAATCTGGTTAACGTTAGTTAATGCACTGTGAACTAACATGAACAAACAATTAAAAGCTTTATTTCTATTAACTAACATTAACAAAGATGAATAAATACTGTAACAAATGTATTGCTCTTGGTTTGTTCATGTTAGTTAATACATTAACTAATGTTAACTAATGAACCTTATTGTAAAGTGTTACCAATTTTGCTTATGTAAAATAGTAAACCATATCAGATTGAATACTGTGCAATGTCAACTTTTATTTCATATTTTTTAGGAGAGTCCATTCTGGGGGCAAAAAATGGATGCTTTCCATCGAGGGCAGAGTTCTCCTCCAATTGAGTGACCGTTGTGATTTCACTTCTGCTCTAGCCATGTATGATGCAGCCACTACATTGGAATTTATCCAGAGGTTGGCACTTATTTGTTTTTTATATAGTTTTGACTAGAAATGGGAACAAATATTTGAGTACTCATTTTTTAACCAACTACCCGATTAGTAAAATACTTCTTAAAGTGTTTATTTTTGTTTATATCAACTGTTGTGCTATTGTTACACATCAAACGTTTAATTTAACTCACCATGCAAACGGTAGAAAAGCAGCACAGCTAGTCTAATGCAAGTGGCGGCCGGTGACTTCTTTTTTCGAGGGCGCACGATGCGAAGTTTGTCACAACATGTATGTAGCCCGTCATGTGTGTGGTTTGTCATTTCAAAATATGTGTTTGGCGCGTCGAGTGAAACAATACTTTTCCATTCACAAATCAACAAATATTTACCATAAATTTCACTGTTGTATCACTAACTGTAAACATGGTATTGTGGCAGAAATGTGGGATATTCATGTATAATTTTATAATAGTATTAAAGGCGGAGTGCACAATGTTTGAAAGCCAATGTTGATATTTGAAATCACCTAAACAAACACGCCCCTACCCCAATAGAATCTGGACCTTCTTTTAAAAGACCCGCCTCACACATACGCAACCCAGCAAGGATGTCGGTTAGTAGACACGCTCCTTACTGATGATTGGCTTTAAGTGTGTTTTAGTAGTCGGCCTGTCTCCTTTTCCAAAGCGTTTTTCAAACATTGGGCACTCCGCCTTTAATGTAGACAGTTATAAATAAAAAATATTAGATTTTACTCCACAAACCACCAACAGAGCATATAAAAAAATAAAAATTGTTTATTTAAAGGTGCAGTGTGTAAATTTTAGCGGCATCTAGTGGTGAAGTTGTGAATTGCAACCAACTGCTCAGTCCACTGCTCACCTCTTGCTTTTGAAACACATAGAGAAGCTACGGTAGCTGCCACCTGACAAACATGTCATAGTTGGAGACAACTTAGTAAAAAAGTTTGTCCGTTAAGGGCTTCTGTAGAAACATGGCTGCACAAAATGGCGGCTTCCATGTAAGGGGACCCTCTGTGTATGTAGTTAAAACGTCTCATTCTAAGGCAATAAACACATAACGGTTCATTATGAAAGGTCTTTATACACCCCTGATAATTAAGTTTTGTATATTATTTTGCATTTCTGTCAAGAGATCCTTCTTGAAATTACACACCGCACCTTTAAAACACTGTGAAGTAAACTTTTATGTATATGTCATCAACCCATCTGTCTTGCTTATAAACTTTTACATTAATAGTCAATTTCTTTCACTACAGGGTAGAGTCCAGCCCAGGAAGTCAACTAGTTCAGGTCCAGTTTTAAAAGAATAATAGTTCTGAAAAAAAAAAACGTCTTGGAGAAAACAATATTCAGGTTTGAAATCCTGCTGTAAATGTAAATCATTTAACTTTTATGCATTTGTAATTTACCAGAAACATTTTAATAAATATTGATTTTTTTGTGTGTTCAGAAAAGTGTTTTTGTATGAAGTGTTGAAATTAAATGAAATATTCACAGAAAAATGTTAACATATTAAAAAAAAATGTATGTGTTCAGAAAAGTTTTGAGATGTTCACAGAAAAAATGTAACATGTTGAAAAAAATGTATGCTATGCTATTTTTAATTTATGAATTTTTGTAATTTAAAGTGAGAAAATAAATGGCATTTTTGTGACAAACAGAGTCTTCATTTTACAGTACACAAAATAAATGCAGTAATCCCTATTACAGTAGTAGTTATGAAATACAGTACTGTGATTATTACTGTAAAAGAGTTCACAGTAATTTTAATTTTACTGCAGTTACATTTACAGTAAGAATACTGTGAAATGAAATACAGCAACTTACTAGCTAATTGCTGCCAGCAAGTTACTGTATTTTTCACAGTATTCTTTTTACAGTGTATGAAATAACACAGATAAAAGTTTCTTTAGATTAATACTATCTTGACAAAGTTTCTGACAATGCTTTATAATGCTTGACACATTTACAAAGTCCTTAAGTTTGGAAGTAAAATGATTAATTATGCATTCCACATGTAGATGAATGAGTCATCTGAGTCATCTGTGAAACGTGGCATTGGGTTGGTGTGGCCGGCATAGGAAAGCAATTTTAATGGACAAACCCCTGACACCATCGGGATTTTATGACTAATCCCGGTTTATTTCTATGGGATTACATAGTTTATAGTCAGGTTGAAATAATGTTAATTGGAACACTTTCAATGAGTAAACTATTTAGGCCTGAATCATTTCTGAAGCAAGTGTTTCAACAAAACATTGAATACAAACATTTTTAACATACCTTTGTCATCTGTCCTGTGACTCATGTATGTGTCATAATCCATTCATTTACAAGAAAAACATTTAGATCCCCCCACCCACATTTATACTTTTTAACATGCTTTCTTACTCTCATTCCAATGTCTTTAGCAAATTTATCATTAAACAAAATGTTCCTGTTGTATATTTAAAATGCATTACGCCATGCATACTATTCTATTGACTGAGATATAAGAGAGAGAGAGAGAGAGAGAGAGAGAGAGAGAGGGGGGGGGGTCTTTATTCAATCGAGAATAAATTTAAAGACACACCTGCAGTTATTTTACCTTAATATAACAGCTTCAAGTTATTTCGGTGGTAAACAAAGTCATAGTAGGGCGAATCATCCTCCTGTTGAAGCTCGGAGAGGACGCCGCTAGAAAAGCCAGCAATGCAAGCTTGAGAGAACTGCTCCTGACAAATCTCGCGAGAATCACTACTTGCTTTACGGCAACGACATCACACACGTTAGGCTTGTTCGACTTCGTGCGGCGCCGTTAGAACTGACAGACGGATGACGTCAAAGTGCCGTCTCTGATCATTCTCGCGGTACTTTGGCGTCATTGGGCTGTCGGTTCTTGCAGCGCCGCATGAAGTCGAACAAGCCTGTAAACAACAACTGCACACGCGAATAATACTGGAGCAGTAGTCTTTCATACGTAAGCTTTTCATGTGATAACGTAATACGTAAGGTTACGCTTGTGCATCACATGGCTAGTGCAAGACGAGAAGTTGTGGTTTAATGTGGCGTTCAGACTAGCTGCGGTAAAGGCGCCAAGCGCAAGTGATTTCAATGTTAAGTCAATGTGAAGACGCGTTGACGCGCATCTGGAGTTCTCGCGGCGTGAATGAGACTAAACAAAGAAAGACATCAACATCATGGAAGACATGGGGGTGAGAAACTTATCAGGATTTTTGAATGCAAGTAGAGTATTCCTTTAAGGGTTAATAAATTATGACAGAATTTTCATTTTGGGTAAACTATCCCTTAAAAACACATACATAAATGTCATATGCATGAACATAATGGGGGTCTGTAATTAAAGGTAAAGTCAGTTATATGCTGAGTGCATGGTTTGTTAGGAGGAATGCACTGAAACAGGAGCTCATGCTCTGCGTCTAAGTTTGGTGAGCATAACCCTTTATTCATCAACACTGGAGAATATGAAGTATTTCTTTACCCCCTTGTCACAGGCACCTGAATTTTCTTTCAAAATGCAGAAAAGGAATTTGACCCCCCCCCCACACACACACACAAACAAAATTCCATTCAACTTCATATGGATGATTGAAATACACACAAAACCATTGCAGAAACTGCCTGATTAAACTGTACTGTGGTTGATAAGTAAATAAGATATACATTTTTGAAAAGTGCAAACGTTTAAAAAATTCTCCACTGAATCGTATGCTGATTCACAATCCACTTGCCCTTTTCCTGCAGTTGTTTTAGTGGTGCTGTGGTTTCCTGTATGCCTCATCTCACTGAAGCTCTGGACCGAGATGCTCCATTGGCATGGCAACAGCGATGCACCCATACTAAATACCGCAGGCTCCGTCCATTGGTTGGTCGTTCCGGCTGGCAGGGGAAAAGAGTAGTGAGGGGATAGTTTGGCTGAGTGAAGTGGTTTTGGTTGAAAGCGAGACCCTAAAATCCTGCCCCCCACCCCTCTACCCCTGCATCCTAATGACTATATGTGGTATGTTGACCCGGTTCTGGCTTGGGGCTAGCGGGCCACAGTGAGACGTGCTAACCGCTTTCCCATGGCCCGGCAAACACAGCCCCGTCATTATGCTTTAATATCCCATAATATATCCCCTCCGCATGCCCTCAAAGGGGCTGAGATAGAGGGATTCTGTCCCTGCCACTAATAACACAGGATACCTAATATCCCCCTCCCTAATGTGCGTTCAGACCAGAACACATAGCTGCCTTACTGCTCACATCGACTCCCCTCTGCCCGCTAAATACGGGCTTGCGAGAAATTTCATCGACAATCAGGCGTGCGGGTAGCTGCCACTGCGTTCCCTGTAACAAGGCCCAAATGACTGCAGTTTAGTTTTACGGCTCTCTCTATGGGCTAATAAAGTTGTTTTGGAGTTTTAGGGGATCTGGAATTTGTGTTATGTCATAGTTGTGAGGTTTCGTTTCTATAGACAAGCAGGCGGCACTGCAGGCGGAACTGAATCACGGACGGGTTGTTATGATTCATCAGAAGCAGCAACATTGTAGAGTACTATTGTTTACTGGTGTATATATACAGTGCTGGCCACAAGTGATGTCCAGTTTTGAATGTTTTATTAAAGATGCTTTAGAAATGTGTATGCCTGTTCCTGGCAAAACATTTATAGGGTAAAGTTTATAAAGACATGGCCTATGACATACCAACCCCCTTGACCGAAATTATTTACTTGAAATAATACCCCCTGAGATTTTAAGTAAATATTTCAGTTATTTAATAGCACCATTGCATTTTTAACTTTAAAAACTTATATTTTTCATCCGTTTTAAAGTTCCCTTTCAGTCAGTCACTTCGACGTCACGCTGATGATGAGGAATTGGGTCACTCTAGCGAGTTCCTACCTTCAGGGAACTAGTGTTACATCCGTTCACGTCAATGACTGACGAATTGGGAACTCGCTAGAGAGACACAAACACTGGCAGCGGATATTATACAGAAACCCATTTGAAAGGTATTTGATGTCTATTCTCTATTTCTGAACTCTATTTTTTGCAAAAGAAATGCATAAATGGTTTTTAAAAAAGTTTACCAATTGTTTTGAAGAATCAAAAGTATACCGAATTATTTTGTTGACAGTGTATTGTTCAAGGATAATGCAAATTGTTTTTTTCAAGGGTTTACTATTAAAAATAAAATGAATTAAGATCAACAAATTAGCCTATGGATAATTTGTGCACAAAATACACCTTCCTTTCTTTCCTTAAGAAGAGTTTGATCACTCCTTTGTATAACAATAAGTCCTTCTCTCTTGCCATGTAAGATTTCAAGATTTTTGACTTAAGCTGGAGAATGATCGCTGGATTTTTTTCCAGTATGTTTGAAACTTCTGAGGCTCAATCCAATCGAATGAAGCGAAAATGGTGACGTTACTGCTGACTTTATTGTACGCCTTCCAGAAGGCGCAAGAGACAGCAACTCGAAATCTGATTGGTTAATGCAATGATTTCATTGCCAATGATCGTATGCTGAAGATGCCAGCACTGTTCGTCTTGCAGGCCTAGGTAGATTTCTTTGACCCTGGCAACACATGATGTATAATGAAATATTATTGGATAAATGCTCTATCATATAATACACCACTGGAAGCAGCACAACGCTATAAGATGAAGACAATAGACTATTAAGGGATTTATTTATTATGCATTTTTTTTATGTAAATCAGTGATTCAGATAGTGTTTAGGCTTTTTAGAATTTGGGAAATCCTGGCCTAGGACAATGACTACAAACTTTTACCACAAAAGAAGATTAATAAATATTATTATAACAGATTAAATAGTAGTCAATGTATGCTTCATTACATGTGAGCTTTTGTGTTTCAATGCATTTTTTGTATATTCGAATAAAAGATTGATTCATACGCCATGGTTTGCCTTTATGGCGCATTGTTTTCTCCAATAATTACCAAGTTTAATGTTTTGTCCATTTTGAACCATACTGTACACCTCATATTTTCATGGTTTAATCAAACCTGAGTGGTGGATTAAAATCAAATGTGCAAATTCCCACCGAGCCCTCAGCCACTACTATATACATTATATATTATTAACTAATGCAAAATACAAGCTTGTTTTAATGGATGCATCATTAAAATGCAAAATATGTGCAACATTATATTAACTACAGTATAACAAAATACAAGTCTTGATATCTATGAAAGACTCTTCCTGGTATAATACAAGGAGGTTCTTGACCAGCGTAGTTATGCAACCAGCCTTCCTTGAACATGTATGACCAAATTGTGTGTGTGTATGTGGCAACAGCAAAGATAGCTTCAGTGTATCGGGTATCGTAAAGGCCGGCCACGTTGAAGAGCTCCTTTCAAGGAGAGTACAGCTGATAAGAACCCATCTGATGAATTCGCTCTCTGTTTAGAAATCGTGTGTGTGGAGTGGAAGAAAAAAGAGCCGGATTCTCTATCTGTTCTCTGTTCTGTGTGAGAAAGCAGTGGGCGACGCGATCAAGCGGGGGGGCTCGGTTTGTCTGTTACCCTGAAGGCCAACACATTTTAATTAGATGGATTAGCTTAAAGAAGGGAGATCAGAGGCTTCTCAATGCTTTCAACATTCATGAAAAAACAATCACGTTTCTTCCAAAAGGTTTAATGTGCATTCATTTAGACACTGAAAAGGTCCGGGAAACTAAAATGAGAGGTGTTAGCCCATAAGAGATCTGGATTCCTAAGTTGGCAGACATGGATAACCCGTGTAATAAATGTATTAGTCATCGCAAACTTTTGAAATAAATGAGCAGCTGTCTTGGTTATGGGAACTGGAGAAGATGCACGTAACTGTTGCTTTTTTTGTCCACATACAAAAGATGTAAACTACATCTGGTGTGTTTTAGCATCATTACTAATACATACAATGACCCTATAAGAAGAAACAAGCGTCTAATAAATCACATCGTTCCGGTTATTTCAAAGTCATGTGTCGATAGATGTAAAGCTTGCTTGAAGAACCCAAGGTGCATCAGCACAGATTTTTGGGCGAAGGTTCAAAAGATGTTCTCACAAGACTACAAGGAACAGATGCTAACTGATGTGATCACCACATGGTTAGATCTTACACAACATACACAAGGATCAAAACAAGATTAATACAAACCAACCAGTATCTGAATCAACATGTCACTGTGATCTCAGGCTTCTCGAGATAAAATACATTTCAATTTGATACCTTGACGCTGATTTTTTTTAAATTTTGGCCAAGATTCCAGTTTTGACCAGATATCCACACAAATCTAAGCTGGTGAACCTGATTGAGCAGCATGGTCATCCTGATGAAGCTGGTTGATCAAGAAAGTCTTGCTGGTTAAGCTAGTAAAGAAGGCTGATGGGTACATCAGCATATAACACCCAACGCTAGGGAAACAGCATCCAAGACAACTTATGCTGGCCTGGCCTTTTTAACAAGGTCAGTGGTAAAACTATGATTGCTTGGACCAGTTAGTATCCCAATATGCTAAGGTATCTCAATAAACAATTATACGTACTCAACCCACTTAAACCTTTGTTCATTCTTACAGTTTTGAACCAAAGCCAGCAAATGTCAAGGACAAATTTGTACCTTCAATAGGTCTCTTGCCCCTCACTGACCTTCTGGTCATCTATGGGTCCTGCCTCGGTCAACTCTGTGCTTTATAATGGACCCGCTTTGGCCTTACTCATTAGTCTTTTTATCATCTCATTCTTGGCTCCAAGTCCAAATACAAGACTCTTGAGACCAAGCGTACCATGTTCAGCGAAACTTCTAGCCCCTGACAGAGTCGGTCTGTTAGCGCTGAGCAGATGTCGAGGCATTGACATCATTGAGATTGCACCCCATTCCTCTAAATAAAGCAGTTCTCTCGGCCCCCTCCAGAGGTCTCTGGGCGGGCTCCACTCTGGACAAAGAGCCTTAAATTTATAGCTCATCTTTTTCACATTGACCCAACGTTCCATGACTTCATCACTATTGGTTTCTTGATCTTGCTTCCGCCCCTCTTCAAATGCGAACTTGAAAACAGGAACAGAAAGTTCTTGATCTTAAAATATTGAGTCTTCTACCAATATGCAGCCAGTTGTGAATGTGCACCAAGTAGCCACATTGGTTTTGAAAAACTAAAACTCAACTAAAGTTTCAATTGGTCTGTACATTTTCTCTTTGATAGGTCTGATAGGCTTTCACAAAACAAGAACACAGAGGCATTGAAATGTGCATAAGATACGGCTTTATGCACAGACGAAATCAGCTAGAACAAGGTTGCTTTGGAATTGACTTGGGCCAATGGTCAGGAATTCTCTCCCAGCGCTGGTAACCATTGTGCCCTTTCACCTCTGACCTTGTGCCCATCTTCTCCATATGACCCTACTGTTGGGGTCACAGTGTTCTCTCACTCTCTTTTCGTCACTTTTTCATGGTTTGAAGATGAAGTGGCTCACTGTTCTTGCTAGAATATGTAACATCCCTCGATATGAAAAGACTAGAGTTCTGTATCCATACAAATAGGGACAGATATACAAAAAAATACAGACAGTTATTTTTTTATCATGACATTATCATATCAATCAGTTCAATTCAATGTATTTCACCAATTTAGCTACAATAAGGTAACTTTTTATACCTCAATGTATGTGTTTTTTGTTTTGTTTTTGCACTTACATTTTCTAAGTAAAATCAACTTGGATTTAAAAATAATTTCAACTTAGATTTTTTTTTAACTTGACTAGTAATGAGTTGCAGTAACTTGTAAAATAAAGTTAAAATACCTTAAGCTAATTCAACTTTATTTTAAGTTACAGCAACTCTCACTAGTAAATCACTAGTAAAGATAAAGTTTAAATAACTTGTAAATCCAAGTTGACTATACTTAAAATTTCAAGTGAAAAAAGTAAAGATTATACATATGTATTTCTTTTGTTGCAGCACCTTAACATTAACTACATTTGGGAACAAAACCATGAAAGTTGTTACAGAATTTGAAAATTATATAAAAACAGAAATTAATCATAAATGCTTTCTCATTTTTTAGGTCACTTTGGAAGAAAGCATATGCTGAATGAATAAATTGTAAAGAAAACATGTATATAGTGTTAATAAAAGATGTCTTCATCTGTATTGGATTTATCAAAATTAGTATCAGCATGAGTGAGCAGATCAAACCATGTTAAATGCAATACAAAAACCGACTTGCAGAAACATGTTTAAGGTAGGGATGCACCGATACCACTTTTTTGGAGTACGAGTACGAGTACTTGCATTTCAGTACTTGCCGATACCGATACCGAGTACTTAATAAAAAACATGATTTAAATTTACAGGTAACAGCTTTAGTCATATAATTTAACAAAAAAACAAGGGACTAGTTTTCCAGTTTGTTGTAAACTCTGCCTCTTTGGACAACACAAGAAGCATTAACCCCTTACACGCTGCTCAAACATAGACATTTCTCAGACCGTGGTATCGATCCCTGGTATCGGGGGACTTTTAACGAGTACGAGTACTTTAGAAAATGTGGTATCGAGGCCGATACCCGATACCAGTATCGGTATCGTTGCATCCCTAGTTTAAGGTTCAGATTTAATAAATGATTTGATACGTGACACAGTACAGAGTTTAGTTGATTAAAGAAAGACTTGACTGCCATATGCCTTTCATCAGACTTTCCACACGTGTCCGCTGGATTTCTAATATTAACCAAATCATTGCGCTTCAAACTGTAACCCAAAGATAAATTACATAATTTAAATTTGATCAAAACATCTGGAATCTGTTGCTTGGTTCCTTTTATCATCACTACTTTAAAGCACAATCTCCTTGAAGAAAAATAGTTTATTATGCTATTAACTGTGGAAAAACACTATAAAAATTAATTAAGAAATAGTTGCTACATGATAAATAAAGATGCTACACAAAATAACTATTTTTGGCTGTATGGTTCTATGAAGAACCTTTAACATCCGAAACCTGTTTCACAAACGATTCTTTGGATTAATAAAAGATAAAAATTGGTTCTTTTAAATATTTTATCTGAATGGTTGGGGAACTAAAAATGGTTCTTTTATAGCTTCACATACTTATATTTATAAGTATATAAGAACTGTTGTTTACTAAAGCGTGCAAAACGTACACTGTAAAAAGATTCCGTAGAATTTACAGTATTACTGGCAGCTGGATGCCAGTAACTTACTGTAGATTTAAATTTATGTTAATTACCTGCAACAGTTTGTTCAAAGTTAAATGAAAATTAAACATTAGCAAGTCAGTATCTTTACAGAATAAAACTAAAATAACAGCCTCAAGCAAAGCATTCTGGGAAACAAAATCTGAAGGAAAAACCCAGAAAAAGGTTGATGAGGATTTTTGGTTCCCAGAATGCTTTGCATGAGGCTGTTATTTTATATTTTTATTCTGTAAGACAAAGACTTGTTAATGTTTAATGTTCATTTAACTTTGAACAAACTGTTGTCAGTAAATAACATAATTTTAAATTTACAGTAAGTTACTGGCATCCAGCTGCCAGTAATACTGTAATTTCTACGGAATCTTTTTACAGTATAAGGTATAATTGATGACGGGCCATTTCATTATTTTAAAATAATGCACATCTACTGTAAGCTGGTAACGTGGCATAATGTGAAGCAGAGTGCAGTTACACTGTGGGTGTACATTATTTTTAAATATACCACGGGCCTGTTGAATACTTTATTCTGATTGGTTGAGAAATGTTCCAAGGGTGTTGATTATTTTTCTGTAAACCGCACACCTAACCTTTTAAATGTCTTAAAAATAGGCACCAGAGCAATGTTTGTGGTAACCCTGGTATAAGTGGAATAATTGACTTATAATAATAATAATAATAATGCGTCGTGCCACATTACTACCTTTGGTGTGCATTATTTTCAAATAATTCAACAGCCCGTTATCAAAGCATTCAACAGACCGGTGGTATAATAAACAGTATTGTCTTCTGTTAATCTATAGGTCTACATAGGTCTACTGAATGGTATTTAAAACAAAGAAATGTTTTAATTTGTTTTAATATCTATAGTTGTATGCTGGAGATAACCTCTAGTAAGAGTCTAAGCTTAGTTAACATAAGCTAAAGACTGGGCTATGAACACAGTAATGACAGGCAGCTGCCACCCACTTTCTCTCTGTGGAAAAACTCAAAGTATTGTGAACATGTTCTGGCATGGAAAGCAATGCAAGAGAATGAGAACAGAGCCCTGTTAGCGAGCGTATGCGGTATTATCATGTATCCAGTCACGCTATATTTAAACATGTTGGAATATTTTTGGCTGTGAGGTGGGTGCTTTTATTTATTGTAGAGTACAGGCAAAGGAGGATTAGCATAGAGAATCATATTGCGCATCTTTACAAACCAACAACAGCCACAGTCAGTATACAGTTCGGTACACCTCGGGGGGTTTCCGCTGTGTACAGTAACTAGTATCTTTTTACTAACACCTTGTTTGAGGTTCCAGTGAGTTCTGTATTAATACTAAAACATTGTGTAAACACCGCAGATCAATGATTGGTCAGAGAGAATCATCAATAATGCCTTGTTGTACAAGTTCCCAAACTCTTGTTACAGTTGTGCCACCTCGACTGTCGTGATCACCATAAACGTGATACAAACAAATAAACTAAATATAGGAGCGATTGACCATATCGATGAAATGGTGCTCTTGATTCTTGGCAAGTGGAGAGGTCAGGTGGTGCAACCAGAAAGTCAAAGGGTGCAACTGCTATGAATGCCCCTAAGAAATAAAAAACATTACGCTAAATTAAAAAAAGCTAATAATTTAGCTAATAATTTTAGTTTTAATAGATGCAAGCTAAGGTTATCTAATTGTTATTATACTTATTTTTTATTGTTGTTCTGAAATGAATAGTTCTTAAATGTATTTTTATGATTAGTTCTTCAAACAATTTTTTGAATTATAATTTAAAATGTCACTATCAAAAAAAAAAAACAATCAGCGTCACACAGGGAGCACATTTAACTTATCTGGCAAACAGAGAATGATTGGTTCAGCCACCTGACATTTTTTTGAAAAGGTATATCAAAAATATTATGAAAAAATTTACTGAAATGTTGTTCAATAAAAAAAACTTTTTAAACACATTTAGTGCGTTTTGTCATCCACAGTCTTACAACAATTATGCGTAATAAACTGATAACGTGTGAAGTAATGTAAATGAGTTAAACAATTTTCTTTTATCGGGAAGGCCCATAAACGCCGTAAGCAAAAAAATGATCAGCACAGGTAGTTTTTTGCTCATTACCTCGATTTTGCGTTGAAGGTAAACACCTTAACCAGCTTTCTCGCAGTTTTGTTCATGTGCCCATGTCTCTCTGTATGTGAAAAATAGAGGTCAATCGCGGAAGTAAGTGCAAAGTAACGCATAAAAGTCTGCTTTCGATTTATCTGCTTATTCTGTGCATGCAAACGCACTGATTGTTCCTATATCAAAACATGCATGACATTTCATTTTTTAAAATATGTTAAGAGCTTTTAGGACTTTTGTCATGGACCAAAATTTGGGTTGTATTTACAATCCTGCAAAATGTGTGGGTGCTGCAGCCCCCTCAGCACCCCTACTTCAAATTCGAAGCCAGGGAACATGTGCAGATGAAAAAAAAATGTGTTTGCTAAATGCATAAATGTTAACTTGTGTTTGTTTTATGCTCTCAAAGCATTAACCTATATGTGGAACTCTATTCTGTTGTTAACATGTACAGCAATAAATAACAAAGCCATGAAGATGTCTGATAAGATTCATGCTCTATCATAGCTCAGTCATAATGCTCTGTTTATAAAATTAGCATCTATTTCAAATATAGAATATGGTCGTTTTTCTTCCTTGTTCTGCTCTCTGATGACCTTTTTTAAAACAATAGCAAGATTGTATTGTTTCCTCATTACAAATGTACTCTCGTGACAAAAGTGGGTGATAGAAAGATGTCTGGGAGGGAAGTTTCTGTGCTGTCTGTTTCATACACGTTCTTACACAGTACCGCCTAAATCCCCATGCCACCCCACTCTGGGTGCACAAACACTGACCCTCTCACTCATTAAGCCATAGGTCAACCTCAGAGTCAGGGGTCAGAGGTTAGGCCAGCTCCAGAGAGAGGACAATGAATAAACAGCCACCTGGAGTAAATCAGGGTCTCCTCTCGTCAATCTCCTGTGACAGAGACCATTACAGGGGCCAAATAAACAGGCCACCATGAACAGCAAGGGATTGTGGGTAGCTCAGGGATATACACAACCCCTTCAGTGACCAAAAGAGCCACAGTTCGCCTCGGCCTGGCACGTTTCTCGCATGTGGGGTTGATTAATGAAGAAGAGGAAGACAGGACTTGGGGGATGGGAACAGGCTCATGGGGCGACTCGTGAAGGGAAAGATTTGTTTTTGTACCCGTATTTCATGGGTCAGGCTCCTTGTTTGTTGGTTAAAACCGTTCTGGTGGTGTAGATCAGCAGCAGGGGCTTTTGGTCGAAAATCTCTTTTTAAGACCTCTTTGACAGGCCTTTTTGTTGAGATGATGGGGCAGTAAAATTGAAATGATGTTTTGGATAATAAGGCAGTTCTAGCCACACTGAAGACTGAATCTGAATAAAATGAAAGCTTTGGTGATGGAAAGTTTGGGACGGTCAGCTTGGTTAATATATTGGAGTTTTAAGGTATTCAAGGCATAAATAGCGTTCCTGTATATGCATATACTGTATATGTTATGCATGCACATGTATACAGACACAAATACAGTGGTGTTAATGTGCATGTTTAAGGACTAGGGGAACTATTGACATACCACATAGAGGGTGCTTCACAAATGCTTTTGGTCACTTTTTAGTCCAACGATCCTAGAACTGAACCACCCTGTTATTACAGCGACAGTCAAGTCCTGTTAAACCCCAATCACCCATGATAATAACAGTTTTAATAACCCCGGCTCACAGTCATATTTCACCAATGTTTTGATGGGTATGCCACAAGAGAATTGTGACCGTGGAAAGAAACAGTCAAGGCCACAAACTCAAATCAGTAGTTGAACTTTGCTCAGAGTCCCTATATATTTATTTCAACCACATCGAATAAATGTGTTTTGCTGAGATATTTGTGTTCAGCAGACTGTCTTGCTTTGGCTCCCACATTGGCTGTTGTAAAACCGGCCTGTGTCACAGGATTCGGCTGCTTGCCGCTGTGAAATATTTTGACTTTGTATATTTGCATAAGATTTATTTCATTTTAGGGTTTTTCCTCAATTTGCTACCTTTAGCTATTTTTAAGCACGCTCACATCATACTTAACCAGACCGAACATTATCCAAGTACAAACTCCTGATCAACAAACTCCTTATAATTTAAAGAACCTTTCCGACATTTCTCGAAATTTAAAACTGCATCTACTATGCATGGTTGCCTTTTCACACCCTACCAGATATCCAGAGAAGAGTCCTTCTTAATGGAAAAGAGCTGAAGGTGATTGTTTAAAAACACTAAGCTATTGGGCAAAACAGCAGTCTAAAGGGCCAGTTATCCCTTTTTTTTTCCGCGGACACGTGCGCAGCTTTCCAAGTATACTTGTTGCTGCTTCGCGCGGATGTACGCAATAAAAATGATTTCTTATTCCAATTATTACTCTACCAGGCCGTCAGGGCAGCCCTGATTCATGGCATTTACAGTACATTAAAAAATGTGGATAGCTGAAGAAAAGGAGCTGATCCACCATTGCAAATCCCAGTTTTGGAATATGGGAGATCTCATTAGCAAATTCCTAAATACGCCAAAGTTTTCCCATACTGTGCCAGCACTATACCCCTCTGAAACAGTTCTTTACATCATTGATTGTGTAACCAAAAAGATCAGTAATAAATCCAGGATGTTTCAGATCTCAGAGGATGTATATCATCACTCACGGCAGGACATAAAAAGGGGAGCTAAAGCAGTTGAAGACAACTTCCAAAACTAAAATGCCTGCCAGTCTACACCCAGTTTTGAAGTCGCAGCCAGCTTACTTCATCCCAGCCTAAATAATCCAGAAAGTCTTCTCAGGGAAACGGTCATGTTAGGCTAGACCCCCATATTGCAAAAAACATATCTTCTCAACAGTGCAACTGCTCAAGGGAACAGACTTGGATATGTACAACACGTCGAGCCTCATTAACGTAATACAAGCATGATGAATTTCTGTGCAAACATTTTGAGAAATGTAAATTGTTGCATTGGTTGTTATAAATTAGATGCAAATGGTTTTACGAATGATTTACACAAAAATCCATTCTATTGATGTTTCATAAATGAGGCCCATTGAATTCACAATGTTACCATTGGCAGTCTTTAGCATCGATTAATAGGTTGTGGGGTTTGATGATGTCATTTGTTGTGCGTTCAATGTTTATGAGACCAGAGACTGAATATGGCTAAATAGCTCAATGCAAACACTGTGGGACACTGACGACACTGGAAAGACAATAAACAATGCCAACAACTAGCTTTACTAATTTGACCCGCTATAAACTTTGTAGAATCAAATGCACATTCACACAAATGCAGGTCCTCCAACAGATTACATCGTCGTTTCCAAATAGTGCTGTTTGTACAGATTTTGCTTGGAGATTGCAATTATAGGCTTTTTTAATCAGTTTCCCATCAACGTCTGGAGCAACTCACTGCATAAACTTCAACTGAGTCAGGCTTTGGATGAAATGTGCCGCTAACCTTTAAAATGTGTTTTAAAGTTTCTTTCTCGGTACCAAAGCCCTAAGGTTACTCTTAAGGACCACTCCACAGTTCTCTAGGAAAACTAAAAATGGTAATAACCTTGTTAGTTTACTGACTGATGTGTCCCCATGAACAAAAAATATATCTTGATGCATAATGGAGTTTTATTGCGGCCAGCCCTACTCCTAACTTTTTAGCCAATATGATGACTTTGAAGCAGTCACGGGTGGTCTGATTTAGTGGTTAAGTCTGGTGAAAGTTAGCAAATTGGCTAACACTGCTTACAGTACATTTGAAGTGATGTGAAAATCGTGCAGGATCCCTAGATTCAGTTTAAGGGTGCGTTCCATTCCTCTGTAAGTGCACTTAACACAATATTTTTAATAAGATTCCAGTCTGACTGGAGCAAATATGTTCAGTTTAAAGGGCACTGGGAAGGGCATTGGGAATAATATGTGAACATCAGTACATCACTTTACTGGAAATGGAGATGGATAATCACTCAGCTGTCATTGCGCTTCATAAAGTGAGTTTTTGTATAGGCTGCGTGTGATACACAAATGTAATTACTATACTACAAACCACAGTATTTTTTGATTTAGTGTGCCAGTGAAAGCACATTGGCACATTCTATTGTATCTCCTAAAGGAATTTATTTAGAAATTAGATTAACTTATACCTCAGTAGATGTAACCAGCTTAGCTACAGTAGTTTATCAAATAATTCATTTTAGTTTGCATGACAGTAACAATGGAGTTTCTGGTCTGTTAATAGTCAAATAAATGAACAAGCAAGTTTTTATTAGATTTGTTAGAAACATAATGGCTGGTTTCCTGGACAGGGATTAGCTTAAGCCAGGACTAGACTAGTCAGTGAAGTCTCATGCTCAGGAAGTAGGGAGCAGTAAACACTGCCTAGGGACTCTATCAATTAGAACGCACCCTAAGCCTGTAAGCTGTGTTTTGAAACATGGCAGATGGTTCTTAACTGATTTAAGCTGGTTAGCGCGATGCGACACTCGTCACAGCATGTATGTAGTCCATCATGTGTGTGACTCATCATTTCAAAATATGTTTTGGCACGTCATGTAAACTTACTGTATGTGCATCACATGTTATGTCAAAATACGAGCCTGCTGCAGACGCTTCAAAGCGGTTTATGATAAAAGAAATGCTCACGTTTGCCGGATACTCGCATAATCTCAGAGTTTAGTGTTAAGTTATAAGAGTATTTTGTGAACGTAAGCGTCTCTTTATCATAAACCCTTTCGACGTGTGTGCAGCCACGATTTAGTCACCATTTAAGTTCCATAAATGTGGGTTATTCTTTAGTTTTGTTTGTTTTAAGCTACACAGGCTCATTGGAATTATGTACATCTGCCTTACATGTCTACATAACCTGAAATATGTTACTCCAGGTAAATATCAATGCATCTTTTTGGTTGGAGTTTCCACTAAAGGCACTGGAGGTGCTTTCATGTGGGTTAATTTAAAGGGGACATATCATGAAAATCTTGTGAAAAAATAGGTCATTGTAATTTGGCTTCCCTTGTGATGTCAGAAGGGGATCTTATTATAATAATACCGCCCTTAATCTGCCCTATCCAACCACAGCAATGCCATTTATACTGTACCCTGTTCAGACTGCAGACAAAAGTGGCCAAAATCTGATTTTGGGGGGGGGGTCAAGTGACCAGGTCAGACTACTTGAAGAGTAGTGTGAACACTCAAATCTTGCCCAGATCTGATTTTTTCAAATCAGATTTAGACCACTTCCATATGTGGTCCTGAATCAGACCCAAATTTTATTTTTTCCAATGTGGCCGCAGTATGAACACCCAAGGCGATTTGATGTGACTTTAATGTCAATCTACCATCACATTCCCACCACTCCTGGCTTTGTCTCCACAGACCTCTGTAGTGAATTTGCAGCCATAACCCCGCAAAATGCCAAAATAGCTAATTTTGCTCTCTTTCTCTTCATTATTCTTGCCTCAGCCCCTGCTCATTAATGTTACATCTGCCATTACACAAACATTTTGAAAGAAAAGTGAAAATGCTTACTTCCTCCATAACCTCGCTAACTTTAGCGCAACGGCGTGCTGCATGTGACATCATTGTTATTGTTCGTTTGCTCATGTGGATCAGTTCGAAACAGCAAGCAGTTCACACTTGTATCTGATATAGGCCACATTTTAAAAGGTAATGTGAACAGCCAAACAAAAAAAATCTGATCAAATATCTGAATTGAGCGTTAGTGCAGGGAGAGAAAATAATTGACAGCACAACTGAGTTTCAATTTCAACAAAACACCATCAGTGTTTGCATTTCATCAACTCATTTGCATTTATAAGGACACAACCAAAAATGGCACATTTTTGCTCACACCTACAAAGTGTCAATTTTAACATGTTTATTTAATAAATTATCTGTATGGTATTTTGAGCTAAAACTTCGCATATGTACTCTGGGGCACCAAAGATTTATTTAACATCTTAAAATAGTCTTGTGAAATGTCCCCTTTAATAATGATGTTGTTACTATAAGGATTGATAACGTTTGGTTGAGGTATGTCAAGAAATTGTGTATACAGGAAGACCAGTGGGGATTTACAAATGGTGCAATTAAACAACAGGGACAGCATAGTCGCTAACTTTGCAACTACATGTCAACTAACTTCCAATAATTTGCAACTAGACGTCAACTACCTGTCATTAGTGTATTAGTAGACTGTAAGGGTTGGGGTTAGGGAAGAGGTTTGGGTTAATATAATAAGTTGACATGCACCTGCAAAGATACTTATAGAGAGTTGAATGTCTGTTGAGATATCATCACAATAAAGTGTTAGTAGATATTAAGCAGACAGTCTACTAATTCTCTAAAGATTGGTAGTTGATAAGTAGTTGCAAAGTTATTTATAGTTAGTAAAATGTCTAAAGTGGACTATGGAAATAAAGTGTTACTGAGGTATGTAATGTAGGTATTGTTTGTGAGTGAGCCTGCCTTGATTTTTGAGTTCTGTGTAAATAAAAAATGAATTGCCCCTAAACTTCTGAACAGTATTGTACATTTTTCATATTTCTGTGAACATTTGTTTATTGGAGTACTATAACACACCTCGGTTAGTCATACACTCATAGTTTCCCCCTGAACCAAAGATTTATTCAATGCTGAGACAGAATAAATGGTTCAACACAAAGCACAGGAAAACACCTGAGACAAGTCATTCCCACAGGGAGGGATTTGTTCTTCATGTCCCTGTTTGTTTCAGAACGTTTCGCATGACTGAGTGCACTTTTGCTTTTGGTTTCATAAAGAGCCCCCTACTATTCCAAACAGTCTTACGAACACACAGCTCACAGAAACACAAGCCGGATACACAGTGTACTTAGTACGTTTATATAACCACTCCTTCCAGAAAAACGCTAAGTTTTTTTGTGATTGTAGCGGGCAAAAATCCTTGATCTTGTGGCACGTTTTCTTTAAAAAATGTGATGGAATATGCGGGATATTTATGCTATTTTATGCGATGAAATTGCGGGAACTTGCAAAAATTGCGGGAACTTGCAAAAACTGCGGAAACTTGCAAAAACTGCAGCTTTCGATAATGTTCACGTCACATAATCACTTCATAATGTTCCCATGGCAACAAGGGACATGGCTGCGCTTTTGTGAAATAAATGCAAAATTTTTTAACTTTCTGCTAACATATATCAGATTTTTGCTACAAAAATGTGTGGATTATGAAATCATACAAGCCCCGCATATTTTGTGCACGGAAATCTGCAATTTGTGCTGCGAAAGTGTGGCATATTTGAAAAAAATGCGTCCCCCGCATAAATATGCGGACTTTGGCTGACTATGCGTTAAATCGTGCGATCACAAAATCACGTTTTTCTGGAGGGACTGTATAAACCTTATCCGGCTTTCACATAGGATGCGGTGTGCGCTGCGCTCGCTGCTGTGTTCAGCGCAGGCAAGCGATTTGTGCTATGAAGGCCAGGCCACAAACCATTGAAAAGAATCGGTTTCATAGCGCAGCGCACACCGCCTCTTATGTCAAAAGCCACATTACAGATTATTCACCTTTGGGATGTTTAAGCATTTTTCATAAATTAAGATCATAAAGAGAGATCACAAAAATAGTTATTTTATTAAATAGTACTAGCTTGAAAAAGAATAAAATAAATGACTATACAAATTAATATATTCATTCTTTTACATTGATGCATTGGCAGATGCTTTTATCCAAAGCAACCTAGAGCGCAGTTAAACAACATATTTTATCATTCCGCTTCTTCCCTGAGATTCAAACCTATGATCTTTGCACTGCTACCACAATGCTTTACCAATTGAGCCACAGCAAAACTTGGTTCCTGTGACTCAGTATTGTGCACGGGCTACTCAAGCATCAAAGACTGTGGGAGTTGCGTTTGTGTCTCTCATCCTAAGTGTAAGAGCTGGATCACAACATCATTTAAACACTATACATATGCAGAAACCAAAGATGTCCTGTGGAAACCAAAGAAATTACAGTTCCTGGAAACTTTTTTAAATGCAAAACATCTTGCCGATTCTGGAAAGGGTATGCACACTTCTGAGCAAACATCTACCACATGCAAATGGATGCATAAATACTGTGATTTCTGAAGATTTGTGGACGCGCATAACATTTTTAAGATATTCTACATGATACACAAGTTTGAACATACACAAAAGATCTGAAAAGACTACCCTGTTCACCCAGGAATGAATTAGTGTGTCGTTCGGCTCACTTTGTCTTTTCCATAGCTGCTTGCACCCTGCCTGTTGGAATGTGGCAGTCATTAATTCCATGGCTCAGTCCGAACAAACGTTCAGAAACAGCCAGCAGTGGGAAGCATACCCAACTCATTAAGAGTCCTCTCAGCGCCTGTGTGTGTTTGCTAGCACTAACATTGCACGCACTCATTTGCATTGGGCTATGGGGTCGGATCCTTGCCATGTGTTTCGGGGTCAGGAAGGAATCAGGGTCTTGCTTTTGTCCTGCCCTTTAAAAATGCAAAGTGTTGAATCAAATCCTGCTATAGTACTGCTACAAGTCCTGCAGTTTCACACTAGAGAATTTATAAGAATTATATAGCAGATTTATAAGAATTTAAAAAAAAACTTATAACACCAAAGCATACACTGTCAGAAAAAAAGCTCTCACTGGGGCAGTACCCTTCAATCTTGACCATTTAGGTACAGATTTGTATACTATTCGTACCTTTGAGGTACTAATATGCACTCTTTTGTACCGATGTGTATCTCTGAGGTACCATTATATATTGGTGTACATTTTGACAGGGTAGCGCCACAGTTTTTTAAACTATTGTGTAGGTGGACCATATGCCATGTACATAATGGGTCCTAGTTTGATTAAGACTATTAAAGACTGTTTAAGATCTTGGATCTCTTTGTGTGTTTAATATACAGGTTTAAAATCTCACCCAAGCTCCATCTGTTTCACATCCTCACTTACAGGATTTAATTTTGACTCTGTGTAATAGATTGTGAACGCTTTACTGCTCCAACATGTTTTCAATTATTAGCCCAAGCGTGGGAGATGTTTGGTTGCAGAAAACTAAACCATAATGTGTCACGTTTTTTCTGAGAAGAGGAAAAGAAAGAGACAGGAGGAAATAAAAGAGAAAAGATGTTTTTCAAACACACATTTTCCAAAGCCTTCTATTCCATGATGCACCTCCACAACTTAAAGTGATTCTCCTGCCAAATATTAAAATTACCCCATGATTTACTTAACCTCAAGCAAACCGAGATGAATATGTCCATCATCCTTAAGATAAACACATTTGGAGTTATTTTAGTAAATGTCCTTGCTTTTCCAAGCTTTGAATTGGTGACAACAGGGATCAACCAGGGAACAACCTCTGACCTTAAACCCCAAAAAAGTGCATCTATCCTTCACAAACACAATCCACAAGGTTTCAAAGGGTTAATAAAGCTCTTTTGCAGTTAATCAGCCTGATCTCATGAGAATTCGTCCATATTTTACGAGTTGGCTAATTCGTATGAAGTGAATCGTGCAAAAATGTACGATAATCATAAAAAAAAATAATGAAACCCCAACCTTAACCTCGCCCCTAACCCCAACATCACAGGGGTCAAGGCAAATTGTACAAAAATTTACGAATGTGGTCGCACAAATTAATATGAATTAGTCACCTTGTAAAATACATACGAATTGCCATGAGATCGCGTTGGAGTAATCGATGCGAGATTGTAAGAAAAATATTTTAAAAATATTTTAAACTTCATAAACTGAAATAACTAGCTTCCGGTAACGACACCATCTTGGACTCACAGGATTCACAAGAGTCCCTGCGCAACGTACCCATGGCAATGAACGCTCACTATGCGAGTTGTTATCACGAAACTAGTTAGTAACGTTTATAAAGTTTGAAATATGGATATTTTTCTTACACAATTGCATCACTCGCAGAAGAGCTTTATTAACCCATTTGAGCCGTTTGGAATGTGAAGGATGGATGCACTTTTTTGGGTTTAAAGTCAGACGTTGTTTCCTGATCCCCGTTTTCTACCATTATAAAGCTTGGAAGAGCAAGGCAATTTACAAAAATAACTAAAAAAAAATCTGAAAGATAATGGACATATGAATCTCTAATTGCTTAAGGGGGAGTAAATCATGGGGTAATTTTGATGTTTGGCTGGAGTATCCCTTTACCCCCTACCACCACCATCATGGGTGAATCCCCTGTGTTATTAAAAGAGCTATGTAAGAATTCAGACCCATATAAAAATCCATTTCTCAGTACTTTACACTTCCCTACACAGTTTGACAGAGGGAACTTGGCACTCACAGATACAATGCACACCCACTGCTGGCTCTATTTCAGATAAATAGAGGTTGAATGCACAGAAATGATGCATAACTCTTAAGAATCTTTATCAGGACTAGGTAAAAACATGAATGGGGGGATGTTGGGGGCATAAGGACCATTTGTTTGTTGTTTGTGACAAATTCTCAAATCTCTGTGATACAAACTGGAGTAGTCTGGCCATTTGGATCACCATTTGTAAAACATTAAGGTCTACTGAACTACTGTAGACTTTGACTATGTTCAGATTGAAATACCTGAGTATTGCTCTCTGGATATTGCACAGTATGCATTGTGCATGACCTTTATAAAACTACACATTATTTTATGATAAATGCTTTAAACAAGTTGTTGTCACATTTTCCGACTATGTGAGATCATCATCCTGAAATGTGAATCTTCGGTCATGTATTTTACACATTTTTTGGCAAATGTATGGCACACCGGGCATACAGAATTTTCATGCATACATAAACTTTGCATGCTGTGCACCATATGCAGTGCATAATATACAGTCAGTGGCTCCCAGAGGGGGCACTACTGGACTCATGTCACTCCTGCAGTATATAAATACATTATGGATCATATACGTTGCACATGCACTTTACAAATGCTGGGTTACTTTCAACAGAAATACAAATGTGGCTTACAAGATGAATAATGCATTTATTCCTCATTATATCATTGTGCTCTTAGGTGCCTCTTGTCTATCTGCACATGTTTTGTCTATGAGAACTGACATAACTACACTCAGATCTACCCTGCAGTGGGGTGAGGAGGTCTTCCCCTGCTGCCCAATTCACCACCAATTGCGGTTTTAGAAAGAATGGGGGTCTTGATCAGTGATGTAAACCAGAGCATTGTCACACAATGACAGAGTGACCTGAATAAGATGTGGCCTGTTGGCCATTGAGATAATGGAGAAGAGGAGAAAAAGACAAAGAGGACAAAGAACAAGGCAGAGAAAATCCATGCCGTGCAAAGTTACAAAACCTGTACTGAGGTGTCCAACTTAGATCGCAGGCTGAAAATATTTCACAGCTGATGAGCTGTTGAATGCTGAGTGTGAGAGAGAGAAAGAGAGAGAGATGGCCAGACCAACTGGAGAGATGGAACAAAGTTATGTAAGAAACTCTCATGAAAGAAATAAAAGGATTATAGAAAAGGGAGAAATAGAAAGCAAAGGAAAATAGGTTTCCTGTAAAGGAGCAGGGATTTTCCGTTTTTTCCTGTCTGCTTCTCTTTTTGTTTCACTTTCATTATTATTCGTTTCTAATGTTTATGACCACTGTACTGTACATTCATCCAACTTCATACAACACACCAATAGCACTGCATGTAGCACATATTTGCAACTGTGTTGTAACAGATGCTAGGTATTCAGGGTGATTCGCATTAGATTGTCATAAGTAGAATATTTTACTGTACAGTGCAAGTTTCATGACCTAAAGCTAGCTAGCTGATTCACAAAACTTTTGCAAGAACTTGCAAGATGTTTTAAACAATAAAATAGTTTCTCCTGTTTATTGTACCTGCCTGCAACTATTCAGGTGTGCAAGGGGTTTTATTTAAAGAGTTTGGTTCCAAAACGCAATAAATTCATTTTGACTAATTTGGGTAAAAACGTGTTTTCTATACCAAAAAAGTGACAAGATGAAAACTAGGATTCTTTGTGCATTCAACGCGCTGCCATTGTTGTTTACAGTACGTAGAATGGTGCGCTGTTTAGCTGATTTTTTATATTCTGCAGATAAAGGAGGACTGGCGTTTGTCACGGTTTAGAAAAATAGGAAAAAATATGACATAATAACACCCGGATATCGGATTTTGTGTACAATGAAAAATTTACTTTTTAATACTGACCTGATAGAATACTGATTTTGGCGGGTAACTATTTTTTTTAAATGGTGTTTATTGCGTTTTGGAACCAAACTCTTCATTT
This sequence comes from Paramisgurnus dabryanus, assembly GCF_030506205.2. Taxonomy (NCBI): domain Eukaryota; kingdom Metazoa; phylum Chordata; class Actinopteri; order Cypriniformes; family Cobitidae; genus Paramisgurnus; species Paramisgurnus dabryanus. The sequence goes on along the minus strand of NC_133356.1, from coordinate 26,611,371 downwards.
GTTGTTGTTTACTTTATTATAGTGATAAATGTTTTTGTGTGGTAGTGGGCCATTGGGAACATAAATCAAAGGCAGTAACAACAAGTAATACTTTCACATATACACTATATACATACAGTAAAATATACAGTATACTTTACTTTCTTTAAAAATAGTAAAATATACTTTTTCATAATTAATAAACATACATTTAAAGACAAATATGCAAAATAAACATTTCCTAAACTTTCTTATTACTTGCTTATACCATAACCATGTATTTTTTAAATGTTAAAAATATTTGTTTTTCCTTATATCTGAATGTTAATTTACTGTAAAACTTCTATGGACCCATGCAAAATTGTAGCAAGCACTAAGAAATCATTGGGGGCGGGGTGTCCCCCTCAATATGGTTACTGCCCTGCCAGATAGCAATCAATTTTGGGACAGATCCGCACCGGATCTGAACCCAAGCTGCAAACTTCGGAGTCTATTGCTATCTTGTTTGGGGCAATGAGAATGTTGAAGTGAATTCTTTAGAGGAACTCAAGAAACAGCTTATGTAATGTGTTAGGCTAAGCAGCATTTTTATTTTTTAACTAAACCGTTTTATGTTGACACCGCAAAAAAAAAACATTTTAATTGTGTTAGTATGGTCAAATAATTTTTTAGAGATGTAGAAACAGGTATTTAGGCTTAGATTTATTCAGTTGTTGAATCCGAGTCTAGATATTCAGGATCCAGATTGTTTGTTCCGGCACATATTAAATTCACATTCTATCACATGAAGAAGAAATACTACATACAGTTTTGATCTAAAACATAATGTTACTTTTAAGGGCAGATCATGTTTCCCGTCTCATTGCTTACCACAGTGACAGCTGAACTCTTTCATTTCGACTTTTTCTCCATATCATTCAGACTCTTAAGTATTAGCTTGAAAATAACTGAATGAATGTTTGTCTGCTGCCTCAATACATCCTTTATATTCAAGTCAAATGTCTAGATGAAATCGCATGACTAATATTGAACATATCCTGCTAAATCTCACATTTGCTAAAGAGATTGATAGCTCAGCTTTAAACTCTTAAACTAAAGCATTTATTTGGTCTGAGTGAATGTGTTTTATGTTGCGCATATTAAAATCGAGATTGCGTGTTGAGGTCCTCGCCAGGCGAATTTCGTCACATTTCTGCCCTGCATTATTTCCAGATTATAGATGTTTATTTCCATCTTATCACAGTATCAGGCCTCCCATTGTGTTCTGTGTGAATCATTCGGTGGGTATTGCCCATGTAAACAAAATACATCTGAAAATATTTACTTCAAGAGCAAAGAATGCCATCAGATAGCTGTCCTTGCGGACATCGCAGGCGATCCGAGTTGGATTCTGGCTTGGGTCATTTTCCGATCTAATTCCATTCAAAAAAGCCCATAAACAAGATCAGAAAATTATTTAGCATTTGTGTGTTTGTTTATGTGTAGATGAAAGAGATGCTTTCTGAAGTGTGAATGTTTTGCTTTGAATCTCTGTGAGTTTTTGAGAAAGTTTTAAATCAGAGCACCATGCTCTCCGGCCCATAATTAATGGCTCTGATGGAGATGCCTGACAATGAAGCCCTTTCAGTGTTGCAGGGGAACGGCTCCTCGGGCCACATTGTTTCCCCCTCCATAACTCCTGACAGCTGGGTAAGCAAGGGAAACTCGGGCTCAGCGGGGGCAAGAGACACCGCAGCCTAAAAACCGCCCCGCGCCTACCAAATTGGATTAGAGAAGCTCAAAAAGAATGACAGAGCAGAAGAGAAGAGAAGAGAAAGTGAGAGAGAGAGGGAGGGAGGGGAGGAGGAGAACAAACTCAATAAAACTCATCAAGCTTGCGGCCGTGGCTGCAAAGTTAGCTTGACTCACAGTAGGGTCTCTCTCTCGCTCATTTCCTCTCACACACTGTTGCTGGGAAGTCGTGTTAGATTCTGTGAGATGTCTTTTAATATTTTTCAGGCAAGTTGAAAGCATGTTTTGGGATCGACGTTGGCTTTGGGGTTCATACAGCCAAAAGCTATAATGATTTGTAGTTGGAGAGAATAAACGATAAAGCGTGATTAATGCAACAGACAAAAAAAACTGAGACGAAGGGAGAAAACGGACAGATGGGTAGACAGAAAGATAAAAAGAAAGAGAAAGTTAGAAAGAGTGATTCGAACCCTCACAGAGTTGAGTTTCGGCCATAACAGGCTGTATGCCCAGTAAAACAGTGTAGGGGTGTGTGTGTTTGTGTGTGTGTTTGTATGTCTGGAGTGGGCCGACAGTAATTTTTGCGACAGCATCTTCTGCACAAAGCCAGTACCCTGTCATTGACCACTGAGGGGGTCCCATTCATGAAGTGAGAGATTATTCACAAACTTGTCTGTATTTTTGTCCTGTATTATATTAACGCTGTATAACGAAATTATGTATCTATAGTCACGTAAATTTGTGAGTCTTAAGCGTGACCCTGACACGGTTTTCCGCGTTTTTTAGTGTTCGTATCACGAATTTCTGTTTATGTGACATTGTCACGTATTGGTTACTCAACTGCTTTTTCCTATTTTCAAACCATTGTGGCTAGATTTCGGTGTTTGCGCTAGGAAGTCACTTTAAGTATAGGTTTATAACTTTTTTCACGATGTATTTTTTATATTTTATTATTTTTAAACCATTGTTGTCTGGCATAATGTAAGAGTTGGGTTTGGGTAAGGATGTCATTTTATGTAAATCTAACCCTAAACCGAAGTGACAATGGTAAGAAAATAGGACAAAACAGTTGAGTGACAATTACGTGACGGTGACACTTAAACAGAAATGCGTGACATGTTCACGCAAAAAGGCGGAAAACCGTGGCAGTGTCACGATTAAGACTCGATTGTGACTATAGGTACGTAACTTCGTGATACTGGGTTGATTCTATATACAGTATTCTATTTTTAAAGTCGCCATGTAAATAAAATGAAAAACTGTAATTTATTTTGTAATATTGTGGTATTTTTAACAAATGACTTACCTGTGAGCTTCATTATTTAAAAAAAATTCATGTGCATCATCTTTAATTAAAAACGCAAATCTCCTCCCCTCCTCAAACGATCTCTCTTTACTTCCGGTCATATGGTATGGCAGGTGGGCGGGGTGCGGGAGAAGATCGCAGCGATTAGCGGTTAGCAATTAGCAACACGACCCAACTTCAAATGATCCAATCAGATTTCGATGGACAAATTCAAATCCAGCCCTGCCTTATTTTGTTTCAAAATCCGGTTTCACTCGGATATACGTCACCACGTGGAAAATAAGGCAATTGCTACTTCCATTTCAACTTTAAATATCTCCTTCGTAAAAGAAAAGCTACGAGGTCAATGTTTCCTGTAAAACTTTGTCCAAATAATCAGGATAAAACAGATTTAATAATTTACTGTTTAATTTGAACATGCTTCTCAGATCCTCACCAAAAGAGGTTCTCGAACGTTTTGGCGTGAACCCCCACTTGTGTAGGGTCCATCCTTTTGCGGCCCCTCCCAAAGACAATTTATGACATAAAACTTAAAATTTGAATTAAACAAAACACATTAAATGATACAATGTAGTGCTGTTGGTTGGTAGATATATTTTAAGGTTTAATTAGACAAAATCCATCTCACAGCCAGATTGAGAACCACTGGCTTAGAGGTTGCCCTTCAAGCCTTAAAAGACATCTACATGACAGGTTTGTCTTCAATGTTTTTCTTCCTTAAATGAAATAAAAATAGACACAAATGAGACAATTGTGGACAGTATAGAGGTATAAAACAATTAGATTAAATCAGCGCTCTGTATGAGACATGATTAAAGTCCAGAGACATATAGCCTTTGTTTAAAACTTTTTTTTCAGAGGAGAAACATAACAAGGAGATTATAAAGTTCTCATTTATGCTTTTCTTTTTTTCATCCACAAGGGCACAAGGGTCTTTATTTTCACTAGGGGGCGCTGTGGTCCTCTGTGTGTGAAAATGGCCTATGGTAGTCACTCAAGAGTCTCTCTCTCTCTCTCTCTCTCTCTCTCTCTCTCTCTCTCTCTCTCTCTCTCTCTCTCTTAATCTCGGTCTTTTATAGTCAAACCAATACACTGATAGTTTAGTGTGGTTTAGGCATTTGTATTCTAAGCAACAGGACTACTCTGTTGTACTTGGAAGGCATAACTTGGCACATGCAGCACAAACACCATTCTGCTCTGTAGTAAAGTAAACCTGCACAAATTCTGACCTTTTCAGACTCTTTGTAGAGACCATAGAAACCCGATGGCATTTCTCCACTAATAGTGTGTGTGTGTAACTATGGCCTTGGCCGTGATGTTTGCCCACACAACAGATTCCAGGAGTGTCTGATGTATACATGTCTAGGTGAGAGACAGACATCCCAAACACACATACACACATGCATGCACGCACACACACAAACAGTTACTGTTTATAGCCACCAGGGCAGATGGACAGGTGTTGAAATTGCAGACAGCATAGACTCACAGTGAGTCAGCCTGTCAGACAACCTAAGGGTCACATATACACATACACATAGTCATGACTAGGGTCATGGTAATATTCAGAGAAGCCACATAGACCAGTACGCCTGTTTTAGAGATAGAGGTAAAAATAGACCTTGGGGAATGACATGCAAGCCGCACGCACACATTCACTGTACCTAAACCTTGGTCTCTTTTTATTTTCTCTTTCCAAACTCTCACTTTTGCTCTTTGAAAGGCACAAAAGTCCTTCACACAGTCTGAACAGTTGAAAAACACGTTAAGTAGAATTGAACTTGATCCAAATCCTATTTGTGTGTGTTTTGAAGTAAAATGTGATCTTTTTGAATGTGTCTCCAGTTTTTTTTTTTTTTAGGATGTGACATTTATGTAACTTTATGCAAAATATGTAGTTGTGTTCAGCTGTGCCAATATTTCTTCCTCTTTATAGTGTTTTCTTTAATGGACTCTCAGATACATGCAGAAATGCAAAACAAAACAAAAACCAAACCGAATTAAAAAAACCAAACTGGATTGACATGCAGTGTGTACCAAGACTTTCTCATCCAGACAGCAGACGACTCGGGGCCGGATCTGCACCGTATCCGCACCGTATGCGCTGACTTCGGCCCGGATCCAGTGCAAATCTGAGTTGTCTGCTGTCTTGTCAGGGTAGAAGATGGCTTGTTGTGGGAGGTAAACAACACCTGTACTACCCGTCAGATTTACTCATCTAATCATCAGACCCGGACAAAATCTACTTTTGTGTTTTCTGCACTGATTGTGGAAGAAAGTAGGTCTGTGGGTTTAAAGAGCACCTATTTAACTTCTAAGAAAACCACATTATTTTGTGTATTTGGTATAATGTGTTTGCGTGGTTTATGGTTGAAAAACACATTTTTGTAGCTCCAGATTTCACTCTCTTCCTGAAACGCACAGATTCGAAAAGCTCTGTGTCCCTGATTGGCTAGCTAATCTGTATGTTGTGATTGGCCTGCATACCTCAGACGTCAGCCAGAAATGTGACGCTCCTTACCATGTTTGAAAGATTCGGTTGCCAACAGGAGTTAACTTATATGCTGTAAGTCCGAAGCGGGAGGAATTATGATAATGTCGGTCTTGTCTACATCACCAATCCCTGGAAGTAAACTGTTGCCTATAATCAGAGAGTTTGTTGTAGTCCAAGAAAAGAGATTTACGTTGGAGATGATAACTTGCATTATCGTTTACTTTGGACTAGTTTGTACTTTTGCATATCGTTAACATGTACTAATACACACTTACACACCAAAGGAAATGTAAAAACGTGAATCGGACAATAGGTGCTCTTTAAACATGGTGAACCGTGAATGTGTTTCGCTGTGGGCACTACGTTATCATCAGTAGATGAAAGCATGATCAGATTAGCTGAACTATTTAATGAAAATTAAACTTTGTGAAAGACAGGCATTCTATCTCAGAGGAAATCTGCAGAGCTTTTAGGAAAATTAAAGTCCTGCCAAAAATCTCATAAACTGTAAATAACTACACAGGAGTATTTCTTCTTGAAGATCAGATTTGCGATGGGAAACACACATGTAAGTGTGTGTGTGTGCTGTTGAGTTCATTGCAGGCCATGGCATGTTTTTGTTACCATAAGAATTAAGTGTACCAGGAGGGGGCTGGATGGTGACCCGGGGGAGAGGAGTGCTGCGTGGGATGGATGCAGGTCACAGCCTGTCAGAGAGTCGGAGGGTGAACGCGAGGGAATGAGAGAGATGGATGGATTGTGGATTGGGTGACTGGTGCCTCCAGACGGATCTTGGGTTACGGTGTCTGCAGCTGTGGGTCTGGTCCTCGAGGTCGAACAACACCCTGCACGCACACACACACACACACACACACACAAACTTATATACAGTACATACATGCACAGTTACATAAACTTTTTACATACTTGTACACCCACACATGTGCCAAACTGTCATCACAGCCTGTCTGACATACTCAGCTGGAATTGTTTTATTTTTATATTCTGTATTAATTACTGTATATACTTAAGACAATCTCAAATTACACTTTTTTCTTATGAAATCTGAGGTACTTCATATTGCAACATGATGTTTATTGAGACAGAACGTAAGGTGTGAATTGATGAAACGTATGTGTTGAATACTTCAACTACGTCAACTAACTGTCATTAGAGTATTAGTAGATTGTAGGGGTTGGGGTTGGGGAAGAGGTTTGGGTAAGTTGACATGCACATGCAAAGATACTTATAGACAGTTGAATGTCTGTTGAGATATCATCACAATAAAGTGTTAGTAGATATTAAGCAGACAGTTTACTAATTCTCTAAAGATTGGTATATGATAAGTAGTTGCAAAGTTACTTATAATAAGTAAAATGTCTAAAGTGGACTATCGAAATAAAGTGTTACCAAAAATACACCCATTTTCCCATTCTCATGTCATTATTAGAATGGAGTTCTAGTTGTAAGTTTGGGTCCTGATCTTTCTGCGCTGTCAATCATTACAAACATTTTTAACTGCCTTTAGCAAAAATTCTTCCATCGCAGCTCCTCTAATTTACCTCATTTCATTCAATTGTGTAATCTGAGGATGGTGTGTGGGGAGGTTGGGGTGTCTTGCGTGCCAAGTCTTAGGATCAAGCCCCTCCTTTAAGCACATTTGCTAACTTATAAGCAAAATTTACGATTATTTCTATATCTAAATTGAACTTATACAGTTGGGTGGTTTAAATCAAAGTGCGTTTAGGGAAGTCGTGCCACTAGGCGGCCATTTTGGGCAGCTATTTTAGTCGTGCAAGACTAAAGTCCTATCTACTTAAATGGAGAAAGACAGACCTCTATAATCGTGTGCTAAATCACAATTAATTGGGTCCACAGTGCTTCTATCAACCTAAAAATTTGAAAAAGATCAACCCAGTAACTTAGTTTTGGTTAACCATTCTCTGCAAGCATGCGAAAAAATAGGTCACTGAAATTTGGCTCCCCTTGTGATGTCAGAAGGAGATAATACCGCCCCTTAATTAGTCATTTAGTACAGAGATCAGCTCATTTGCATTTTAAAGGACACACCCAAAAATGACACACATTTGCTCACACCTACAAAGTGTCAATTTTAACATGCTATAATAAATTATCTATATGATATTTTGAGCTAGAACCAAACATTTATTTCACATCTTAAAAAAGTCATGTGAAATGTCCCCTTTAAGCTTAAATTGCATAGCTACTGAGCATGCTCCTTTCTCAACTCTGTATAGAGACCCTTCCCCAAAGTATCATCAGCCTTTATTGATCGAATACTGGTTCTTTTAAAGGTGCGAATTGCAACCAACCTTAATTTCGAAACGCAATGAGAAACTATGGTAGCCACCACAGGACAAACATGCCGGCGTCTGAGACAGCGTAGGGACGAAACTCACTCTGTAGAGCAGTTTGTCCATTTAGGCTTACTGTAGAAACATGACAGCGACTTCCATGTAAGGAGATCTGTGGTGTATGTAATTATGTAAGGTCTTTATACACCACTGATAATATAGTTATGTATATGATATTGCATTTCTGTCCGGAGATTCTTCTTAAAGTCACACATTGCACCTTTAAATGAAAGGTGGGACTTGTGTCACCACAACAGACATATTAAGCGTTATAGTACAATCAATTTTGGTGAAACAACCAGATATTTAATCAATTTCACATTACCATTGTGGCCGCCATGACACCTCGCAACATCACTTGTGCTGTCTACTATGTTGTTTGTTGTACCGCCACTCTGTTGAAAAATATTCATTAAATTATCTCCTATTGAAAATGAAATTCATGTTGTGAACAACACAAGAGTGAGTAAATGATGCCACAATATTTAACCTTTTTATTTGACATCATTTCAGTCAATGTTAAATTGTTCACTCCACTCAGAGGTTCAAATATATACGTGTTTTGAATAAGACAAACATATTTAAAGGGGACAGAGAATGAAAAAACATTTTTACCTTGTCTTTGTTGAATAATGGTAGTCTACCCGCATTCACAAACATACAAGAAGTGCTAGACATGCTAAACATCTCAGTCTCATAGAAATTCCTCTTTTAGAAATGTCAGCCAGAAAACGGCCCAATCTGAAAAACTGATGCTTATGACATCACAGGCATCTCCCTGCCCCTCCACTTTAAAATAATTGGCTACATTTTTTGAGTGGCAGCAAAGTCAGCCAATCAGTAATGAGATTGCAAGTTAAGCCAGTAGGGGGAGCCAAATAGGTGCAAAACCACTTTTTTAAAATACCCCGCCCTAATTGAACTATCTGAGAGAGGTTTTTAGGAAGCTTCTAAGGCATTACAGACCCAAACAAAAACATTTTTGTCTACATGTCACATCACAGAACAAGGATAAATACTCCGTTCAATCATTCTATGTCACCTTTAACATATTTATGCATACCATGATAGCTTTAACATACCTGAGATAAGACGACTCTGGGCCGGATCCGCACAGGGATCCAGTGCGGATCTGGCCCGAAGTCATCTGCTGTCTGGGATACCTTAGCATACTATTGCAAATGGTGTTATGCTTGTTTACTGTTATGCTTAAGGGGTCTTTATAAAACTATTTCGATCTTGGCCTGGGGGTCAGTAGTTTAAGACTTCTGTTGTTATGTTTATCTGTATGCAGCAGCACATACATTCCTATCAGATTAACTGTGTTCTTGAACCCTTATGAGAGTCACGCTTATTACAGTGTGGGTAAGCAGTGTGCGATAGCATCTGTATATGGCGGGTAAAGTTGAATCAGAGTTGCTGCCTTAAAGCCGTGAGCCCGACACTCCCATCTCCCCCTTCCTATGTTTCTAACACGCTTCAGGCACTAATGGGATCAACAGACCACTAGCGTTAAACAGAGACCCTATCTAGCAAAGGCACTGTGATTCTGGTTAAGCACAACAGCATTTCCCTCTCTGTGGGACAGGTGCATTTTTATGCCAGCATCCCCCCCTCACCCGACCCCAGTAAAACCACCGCTGATGTCTGAGCTCCACCTACTCAAAGTGTCTGGGGTTTTACAGATCACATGCTGGGCTGAGGGAGAAAAATGAACGCAGTATCATTATATCAACTAGGTCATAAGGTAATAGTAGGTTACAAACGTTGTATGGTAAAGATGAATAAATAATGGAATAATTACCATACCTTATGAGTCAAAGTCATGATCTATGATGCAATAGTAAACTTAAGGGTGACGGGCATTATTTTTGTGAAGTTAAAATAGTTTCTCCCATCTCAGTTTAAAAAGCAGAGACAACTATAAGTTGGATTTGACCAAAAACACTGTGATGCTATCAAAACATTGCTACAGAGTTTAATTCCATCCGGAGGAATCTATAGGATGCTTTATATTCAGTAAACTAAACTAAGATGAGATGACATGCATCAATCTATTAAAGTACAGCATGTGTTCGCCCTCATATATCATCAATTAACTCAATACCTTGACCTAAATTGTTGAAATACCTTGAATATGCAATTGTGTAGTACAAATTAGCAATGCAATAACCCTGCATAATTTGTTGTAACACTAACCCTGTTGCCTCTTTGCACTTCAATGCAAGCATGCACACGCAGACACTGCCTGTGTGTACTTGTACAAACACACATGCGCTTGCACTAAACCTACGCAAGCATATTCAATCATTCAGTACACAATCTTTCCATGCATGTCTGTAATAATTTCGGACACGGCCGATGCTGGAAGGTTCATGGGTGTACTTCAGAAGACCTGCGGCAGGAAACGCACAAACGCTAAACTCTGTATCTCTAGCCGCTGCAAAAAGCTTGCACATCCACTGAATGTGTTATTGTGTGTGCAACGGTTTATCTGCATTCTCATCTGTACACATCAGTGAAGTTGGTGTGCACCTGATATCATTTACGCACATTGAGGTTTCTCGGCTCGACGACACACGTGGCAATACAGCAACCACACCGGCTTCCTCTTGTAAAAACACACTTGTATACCAGCGCATATATTTACAAGCATACACATATTTGCGCGTTGCACTGTGCATATACTTAGTACGTGTGAATAGAAAGCGGTAGTATAACATCATACGAGATGTTTTGCAATATGCACAATGACAATGTACAGCATTCTCTGACACTAGGTCACCTGCTTTCAGTTCCTCTCAAATTCACACTGTATACGACTAAAGGTAAAGTTTATCAGATTATACAATGACACTGCTATTGTTCCAATATCAGAAAGAGCCTAAATGCTATTTATTCTGTATTTAATCTTAAAACTTTACAACTTTCTTTGTGTCTGTCTACTCAATGAAATCAGTGTTACGCAGCTTTCTGCATTTCCTCACTTGTCAAAAGGTCTTTAAAATTAGCAAAACCTGTCGAATACATAGTCAAAAAGGTCTCTGTGTGTGTATTTCAAGGCTTGTCTCACTCTCTGCTCTGTTTACACAATGTGATGTCCTGGACGGCGTGTTTGACAGGTAAGTGCACAGCCTTGCTTTGTGCTATCTGCTAGGCTGTATTTCAGGGTCAGAGGTTAACCTCACACATGTAAGTGGGGCAACACAGCCCAGACACCACGTTGCTTTCTGCCAGCACACACATGCACACACACACACACACACTGCCAGAAGTAACCTATTGTTTGTGGTTTGTGAAAAAACTCAAAAGGAAGCGTTTGATGTAAACAGAAATCTAACTTTCAACCTGGAGTAAACAGAGCCTGAGTTATTCAGATTAGTGTGAAAAGAAATGTGAAAGCAATGTGAACCACCCTACTGCCTACAAATGTAAAAATATTAATATAACACATCTGGAACACTACATGGTCAGCAGCAACTAAACCTGGCACATAGCAACTGCCTCACATTTGGTCCTAAAATACACAAATATTTGATCAATTAAACTGCTGTTTAAAATGCAAAACTTGAATATGAAGTGAAAATCAAGTGAGTTTATGGTTAAAATATCTGCACTATTAGAAAAAAATTGTCAAAATATGTACCACAGCTGTCACTGGGGCAGTGCCCTTTAAATGGGTCCTAATGTGTACCATTAGCTACAGATAAGTGTAAATTTGGTACCTTTGAGGTACTGATATGAACTTTTTAGGTGCAAAGCTTTACTTTTTGAAACGTTAGTGCTCTAGTGACAGCGGGGGTACAAATTTTGACAATTTTATCTGCCAGTGGGATAATAAAAATTAACTTGTATTAAGCTAAATGAATTAGAGTGAAACTTGAATTAAGTTTATTTTATAACCCCACTGTCATAAACAGTATTTTTTTGTACAATATCATGTAAACATTAGGGCAGTGCCGATTAATCGTGCAAATGCGCGTTTTCTCAATGAATGAATTTGAATGAATTACAGTGAAATGCTGCCACATCCAAAAGCCAGAGGGCGCTCTCGTGTAGAAATGTTATTTGTGCCACAGAAGAAGTAGCATTACAAATGCTATTCCAGGAAATGTGTAAAGGGATTTTTATATCGCTGTTCTTGAGATTGTTTCAGGTATTTTCATGATAATAAAAATATTTTGAATGATTGTGTTTGATGAATGTTGCTTTTTTAACTCTTTCATCGCCAGCGTTTTTAAAAAAAAGTTGCCCGCCAGCGCCAGCGTTTTTCATGATTTTCACCAAAGTTTAATGCCTTCCAGAAAATGTTCTTCTTTAAATATATAAACATACAATATACCAAATGAAAGAACAGACCCTCTGCTTTCAAACAAACAAACAAAAACGTTTCATCCTACCTTCAGTGGTTCTTTTGTAATCAGCTTTTGAATATGGGTAGGTTTCTGCAAAAACACCACATTTTGAGCAAAAGCTGAGATAATTCCATTTTTGTGACGGACTTTTCATAGAGATCCCATTCAGAGCGATCTTTAAAACAGACACGGACATGCAGCCACTTGCCATAGGGCAATACTTCCGGGTTTAAAAAGTTGCGAAAGGGCGCCTCCTGGTGGATAATAGCGGTATTGCGGAAAGACTGAAAATCTCGTCAATGGCGGTGAAAGAGTTAAATCCACATTATAAACGACTCAAACTCGTAGTGATTTTAGATTGATAAGGACTTCCTACTGATCACCCCTGCTGAAAAAAACAGCATCAAACCAGCATGGGAATTATGCTGGTCTATGCTGGTTTTATGCTGGTTTAGCTGGCACAAACCTGCACCAAAACACAACATATGCTGTTTTTTTCAGCAGGGACAGAGCCGTTGTACACGCACAAGCTGTGCATGGAACACAGAATCGGAGCCTTGCGATTCAGAATCGATTTTAGGCAGGTGTTTTTAATGGGGAACGCGATAAATCATCACACCCCTAGTAAACATGCCTATGTTAAACGTAGCTCACCTATAAAACTCTTAAATTGTGTGGCTTGTTGGGAAAGGATTGAATTTAGTAGATTTTTGCACAAGCAAGCCCCAATCTTTTCTTTTAATAATGTGAAGATGGTTATTAGTTAAACATTTGTCACTTCATTCTCCGAACCAGCTTATCAGTTTACCACGTACCCGAAATATCATTGATGGAAAGAACACTTCTGTGAATGTGCAGAAGATGCCCGGTTGTGTCATAAAGGCAATCGAGATTTCTCACATTCTTTAAGAAACTGCTAAGGGAACCATCCTTGTCAAGACGACATGCCGAAACCTCTTCAAAGTTCAACTCTGCACAGCATATGATGTGAACCACAAGCTACAGATCTTCTGACAAACACAGACTGAACAACCCACAGGTCTGATGGTGGGGTGAGAGGGTGAGAGTTAGATAACATCAGAACACCTTGTCCTATTTGCTTTCTTTGTAATCATCACACATAGGTGTAATGAACCGCTCGGGTGACAGTAAAGGTGTCAATCGGCTTTGTTGCAGAGCTGAACTTCTTACTTTGAGGTTGTTTGTGTGTGTGGGTATATTAAACTATGGCAGTTGCCGTTGTGAAGAGTTGGTGTCTCTATGCAGCAAGAAATCTCTCAGACAAGGCTTCCAGGTGCCAAAAAGATCAATTCTAAAAACAAACCTGAGATGCCCACAAAAACATCTAGCCTATCAATATCTGACCCCTATCTTTATACACTTCAACCCATGCATTCATTGTCATATTACTTACACTTCTTCTTGCAGGTTTTCATCGGCCCCTGCCACCATTAATTATTAACTTCACATTCCCTACTTTGACTGTGGCACAAGCACGACTGACTAATTTTAAAATAATGCAAAACAGTAGTAAAGTATAAAAAGTGCTTACATGCAGGTTAGACAAAAAAAGAGTTTGGAGTAGTATCGTTTGGATGTATGATGAATTAGTTGACCGAAAGCATAGATTTGTGTACGCAGAAATAACAGCATGCCTTTTTAAAATCACGCATTTTGAAAGATGTTGTCAAAAGTTTGTGCTTTCTAGACTCCAAAAATGCTCTTGTCCCGTTTCAAACAGCCAAAACTTATTATTATTATCCCATTTTAGGGATTAAAAGGTTTAGTTCAAATCCAAACAAACTTAAAGTGTAAACTATAGTAATAGGGATGTTTGTCATAGCAAACATCAGCAATTACATGCAAATTATTGCTGATTGATTTTTGAATTGCTGTTGAAGTTCTTTTGCAAAGCTTTGGTTCTTATCTCCCCCATTTATCTTACAATCTTCTGCCTATAACACAATTACTTTCCCTCGCACCCAAACACCTTTGTTCCTTGTCCTCCCCACAATTCCCCGCCAAGGACCCACAGAGTCCTCTATTGTCCTGTTCAGCAGGCATATCGATTTTTACGGCACCTCCACACAATGCTTCCCAGCCTAAGCAGCCTTTTATAAACTCAACAATCTCCCTTTACGAGCCCTAAATGAATGAGATAGGTAGGCTCGCTCAAGAATGGCTCTTTAAAGAGAACAGTGACATGACAAAAGATCCGGCTCTAAGCTTCCTCCTGTCTTAAAGTGAAGGATCGTCAGTTTTGTAATGTGCTTGGCTTTGATGCAGCAGTGAGCAGAGGATATGGGCCTATAATGTATGGGTCAGGGTGGGTGAAAGGTGTACGTGTGTTAGGATAAGGATTTAGGGTGAAGACCATGGAAAAGCTGCTTGATGGCCTTCGGAAGTAGAGATAAAGAGAGGCACAGCTGGGCAGATGGGTGTGTTGGGTCCCCCTGAAACCCAGCTTTGTATGGATCCAACCATGACATGCACAGACACCTTACACCTGCTTTTTAAGACATATGGTTTATAATACATCCCCACAGATGCCAACATACATGCACATCCATACATTCTGAAAAAAAAAACGCTAGAGAGGTTCAAGTTGTTTTTCAGCTGTTTATATGATGGTACTTTTGATATATATGTTATGAATGTGAAGAATAGCATGGTACACATCCAAAATGTGTCCAAACTTCAGTGTATCTGTATTCTGTAAAATCCTCTTTCACCCCACTTATTATTAATGATATTTATTGTTTATGCTGCCAACACCTTTAAAGTTGGATCATTTCAGCATCTCATAAATAAAGACATTCTTTGATTTTCATGCAGATCTCTCCACTTTGATATATTACAATTCCTATTCTGAGAAATGTCAAACTTTTTTTCTAATCAGGTTTAAAGAGCAACCACACCAAAGCAAGTTTACAGTCGCCTTCTGTGGGCCAATCCTCTTAACCATCACCTTTCATTTCTCAGAAAAGGAAAACATGTGTCAGGAAATGTTTAATCTACACACACGTTCTGTATCATTCTGAATATCAAACATTTGTGGTTATGGCGAGGATGATACTGTCACGCTGGCTCACTTCAGTCAAGAGCTGTGCAGGTTTGGAGGAAAGGGAAAGGGAAGTTGGTGAAGAAATATCAAAATGTTCTCACTTTGTCATTCTTCTTTCATCTTACTGTCTGTCTCTGTCTCTTCCAAAAGACGTTTTGCAAAGTGAGAAATCTTCCTGAGTTTACATCATTGTTAATTCTGGGACAACATTCCAATCAACAACAAGATTGTCAAAACATTTCCTGTTCAACTTATCAACTAGTAATACTGTGTCATGCATGCCAGGCCAGTAGTTGGCGATGTCGCACGATGTCTGAACATGTAATGCACATGATGTCATAGTTTTCACAAAATGCGTTTTTGTCATGCAGACAGTGTTGTTTACAAAAATGTGCACTTTGAAACATGTTTTCAAAAGATTGCGTTTTCAGGCCCCTAAAAGTCCAAGTGTTGTGTAAATTAACCAAGCGTGCCACCCTAAAAAGTGAAACTAAAACGTCTCGATCACACCCCAGTGACTGGTCCTACTATATATAAACCCACCTCCCCCATGCTATACAATAGGACTTGTTTAGTGTAACTAAACAATTTAATTACACTTCAATTATCTTTTTTCCGAAGCTGGTTTCTGTCATTTACTGTCGTTTTTATCACGCTGATGTAAATTAAAGTGTTTGTTTTTAAAATAAGTTTGTTTTTAGCTAGTTATTTAATGCTATAAATTGACAGCTGTGATATGCGCATTCTGCGAGAGCGAGGCCTTGATTTCGCGGTTTTACTTTCTGCTCACTACTGCGCAGGACTGGTCCCAAAATCGCTACTGCGCAGACTCAAGACACTGGTCGCTTCACTTTTCACCAATGGAAGAGAGCGAACAGGCATTGTCCATCTTTTTTTACAGTCTATGAAATACACAACCAAAATGAACAAAAGTTTTACACATTTTATTGAAAATGTGGTACTGTAACCATGGGAAGGTCCTTCACCATTGTTATTCATTTTCATTTTCTATGATTTTGGAAATAAGTTACGGTTAGGGTCTTTCTACAAAAATGTTGTCCAAGGGTAATCCAAGATTATATTGACCTACAGTAGGAGGTCAGCATCTTTCATTTGACAAAATTAGGTCAAGGTCGGTATTTTATTTGAGGGTAATTCTATTGTGCCCTTACGGTTCATTACTGTAAAACCTTTTTCACACATCACTTTGGTCCCAGTCAATTTGTAAACATGTCCCGTAAATGTTCTGGGATCGCTCCCGTAAAATGGACCTAGTAACACTGGTGTAACATTCACGGAAAGCATTCTGTGTGAACAAGACGCAGAAACAATGCCGTAAGGGTCGTGCCCTAGTAAGGACGCGCATGTCATTGCAACCAGAAGTAATGGTTCAGCTCTTTGACACAAGGATTTAAACAAACCTTTACAACAAGATCATTCACCAGCATGTAGAAAAGGCATCACGCGCTCTTTATAATCTTGTTATAAACTAAAATGCATGTGCGTGGTTTCTAGAGAGAGAAATCACAGATAATTAGCAAACTTTAAACGCTATGGAAAGATACGTCAGGTTTCTTCACAGGATCTTTACGGTATGTGTGTGAATGCACGTATAGATTCCACAAAATCATTGCCTGTGTCAATGAACCAAATACCACGGTCCCGGACAGGTCCCTGGCGCATTTTCCGTTTATTTTCTGTAATCTCTGTGTGAAAAGGGCTTAATATGTGTGGTAAAAGTGTATTAACCATGGGGTTTTTTTGGTGTATTGATTACTATTAGCAAAACAGCAGGCTTAATAGATGTCCGTACATGTTAAAGTAACATAAACAGTTATTTACACGATAAACAATATAGTCTGAAAGGCTGAATAGGCTAAATTAACACGACAAGCCAAATCAAGTTCAAAAAGGTCTCGAAGTCATTCCACATCACTGAATCCATTGAACTACATATATTCAGGAGCATCATAGAGCGGATTCTCGCGGCTGTAGACAGTAATGGTTTCTCTTGGTTCATATGAAATAATTTTGACGTATAAGTCGCACCTGACTAGAAGTTCAAGGACCCGCCAAACTATGAAAAAAGTGCGACTTATAGTCCAAAAAATACGGTAAGTCATTTAAAGGATGATTTCCTTAAAATATGTAACAGTAAGTGTGTTTCCAACTTTATTGATTTATTGATTTGCAACTTTAGCGTTATTTTCTAAATGTTGACAAAAAACGATTGCAAAATTATGGCGTTTAGATCAACCAAACTAAACGTAATGTTGTTGTCTTAAGTAATTCCAAAAACCATGGCGACGGGCTGGTCCTTCTATGGTGCTACGCAAACCAACATGCGGATGGCATCAAAATACAGCGAGAGCGACTCAAAACCTCAAAAGCTTTGTCCTCCAACCAAACATACAAACATACTGTGCCATATTTAAAGAATGATCATGTGACTTTTACGCTCTTCAAGTGACCATTGCAGTATTGCAACTGCAACCTTTTATTTGAATTGCCTGAAATTCAAACCATACTGAAGCATACAAATGTGGATAAACAATTTATACAAATTAGACACCTCGTAAAAAAGTTAGATTGTGTTTAGTTTTACGGCGGGACTTATTTGTGGACTATTGGCAGACAAGAAAATTCTTTAGGAAACCTGTTTAAAAACAATATTTTTTTGTACGTTTCTTTGGTGGTATATACAGTACGTCTCCTTTAGGTAATATGTGTTTTCTTAAACATTCTTCTCTGCATTCGTGTATAGTATGTTTTTAGCTCCTAACTCTTTTATAGGCACAGGGACAATCTAGACAAAACCTTTAAAGCGAAAGCTCTTTCCAAAAGACTGTCACCCTAAACCTGACCCTCCACACACCCGCATACATGCACCCACATATTTCAACCTACACACGTCCAGAGAGAAAGAGAAAAACAAGGAGCACAAAAACATCTCCCTCCTTTTTTACATGGCCAGTCATTTACATTAGAAGGACAGGAAAATAGAGAAAGACAAGGAGGAGGGGATGGGGCCTGAGTCCTCTACTGGGGGGCAGTAAACACTGTAGGCTATTGCCATGGTAGCCACTGCAGTATTAGCAGGCATCTGCCCGGCCTCCTAAAACCAATGCCCTCTCCTATTCTTTCTGTCTGTCTCTCTGCCCACACTGCCCAGCATGGCAGATGTGTACATAAGAGCACCCTGGTCTTGCATGAGTGATTGCCTGGGTTTAAGGGGGCCAGTGTGTGTACGTGTGGCAGGGGCCTGTGGTGCCCTTGAAACAACACCATGTAACCAAGGGCTGTGATTTGACTCCTTAGCTGTTTCCAAAGCAGTTCCAACCACGCTAAGGCAAAGAAAGGAAAACAGGTGGTTCAAAATAACTTTTCACATATCTGTTTATTGTATGTATGTGTGTTTTTATATAATAGGTTTACATTAGCATCTTTCGTATCATTATACTGTACATGTACTTGTTTAAATTGAAATATTATAAAATGTGTTCATGGTGTAATGCACTTTTGGAATATATAAAAATATATCAGCAAAGATCTAAAAATAGATTCAGAAGTTAAGTTTTTTTTTTCTTAAAATTGAAATATTTAAAAAGGTACATTCCCTATTGTAATACCTGATACTGGGTTTATTTTCAGTTCAAGACGGTTTGAAATAATGTGTGAAATGATCCGAGTCATTTCTGTAGTTGTTTGAAAAAATTCCCCTTCATACTTTATCCCTAAATCTGCCAGTAAGTGTGGATTTTATAACAGGAAAATTCTTATTTTTGCGAGTGTACTGCACTGATATCATGTTAAATTGCAACTCTTTGAGTTCTTTGAGATATCATCTTTGAGATACTCTGAGATAACCACAATTAATTTTTATGTAGCCAAAATTAATGTGTCTAGATTCGTTAATCCTGTGTTGTTATATCTTTAAAACTTTAGCTAACTCTCGTTTTTACAACATATCAACAACAGTCCAGTGAGAGATGTAGAAGCTTTAGTCAATTTAAAGTAAACAAGATCTCATAATTAATAATAAATTGGCTACATTGTGAGCAAAACATTAATCAGTGAAAGTGCATCCTATTCTTCCAATCCCGGCACCAGAACATTTGAACATGGGGGGGGGGGGGGGCTATGACTCCTGCACGGGGTGGGGGCACAGTGTCAGTTCCAATGGGTGTAAAGCAATCACATATCTCTCAACTTAAAGTCCTGCACTTCTCACCTTTGATGTTTGCTCTACTCTGTGCCTTGGCCGTAAAATATTCTGAATGAACTTGAAAAGACAGTAAAACGAAGACTAAAAGATGGGGCGGAGCCAAAGTCTGCCGCTGGATGGAAAGAATTGATACCATCGCAGGGCAGGCTAAGCCCCCCCCAAGCCGCCCCCTGACGCCAGGCCTGTATTCTTCACAAATGATATAACCTTCTTAATTATTCAATTTATCTGCGATCACCACCTGACGTCAAAGCGGGCCCAATAGCGGCTAGCATCTGTTGCTAACCGAAACGGATTTGTTTCGTTGTGTTGTCAGGTTGGGTGGCATCTCTCTCTCGGATTCAGCCTTGCAGCTGCCCACATTAACTCCTCTTCTGTGCTTATGTGTCCTATTGGAAAAGGTCAGTAAATCAAGGCAAACGTACGTGTATCCGTGTGCTGATTTGTGGAGGTTGTGTGTGTCAGGGGCCCTAAGGATGGCTGTAATCCCAGTTTTATTCAACAGCCATGCAAAAGAGCCTTTATTGGAATGCTGTTCGTTAGCGCGCAACCATTGAGTTTTGTTCCCTCTTGTGGAACGAAAGAGATCAGAGAGAGAGAGAGAGAGATAATTGAAAGATGGACAGAAGGCTAGTACGAAAAACGAGGGAAAAACAGCCTTTCAGAGATCCCCACAACAAAGGACGGTCGAGGGAGGGAAAATGAGGGAGAGAGAGTGAGCAAAATTGTGAAAAGGCCAGGGAGAGGGAGCAACGTCTGCCAGGCGCTGTGGAATTCATGCAGGATTTGTCCTTGTTTATGGAACAGTTAGCTGTCAATGGCAAGATGGAGTAGAGGCTGACTGTAGTGTGGCAGATTGCAGATGCCTCTATTGGAGTCCAGAGAAAGAAGCTCTCCTTCGCGGCCCCTCTGTTTCAGGCCGGCCCTCCCTTTACTGTAATGAACTGGCTTCTGGTATTGTGAACCTCTCAATGTGCCCAGCAAGTGGCCGAACAAGTAGAACCCCTGTTCCCTCTCAGGGTCCTCCTTGAGAGAAAAGCCTGAGGAGCTCTTACCAGGGTGCTTTCCCTTTGAGCCTGTCCCGCGCTTTTTTCAGAAAGACAAGAGAAGCAACACATCAAAATTCCACTGCGCTTCTATTGGTGAAAATGAATGTCTTTATCGGTGAAAAGACAGTTGCATTTCAGAGCTAACCACGGGGGTAACATTTTCGGAGGCTGGCAGGGTGCTGATTTGGTAACGCTGGAGCATCTGAGTTTATTCAGAGGACGTAGAGCTTATGAATGGTTTGGTATTGAGCATACAGGGTTATGGGCGGTCAAGATCGGAGCTCCAGGTAGAGCTCATAGAGATAAGTGCTAATCTGGGCTGTTTAAAAGGCCTGTCATTCATCAGATCTCCTATGAGCTGCCCACAGAGCCAAGACCTGCGCCCTGCCGTCTGCCCGTCAAAGTCGTTTTGTTGTCAAATTAAAAATGAATTCTTTGTTTTGCGGTGCACGCATGTAAAATGAAGGGAGAGGGAGGATTTCAAATGCTCTCCAGCCGAGGTCAAGCTAGTATCTTAAAATCTTTTCTCACACTCTTGGAGTAGTGTTCTGCAGCCATAAACTCTTCCTAACTAGCCTTACCAGTAAGATTTTCTTAGACAACCAGCAATATCAGAAAAAAACATGCTAGCCACCATTGGACCATCTCTGGAACGCCATCCTGTTACCTTAACTCAATCCTGAAGGTTTACATCCCTCACAATATGTATGATGGAGAATGCCTGAATGCTTACAACAAAGCATCAAATCACGCTCAAACATTCGGTTTTTCACTGGTGTCACTGAATCTTGCAAAAACAATTACCTTTCTACTGCCATTAGTAAAAAGTTGCTTTGATATAGCTCAGTGATTGTGATTGTGCTAGCAGCACAAAAGGTCATGGGTTTGAACCCAGGATAGACACGTATAGCTAAAAATGTATACCTGGTAATGCACTGTAAGGGCGCACTCACATTATCCAAACCAAACCGCGCTCGGGCGCGTTTGACCCCCAAAGCCTGGTTTGTTTGACTAGTGTGATCGCTTCGTTCCGCGCCCGGGCGCGGATTGTTTAATCGCGCCGCGGCCGGGTTGCAGAGGTGGGCCGGAGCGCGGTTCACTTGGGCTCAGGCGCGGAAGGCTGTGGTGTGAGCGCAATCGTGCCTGAGCGCGATTCAAAAGGTGAAGACGTCAGTTGCGCGACCACTCACGTTCATCTGCCTCCGTAAAAACCTTTTGATGCGCGCAGCGGGGTTACATGAATGTCCGAGCTGCGCACGTGACAGATCAACTAAGCAATATGATGACATGTGAGAGGGCTGTCTGTAATCGCGCACCAAACGACTCCGAATAAAAAACACAGACTTATCATTACGGTGGGTTCCAGTGTTAAGAGAGCGCTTTACTTCCTGCTTTTTCAAAACAATCGCATCTTAATGACGAAAGCGCGCCCGGACTCGGATCGATAAGAAGTACAGTGTGAGTGCGTGCACCTGGGGGAGTAGGGAGGGGTGGCAATCGCGCCCAGGCATGGTTTGGTTTGGTTGGGATAATGTGAGTGCGCCCTAAGTCACTTTGCGCTTTGGATAAAAGTCTCTGCTGAATGAATAAATGTAAATAAAAACCTGCAAAATTTCAGTTCAACGGAAATACCAGCACCAAAGATCAATAGGATGTTTGTCTAAACCTGTCAACCACAAGGCAAAAACAAACAGGCACCGACATCAAAAACTACCTCAATACTTCACATCACTTCTTTTATTGATAAACATTATGAAGTAGTTTAGAGTGGATTATAGCTTTGGGCTGAGTCTTATGCAAGTTTTTATCTACATACACCGCGGTTCTCCTTACATGGAAGCAGAGTTGTATAGTACAAGTATTTTTACTTTCTACATAAAAGTACATTTTCAAGCATTCGTATTTTCTTTAGAAAACATACATTCCAAATCATATTATCATAATTTTTACAACACTACATTTCATAATTTCAAGTTTTTGGTTTATATTTAATATTTAAGTACATTAAACATCTAGTATTTTTTTTTTACTTAAGTAAAAAGAACTTTTGTACCTTTACTCAAGAAAGTAAAAGTACGCATTTTTTATGTAATTAGGCATTAAATAAATTTTAATATGCAATATAAAAGGAATACACAGCATGATTCTATGCTTTAGAATGTAGTGAAAATTTTTTTAGTAAAGTAAATTTTTTCCCAAGACAAGCACTCTGATAAAGCACAGATGCTTGGAAAATATAACTAAAATACTTAAGTAGTATACACCTCTGCATGGAAGTCGCCGTCATGTATCTACACTAGCCTAAATAGACTATTTGTTTTAACTATTTCCCTGCCATTGACAAGTTTTCTTGTCAATTAAGAGAAAACATTTCCCTGCCAGTGATGCTTTCCTGATGAGTTTTTACGGTAATCTGTAATTCTGTTATCATCCATTAGATGGCCTCTTCCCCAATTTATAAAAACTGAAGCAAAAATTTATTTAATTAATTTTAAACTCCGTGTATGTTTTAATTATCGTTCTGAATCTGATCACTAACAAAAGTTCTTTACAAAAATATTTGAGCTTTTTTGCTCAGAATTTGGTATTTTTGAGAAACCTACCCATATTAAAGAGGTTATAAAAAGAGAACAAATCAAGATAGGATTAAACTTTTTTTTCTCCGTTTGTTGGTTTGTTTGAAAGCAGAGGGTCTGTTCTTTCATTTGATATATTTGTATAACATATATTTATAGAATAAATCCTTCAAGGCATTTTGTGAAATCACAAAAAATGCTGATGGGCAATTTAAAAAAAGGCTTGCGGGGATTGTCCTCCATAGGACAAACACGTCATCGTCTGAGACAACATAGTGACAAAACGCACTCTTTGGCCCAATCCCATTTCTCTGTCTTACCCCTTACCCCTACCCCTTAGTTTTGCACGTTCACGAGAGCGAAAGGGCTATCCCAATTGGGCCTTACTCTTACGTGAACGTAGGGGTAAGGGGTAAGACAGAGAAATGGGATTGGGCCAAAGAGTGCGTTTTGTCACTATGTTGTCTCAGACGATGACGTGTTTGTCCTATGGAGGATACCGTAGCTTTTCTATGCATTTCAAAAGGAAGGGGTAAGCTGTGGGCTGAGCCGTTGGTTGCAATTTACTAACTGCTAGATGCCGCTAAAAACCTAAACAGAGGACCTTTAATTCAGTCTATAGGCATGCGCGAGTATAACCAAAACAACAATGGTGGTATCGAGGGTCACTTGTAGTAATAAACCTACCTCATCATCTGTCCAAATGAAATTGCAGGATGCTTTTGCCATCTTGACTGGTTGTATTTGTTGCTCTGAAGAAGAATGCATATGTGTGAAGGGATGTCATGCTACTTAACAAAGTTACATCGCCAACTACAGGCCTGACACACAGGAAATAGCATTTTTAATCCTCTTTGCAGATCCATGATCTTGTTGACCGCATTGTTGTGTCAACATTTTTTAAATGCAATGATTAAAAGTTTCAGTGTTTTACTACGTTGTTGTTATGTAAACATAGCATGAGAAACAATTACCTGTGCAGAGTCACTATGACTGGGAACCGAATAGAAGGGAAACAGGGAAGACTGCTTTCAAAAAAAGACGATGACCTCCTCTCTTCTCTGATTTAAGGGGTCTGCATGTAGAAGTCAGTCTGAACAGGAACCTGCTCTTCCTGCTGTCCACTGGCCTTCACGACCCTCTCCAGTTCAGTAAGAGAGAAGGTCAGAGGCTTGTTTTGGAGAACCTTTGCCTCTGTGGTTCCTCCTATTGTTCTTTAAGACCAGCACAGGAAAGAGAAGACACAAACATAAAAGTGGACAACCTCTCTCAGGACACCTCAAGATGTGCTTGGAGATAGTGTAAAAACTCACATTTAAAGTCACAAAGGAACACCAGAGCAAAGGTGATGGTTGGAAAGGAAATGAAAGAGAGAGCTGGATAACAATGAAGGGTCAGTGAGTCAGTGTGTATTTTGTAATGATGTTTTGAGGTTTCGATGCGGTCTGAGGTGAGTTACACAAGACTTTTGACTCATTCTTTCCTAATAAAAAAACACAGACACAAAAACAAAACATTGTGAGCCATTAAACAGCAACGCGGACAAGCTGAACACATCAGAATTTATTTTATATATTTCAAATATATCACAAAAGAGTTACGTGT
Organism: Paramisgurnus dabryanus; assembly: GCF_030506205.2. Lineage (NCBI taxonomy): Eukaryota > Metazoa > Chordata > Actinopteri > Cypriniformes > Cobitidae > Paramisgurnus > Paramisgurnus dabryanus. Next base: position 26,586,612 of record NC_133356.1, on the reverse strand, counting down.
TCACACATACAGTAAGCAGGCTGTAATGGTGAGCCTCACCCATCCCTGACATTGTCACACTAAGCTTTTTCCTGCCATTGTGTACATAAACACACCGAGATGGAAGTGAAGGATGTAGAGATCAGAGCAGCTGAGCTTCACTCTCAGCTGAGATTTGTAACTCGGCTGAGTGCCACTCAGGGAACCAAATATGGGCCAAGCCACATGCTCACAGTTTGGGGAGTGTGTCTGCATGTAAGCGTGCACAAGCACACACAGCCATCCTGCCGCGTCCGTTAGACCTGTAAACGTGATTGATGTTATTGCTTTGGAGTGCTCAACTTTCACCAGTGTGTCGCTGTGGATACGCTGATGGCCACATGGTGCCTGGTATACAATGAAAGGAGGGGGTTTGGGGTACTGAAATGGCGCGATGTGTGCACCCATCTCCATGGTCAAGGGCACTGCCATTGGGGGTCGAAATTAAATTGGAATTGAAACGTTTAGTCCATTACAAAATTATAATTATCCCCCATCCCGTGTATTTGTTTATATTTAAATAAATAGGGTTCGAGCATTCAGCGAAATTATTACCTTGATATCTTTAATATTGACTGAGTAAGGTCCTATCAAAGAATGAAATCAATAATTGAAATCTAACTTTGTTGATCCTAATCTCATAATTAGATTTTGCAGACAGGGTCACATTTAATTAATCCTATACTAGTTTAAGATAAAGGTGAGGTTAATAAGTTGTCATCCTGAGGTGAAACATTGCTGTAAATGGATTAGAATGAATCAAAGTTCCAATAATCTTGAGAACAGTCTAAAAAACTGATAAAACTATATACTTTTTCATTACTCTGTAACTTTTATTCTCTTTTGACATCTCCTTATCGCTCAGTGAAGCTCTCTTGTGAAATGGGCTGGTAATCAATCACCCCAAACTGTCTGTGGACCTCAAACATGACACTGGCTTTTTTAAAGCAGACTCCAGATCAGTTTCTCCTTTCCTGGTGAGTTTGAAGGAAGTGTGGTTTGGCTTTGGTCAGACTGCAGGTCATATCTGCCGCTGCGTACATGCCTGTTTGCACAAGCTGCTTGTTCTCCGGCTTCTCTCTCTTACGTAACCCTCTAAAGGAGGCCAAGCATCCATCAAAGGCAGAAATGGGAGAAGATAAAGAAAGGAGAGATGTGGGAAGGTACTTGTCACAGGTAATTACCCGTTTTGTTCAATTTGATAGGAATGTTTTGGCAGCTTAAAGCTGGTTTAGTGAAGGGCTAAGTGGCAGACGTAGACTAAGAGCCCTTTCTTATTTACTTACTCTTAGTGCATTAGGGTGAAAGAACTCGGACACTCAGAGTGAGGACTAAAAACCTTTCTTTTTCCCTACAGTATAATATATAAGAAATCTAAACACTAAGACAAAACACTACGGCAAAATCGTTACAGCAAAAAAATGCAACAAAAACTACAACAAAAACACTACAGCAAAACAATACAGAAAAATCACTACAGCAAAACAATACAGCAAAATCACAACAGAAATCACTGCAACAAAAAAACTACGGCAAAACACTATAGCAAGCAAAACACTACAGCTAAAAACTAAAGCACAATTAACCACAGCAAATCACTACAGCAAAAACACTACAGCAAAATCACTACAGCAAAAAACACTACAGCAAAATCACCACAGCAAAACCCTACAGCAAAATCACTACAGCAAAATCACCACAGCAAAACCCTACAGCAAAACAGTACAGGAAAAATCACCACAGCTAAACACTACAGCAAAATCACTACAGCTAAACAGTACAGCTAAACATTACAGGAAAACACTACAGCTAAAAACACTACAGTAAAATCACTACAGTAAAACACTACAGCAAAACACTACAGCAAAACACTACAGCTAAAGACTACAACTAAACACTACAGTAAAATTACTACAGCAAAACACTAGAACTAAACACTACGGCAAAACACTACAGCAAACCACAACAGCTAAACACTACAGCAAAATAACTACAACTAAACACTAAAACAAAACACTACAGCAAAACACTACAGCTAAACACTACAACTAAACACTACAATAAAATCACTACAACAAAACACTACAACTAAACACTACAGCAAAACACTACAACTAAACACTACAGTAAAATCACTACAGCAAAACACTACGGCTAAACACTACAGCAAAATAAATACAGCAAAAGACTACTAGCCTGGTTAGCCAGACCAACATCAAGATGTAAGGTCTGGCAACTCTTCACACAAACGGCTCAATGCAAGGGGCGGGATATAAGGTTGTCCCTCAAAATGCCTCTGCACGCAATAGGATAGCGCTATGACGGATCAGAGCAACGAAGAAGGTGACGTAGTTACCGTAACCAGTCGGCAAAACTCCAAACACATCTTTCTTGCTTAAAAAGGACTTCAGTAGGGTTTATTTGCTCTTCTCTTAAAGAAAAACATAAGTCTAAGTCCTCCAGAGTCGCGGCCAAAGCCGCTTCAAAAGATAGCTGTTCGCCAGCAGCAGCAGCCATTCTCTGTTTTCAAGTAGGAACCGTTGCAGCTCTGTCATCATCATGTTAAGCCCGCCCCACAGACGCTACACACGATGTGATTGGCCTGACCAAATTTTGGTTTTTGGACCGGTTAAGTGTATTGTGAGTGCCTAGACTAAACCCTGGCAGCAAATATATTTTGCGGCCGCTAGGGTGCGTCTAGATTTCTAGGCTAAAAGACTACAGCTAAACACTACAACTAAACACTACAATAAAATCACTACAGCAAAACACTACAACTTAACACTAGAACTAAACACTATAGCAAAACACTACAGCTAAACACTACAGTAAAATCACTACAGCAAAACACTACAGCTAAATACTACAACTAAACAGTACAGCTAAACACTACAACTAAACACTACAATAAAATCACTACAACAAAACACTACAACTAAACACTACAGCAAACACTACAGCTAAACACTACAGCAAAACACTACAACTAAACACTACAGTAAAATCACTACACCAAAACACTACAGCTAAACACTACAGCAAAATAAATACAGCAAAAGACTACAGCTAAACACTACAACTAAACACTACAATAAAATCACTACAGCAAAACACTACAACTTAACACTAGAACTAAACACTACAGCAAAACACTACAGCTAAACACTACAGTAAAATCACTACAGCAAAACACTACAGCTAAATACTACAACTAAACACTACAGCAAAACACTACAACTAAACACTACAGTAAAATCACTACAGCAAAACACTACAGCTAAACACTACAGCAAAATAAATACAGCAAAAGACTACAGCTAAACACTACAACTAAACACTACAATAAAATCACTACAGCAAAACACTACAACTTAACACTAGAACTAAACACTACAGCAAAACACTACAGCTAAACACTACAGTAAAATCACTACAGCAAAACACTACAGCTAAATACTACAACTAAACACTACAGCAAAACACTACAACTAAACACTACAGTAAAATCACTACAGCAAAACACTACAGCTAAACACTACAGCAAAATAAATACAGCAAAAGACTACAGCTAAACACTACAACTAAACACTACAATAAAATCACTACAGCAAAACACTACAACTTAACACTAGAACTAAACAGTACAGCAAAACACTACAGCTAAACACTACAGTAAAATCACTACAGCAAAACACTACAGCTAAATACTACAACTAAACAGTACAGCTAAACACTACAGCTAAACACTACAGTAAAATCACTCAGTAAAACACTACAGCTAAACACTACAGCTAAAGACTACAACTAAACACTACAGTAAAATCACTTCAGCAAAACACTAGAACTAAACACTACAGCAAAACACTACAGCAAACTACAACAGTTTAACACTACAGCAAAATAACTACAGCAAAACACTACAACTAAACACTACAATAAAATCACTACAGCAAAACACTACAACTAAACACTAGAACTAAACACTACACCCAAACACTACAGCAAAACAGTACTGCTAAACACTACAACTAAACACTACAGTAAAATCACTAGAGCAAAACACTACAACTAAACACTAAAGCAAACATTACAGCTAAACACTACAGCAAAACACTACAACTAAACACTACAATAAAATCACTACAGCAAAACACTAGAACTAAACACTAGAACTAAACACTACAGCAAACACTACAGCTAAACACTACAGCAAAACACTACAGCTAAACACTACAACTAAACACAGCAGTTAAACATTACAGCAAAACACTACAACAAAATCACTACAGAAAAATAACTTCAAATCAAAATGGCAAATCATGAACCAAAACCCTACAATAGAATACAAGACATTTTATAAAAACCGGTTGAACAAAAAAATAATTTGTTTGAAAATCACAGGGTTTTCATATTCTAGGGTGTCATTTTGAAATATATGTTAATATATAAAACTTAAAATTAAATATATCTTCAAATTCAAAAACATATCTAACTAGGCTTTAGTTTCTACAAAACGATTTAGTATATATTTTTGGCCAGAGATTTTTTTCCATATTGGAACACTCAATTTTAGCAGTTGATTTATGGATCACAGTGATTTTAATATTAATATTAGGTCAATCCCATGACTGAAGGTGTCAAGAAGTGTGTGTACACATTAATAATCAAAAGTGTTTACACACATACACATTCATACACCTGCAGTGTTTAAAGGTGTGCAGCATAGCTGTCATTGCATGTCAGAATCATTAGTCAAAAGTAACAAAAGAAGCCTGTGTGTTATGTAAGGTGTGATTACCGGACGATTAGATCAAACCCAGGAGAAAGGAGAGAGAATGAGAGTGTGTCAGGGAATGAGCAAGAGAGAGAGAGAGAGAGAGAGAGAGAGAGAGAGAGATAGTCTGGCCGGCTCATGCTGGCATGAGGCAGCATTAGGTGGTTAATGATTACTGATGAAACATGATAGCTTACCGCTGCACCTGCTTATGTCATCAACAGCAGAGCAGAAGCATGCTTTATATACGACTCCTAAAAGTCCGCCATTGTCCCCATTGGCATGGAACACTGGGCAGGAACAATGAACGGTGTGTTTACTGTCAAGATGAATCTTTATGGGTGAGACAGAAATAATGCACAGTATTTCAGAGACAGCAATGTCTTGGAATTACCTTCTTATCAATCAAAGTCACCATGTTAGTCCAAAGAGCACTTCTGAAGGTATCTGGTCCGTGACCGGACGAAACGAGAGCTCTCGACAGCATGACTAATGACTAATGTGTTTGTTTCAGTCAAGACCATCCCATTACTCAGAGAGAGAGAGAATTAATCAGGACAGAACTGAGATCGAAAAGCTTGCAGGAATCTGAAGGTTGCTCTTCACATGAATGCACTGGCATCCACGTTGAATGGCTCGGAGCATTCGGAGGCTCAGAACTTCAGCCAGAGTAAACAAACCTTGAATCAACAGAAACTCCCTTATGTCTCCCCATCGCTAAGGAGAAACTGATTTACTTCACATAATGAAGAAGCCCAGAGTGTAGGTCTGAGGCCCGATCTAACATTTGTACACTGCAGACACTCAATGTGAAGGGATTACTTTAAGCACTGTACTTGAAATGTTGAGTGTCCAAAGGTAAATTACATTTTCAAGGGAAAGATGTGGTGTGCTTTCTATAAATGACACATTTGTTTGACAGTAAATCTCTCATGGTCAGTTTTTGCAGTCTCTAATGTGATTTTTTTTCTTTGGCTAGACTGGCTATAAACTTTTCTTGCAAACCTCAGGATGTTGTTGTAGTTTTTTACTTTCCTGCTAAAAGAATAGCATAGCTGGCCACCAACATTCTGCGGCTTGGCTACCACCTTTCCACCAAAATGGCGTAGGGTGAATTATACAAACTCTCGCCCCCGAAGTGGCTTGAATTGGCTTGAGAGATGAACAATGCCCTAACTGGATTTCTAGAAATTCTTAGAAATTCCTTCCCACAAATAAAAACACCATATTTTGGTCACTGTTTCAGAAATTACATGATTTTGTTTCTGAGCCTAACTTCTTACCACTGACCTACAACTGAAATTAGAGGAAAGTGATTTGCTGCAATAGTTTTGTTCAATCATGTCTCTAGATGGGAATAAATTATTGTAAGTTTTGGGGGGGCCTTCACTCAAACAGGACAGACACTTATTTTTCTCAATCTTTTTATGTTTCAGACACTGTCGATTTAATTGAGTAATGAGAATAAGAGGAATATAAATTGTAAACATTTATCCTGTATATGTGACCAGTCACGGAAAGTAGGGACACAAGTCGGATCTGGGCATTTTGAGTTATTCACAGATTCTGAAAGTGCAGTTTCTAAGCTTTCCAACGATGTGTAACACATGGAAATCTGATAAGATTTGGAGAAGTTGTGGCCATTTGAATATAGGAACTCAGAAATACTCAAACCGAGAAAATCGAGACGAAAGGGACTCTTCTTTTCAGCTGGGGGAGACAATAGGGCTCATTTACATCTCATTTAGCTAAGCCATGCCCCCTGTAAAACCCTTTTTGAGATGTTCTAGCATCATATGTAGTATTTTATGACCAAATGACAACCCGCAAAAATAAACATGACTCTTTTACCTTTGTGGGGATCACAAGTCGAATCCAGTCTGTTTCAGATTATCCAATGTCCATATTTGTCCACAAATGCGTATAATCCGTGAAATATAGATTGTTTACATCAGATTTCGCATGAATGTCTGGTAATACAATATAATATATAATCTGAAGACTATTTAAATCGTAACATGTAAGGGTATATGAGCTTACATTCCGTTAAACACATGAACCCGCCTTCAAAGTTTGTATTTAAAATAAGGAAGTAGTATAATAGATCATCCAAACAGCGCCGTCGAAAACGTGACATCCTTTAGAGAGGTTACCAATGGCTCGCTCGTTCCTCCATCAGCCAATGACTTCATGGAAAATATTGATAGACAAAACATGTAGCCAATTATATGAAGAATACAACTATATCTGTGTAACTTCTGTGTGTTTGGACTCATGCTGCGCTGCAAGAACTGACATACAGATGACGTCAAAGTACCGCGAGAGCGAGTCGAAATTAAACTACTCCGTAAGATTTCTTGAAGAGCTCTCGCGGTACTTTGACGTCATAAGACTGCGGCGCCGCATAAAGTCAGTGACGCGGCTGACGTACGATGCGGCTGACTGTTATTTGTTCCGCCCCAGCTTCTTTTATTTTTCTTTTGTTTTGTGCGCCCGAGCTTTACAGTCTGGGGAGACGCAGGCTATAAGTTTGAAAAAAAAAAAACTTAGCAAACATGTCTGAGGAACAGGGCAGCGCGTCACTACAGTCACGTGACTTCACGCTCGAGCCGGAAGAGAAGACAATGCTGAATAAAGTCGTAATTCTGCTATTTTTGGACCAAACTGTATTTTCGATGCATCAACACAATCTTACTGACCCACTGATGTCACATGGACTACTTTGATGATGTTTTTATTAACTTTCTGGACATGGAAACCATACATAGATTTTCAATGAAGGGGAAAGCTCTCGGACTAAATCTAACGATAAAACATCTTAAACTGTGTTCCGAAGATGAACGGAGGTCTTCCGAGTTTAGAACGACATAAGGGTGAGTCATTAATTACATTATTTTCATTTTTGGGCGAACTATCCTTATTTAGTAGTCACGCTGTTCCCTTTGTGGGCGGAGGCGAAAACACAAGCTTATACAGTATGTAAATATACACACAGACAATGACGCCCCCCGCTGCACGCTAGAATCTCCGGAAAAACAAGCCTATTTTAACAGCAAAATGTACGCTTTTAAATATACAAAAACTGCTATCTCAAACATGGAGAGGCTTCTTCGTGATCTCAACTAACAGATTCTGCAATAAAACGAAAATCACAAATTTCGAAAAAAAAACTTTGTTTCTCATTTTCTCGAAACTTGTGCTGCCGACTTGAGTCCCTGGTTTCCGTGACGGGTCACATATGTCATTATTTATAAATATTTGCAAATGTAACGTTGTGAAAAGTGTTCTGGAAGTGCTATAGATCAATTTTAATTAAGGATTTTCCAAAGATTATTCGCTATGGGGAAGAAGTTTCAACACATTGTATACCAACATTGTTCCAATGGGAAGTTAGTATACAGCCTACTAAAATACCACATTTTGGGGGAGAAGTACTGTAAATGCATGGGTCTTTAACAGGGGGTCCATAGTCTCTTGGTGGTCTGTGGTGGAATTATAGGGGGTCCTCCAAAAACTTGATTAAAATGAAGGTTCCCACATTACAATCTTTTACAAATGTTATGTAGTTAACAATATGTGACAGTGTATACCAAATACGATTATCTTTGCCATGTAACCATCAAAACAGTGTAAATCCAGTCTTAGCGCCAGATGTACTGAACAGGGCAATTGCAAAAAAGTGCAGATGGGAGTGAAAATTTACTGACAAGATGCATGCTACAGCTCACAAGTGCAAAAATCAAATTTCCGTAATGGTCAACGCAATTTAAGACATGCTTTTTGGTGTTAAAGAGCACCTATTTCATTGCTAAAAAAACAACGTTATTTTGTGTGTTTGGTATAATACAATGCGTTTGCGTGGTTTGTGGTTAAACAACATATTATTTTCCACATACCGTATATTTTTGTAGCTCCAGATTTAACTCTTTTCCTGAAACTCATCGATTTGAAAAGCTCTGTGTCCCTGATTGGCCAGCTAATCTGTACGTTGTGATTGGCCTGAATACCTCTGACATCAGCTGGAAATGTGATGCTCCTTACCATGTTTGAAAGATTCGCTCACAATGCAATGCTAACAGGAGTTAACTTACAGGCTGTGAGTCTGAAGCGGGAGGAATTATGATAATGTCAGTCTTCTCTACATCACCAATCCCAGAAAGAAAACTGTTGCCTAAAATCCGTGTGTCTGTTGTAGTCCAAGAAAAGAGATTTACGTTGGAGATGATAACTCGCGTCATCGTTTACTTTGGGGTTGGTACCTTTTGCATATCGTTAACTTGTACTTATATACACTTACACACCAAAGGAAATCTAAAAACGTGAATTGGACAATAGGTGCTCTTTAAATAATGCAAACGCTGTTAGTAAATCTGCCCCTAATTTGATACATGTACTAGGTGGTCCCTGCTCCTCTATCCATTAAGCCTGATAAAGGTTAAAGAACTCTCCCATTATGCAAAAATCAACATGCAAACATTAAAGGAAAAGTCACTTTAAGAAAGTTTCTGCACTTGGCAGTTTGTATCTACTTAATGGGATTGGATGATATCTCTAACATCATTTGTTGAGGTCACAATAAAACTATATTACAGACCAACTACTAAACCAGACATCAGCTGAACCATAAATTTATATTTGAAGCTCAAATTGAGCTAAACAACACATTTTTCCAGTTTTCGCCAGCTATTGGGTATGCCCAAAAGTGTTTGATGATAGATGATTGGATCTTTTAACTGGAAGGCGGGACTTTCTTTACTAGAGCAGTGTTGCACTTACCCCATTTACAGTTATACTACAGCACTGTCTTGTTAAGCTCTAGTCTTTCTATAAAAAAAAATTATTGAATAAGTAAATTCATTATTCCACATATAAGTAAACCATTTTGTGCTAGACCAATAGATCAAGTGTGACACTAACTCGCCCACACTAAGAATGTTTGGCACAATTCATGTTCACAAAGACATTGCCCACAGTGAACACTAATAAAATCATCTAGACAGACATCAATAAACATCTGTGTTTACTGGCACAGGGGTTGTACACTTGATTACCATTTATTATCACGTCAAGATTTATTGCTCCAAACACCCTGAGTCTCCTGTTATCTTTTCAATAGGCTTCGGTATGACGCTGCCTGAGGGAGTTTAGCCATACTTTCCAAAAGGTCTGACAGCCAAGTACAATATGATGAACAGCGCCTTTGAAATTCAGGTCAAGTTACTCAGAAGCTCGCTGCTTCCTTGAGAGGCTGAATGGAAAAACATGTGTTTATCTGAGCCGGAGAAAAACACGGCTGAATCCTCCTTCCAACTGATTCATTATAGGCCTCCGGCGACGAGAACCAATCAGGCCAGACCAAACTCCTTTCAGACTCCCAAGGACACACCAGAGGGTGTCATGTGGGTTTAGTCAAGCAAACACACAAACTCTCACACATGCACAAACACACTACCAGCTTAAAAAAAGACACGATGGTTTTTGGGCTGCCCTTGAAACTGAACAGGCACACAAACAGCTCGAAAGACAACGTTTAAAAAAAGTCAGAGGTTGCCGAAATGACAGCCTTCGCCAGGATTATGTTCTGTACGAACACCAGCCCTAAGGGAAAGTGTCGGTTGTTGTGCCAACGTGTCTGCAAAAATGACAAGTGAGCTGTAAACCACAGAAGGAGGTGCCACGCCCTTTAGCTCTCCTTTAGGGGCCCCCTGAGGGCACAACAGTTCCTAGAATTCACCTGGGCCTCGGTGCCATTGAGTTTAAACACTTTTGCCTCCTCCTATTTCCTTCTATGAAGTCAGGTAGAGCATAACCAATAATGGCAATGTGGCTGTGGTATTGGCAGCCTGGGCGAGGAATCAGGGTGAGTGTTATACAAAAGTTCAGCCAAGTCACTTTAGGGGATTACTCACATCCTCTGGTCATCCCAGTCATCCTGAGTGACAGTTCGGCTGATGAATGACTGCAGATGGAGATTAAACCCACAACCACATGGGACTTACATATTAGTTTCAAATTTAAAATGGACAAAATCTCGATTGTACAAAACTTTTAAGGATTTTTTATACGTTGTGTGCTGGTTAAAGATATGGGATGCAAACCAATAGATTCTAATTTCACAATGAGTGATCAATCAAATGTCGCCAAGTTATTGATTTGATTCCTATGTATTCCATATATAGTCCATAATATTTGTTTTCCTACTATGGAAGTCAATGACTACAAACAACTATGTGCTAACCATCATTTATCAAAATATCTTCTGTTGTGTTTATCAGAACAAAGAAATGTATGCGGGTTTGTAACAACATGAGAGTAAGTAAATGATGACAGAATTTTCATTTTTGGGTGAACTAACATGACTTACATTGCTATGCTGGTCCACAGGCTAGATCAGCACCAAACCAGGATTAACCACCATACATAAACTTCATTCTGACCGAGACTGGTCTTTTCGGCAGGGCTTGTTAAAAGAAAATTGAATGCACTGTAAAATGCTTTGCATAAAAACGTTTGAGTAATGCTGAGAAACGTGTAAAGGCCCTTGAGCAACGCACTTAACACTAGTGTGCTTGTGGCGAACCTTAATGCTACAGTTTGCTCTAGGTCAAAAATGCAGCCAAATGATGATATATGGCTTCATGTCTGATCCATATAGAAAATATTGGACATATCTGCATGCATTCAGTATGAAAAACGGTTAGCTGTTTGTGCATTTATAACATGCTTTAATAAACTGATTATGCCATTTACAATACAAACTTAATGTATGTTTTGCTTGCAGTATGGGAATAAATGTATATGCAAGTTATTAAGTATTTCAGTATGATCCTAAACATTTCTCATTAAAATTCTCCTATCCCTAATGTATTTTTGCTGTGTTAATCCAACACTATTTAAAATTAAATTAAATTAAATTAAATTAAATTAAATTAAATTAAATTAAATTAAATTAAATTAAATTAAATTAAATTAAATTAAATTAAATTAAATTAAATTTATTTTTTTATTTTATTTTATTTTATTTAAGGAGTAATGTACGTGCTTATGCATTGCCCTGCTTAAAATTTGCTTTTACCTGAAAGCATGATCAGCATTAACTTTGAGCAAAAGCCACGTGTAGTGCTTCCAAAAACCAGTTGAAACACAAGAAACACCTTTTTTATGAGCTAAGGAATATCTTGTTAAAGTAGTAGCTGTATACAAAACCATACTGGCTGAAGACATATTTTATTTTAGAAACATATTGGTGTAGGCATATGTGATTTCTGTGCATGCTTCTGTGCATTGTTTTAGTTGGTTATAATTATTTATCCTAAATAAAAAAAAAACAGCACCCAACCAACATGAACCAGAATGGGAATGATGCTGGTCTATGCTTATTTTTTCAGCAGGGTTTACAAAAAATCTTATTGCAAAATGAATTAATGGGGATTTCTGCATGCAATCGTTTTGCACAGTTAGTGAGTAACATCCCCGTTTTCTTGCCATCTCATTGTGGTCAAACTGTTGGTCTCTTGGGTCTCGGTTTTAGTCTGGAATGTCTATTCCTTGTGTCCTCGTTTGTGCGCCACCATACTTCTGCAGAAGCTTTACCCCACCCTGTTCCTTCAGAAACCCTGTGTTGATTTAGCTCAGTGAGTGATGATGGATAAACTTGTCCAAACCTCAGAAGGGTGTGCACAATGCTCAGAGAGCCAATAGCACTCATGTACACACACAAACACACACACATATGCACTCACAGCCCTCTGGCCTCCATTCGTGAATAATAATAACATGCCAATGTGTCATTTCTCCACAAACGGTCGCTCCGTCAGCAGGTCGGCGGGGTGGCGAATGAAATAAGGGAATGTTGCTTTAAGGTTTGTGGGATTAGAGTTTATCATGTGAGCTATCTACACATCTTCTCAACACTTCATTCAGAATGGCATTGAATCAGAATCGAGAAAATAAATAAGAGCAATTAGAAGCAATTGTTTGATATCTCAAGAAACATTAAGTTCCTGTGGTAAAATCATAATGCACAGTCTACAATGCCAGCATGACTTTGCTTTAAATATGCAATTATGTGTAAAGTGACACAGCTACATTAAGAAAAACACAACAGTCTGCTACAATAGTCTACACTATAAGCCTTTGTTCTTATTGTTACAAGTAGCCTTGACAGTACCTCAGATAATCTGTCGGTTTAAACCTGAAATGCTGTGTATCTGTTTGCTGATAAAGCTTTCTTAAATATGGCCTCCATTCTGCGGCTTGTTTTAGTAGAAGAAAATAGCTACTGACCTTGATAGCACGCTATATTTAGGGACTATCACTTATCATGAGAGTCCAAATATACACGGGTGAAGGAGAGATTGATGTGTAGAGCCACCTTTACTGTATGTGAATGTGTGTGTGTTTGCTGTCGAGAGCTTCTTAGGACCACATGATAAATGTCAATGGAATTACAAGTTGGGCCTAAGAAGGCAATAAAATGGCCACTGGTGGCTAAACGGCTCGGCCTTCTGTGAATTTATATCATGACCAATGAAAATGAAAGCTTTCCTTTTTACTGTAACACATCATTTCCAGTTGTTTGGTGTTTTCCATTCTGGCATAAAAAGTGAAGCCTGAAAATCTGAAAAAAAGATGTTCTTGTATGCCAGCGCAATCCACAGAGATCACGTCATTTTTATTGCACGACTTAATGAAAAGTATCATTTGTGTGGGACTTGCAAAACATTAGTCGAACGTTTTTGCTTTGGTCACGCTGTCTGACTCTAACATTTGACTCAACCGATGGTTGACACAACCAAACCTTGTCCATGCAATGAAATATAGAGGCGTGTGAGCAGAAATTACACCATGTGTGTTTGAGAAAACCATTTGGAAACTAATGGTGATGCTTAAGTTAAGTATCACTATTATTATTGCTAATATTTGTGGTAAGTTTTGGTAACCTTGATGCACAACACATTCCACCCTTATAATGTCATTTGGCAAGTGTGTTCTTACTGTTTGTTTTAGAGTTTTAATTCACACTTTTTGGACAAAGTTAAAAAAATACCTTACAGACTTACTTTAAAGGAAGGACTGAAGCCATATCTAGGTACCATTGGACTTAGGGTGGGCTTTGGACCACCTAGCAACCAACAAGAACACCTTAGCAACCACCTACTGAAGTTATGTCTTCAAAACCACCAAGGAGTTTCTAGCAAAAAATGCTAAGACCTACAGTAAGTGGTTGCTAGGTGGTCCAAAGCCCACCCTAAGTACCATGGTACCTAGATATGGCTTTGGTCCCTCCTTAATGTAAGTCAGGGTCACTGTGATTTCACAAAGTATGATGTGATCCTGTATCAACATTTTTTGTTGATCCTGGATCAACATTTTATCAAAGATACCCCAACTTACCCATAACTCAAACCCTAACCATTTTTAACCCTCAAATTAATGTGAAATAATACGTTTGAGAACATGTTTTTAAAGCCCCTATAACAGAATTATAAATCTAAACTACACCCTAATCCTGCAATCTGATTGGTTAATGAAAATGTTGATCCAGGACCAACAATGGTGTTGATCCAGGTTAACATCCTACTTGGTAAAATCACGTTTATCCTGCCCGGACACCTACCCAACATTCCGCAGCATTGTGGCAGCAAGGTTTACACAGGTAAGCATTAGTCAAAATGTATACTTGTAAGTCCATTTGGCACCACTGATGGCACAGAAATAATATGTGACTTTATGTAACTGAATGTAGTTGAATTAGATAATGCTTGGAAACAATAAGTGTGTTCAACATCATGCATTTCGAAAGCATAACCGTTCGCTACTTTGAGTCCACAATGTGTCACTGAGTACAACTCACGATTGCATACTGTACACACCGCACACACACACACATGGGGTGTTCAGGATATCCTTTGCCATGTGTTATTCCACAATTTATCCCTGAACCCAGTTCAGACAGGGAAAAGTTCTGAACGGAATTTTCCGTTAATGGGACAAGCGTCCGCGTGAATGAAGTGCTTTTCCGAACTGTGCCAACTTGCCAGCCCGTCCCGAATGTGCACGTTCACCCAACATCCCCTGCCGGCGGGATTCTCACAAACATACACACAAGTACAGAGGTATAGACTCACAAAACGCACACACACAACACGTTCGATCACGCTTGTTCTTCATGGGTTTATGATTTAACACATAGCTGTCATCACCTCCCAGTCATTCAACAATCAGAGCAGAGCACTGCTGTCAGCAACAACTTTTCGAACACGCACACAAACATACTGACATTTTGGCACACATTTACTGAAACACAAACAGACACGCAGACAAAAAACACTCGACATGCTACACATATCCACATTAGCAGTTATACAACCAGGCATAATCAAGGACAGACACAACAAGCACTCTTTCCTTCATCCTTTCATTTCTTTAACACACACACACACACACACACATTACAATCCTCTGTTATGTTATGCCCTTTTGTGCCTGTCAGTCACCCTGTCCCCTCTTTCCCACGTTTGCCTGCTGTGGTCTGGCCACCAGCCATCAGTCTACATGGACTCTTCTGTGTCATTATCTGTGCTTTACAGGGTCAGGATGCTGATGAGTAGCTCATCTCCGTTTATCTCCCTGTTGCTTTATATAAACCCAGATAGCAGACATTGAATCAACATTGAATTGATGTTTCATTTTCAGCCTAATTACGTTCTGATGCACCGACCAAATAGTGAACGTTAATTGTATGCCAACATTTGATCGACGACTAACACTTGACACTGACATTACAACCAAAAAAAGACATTTGATCAACATTAAATTGAGGTGGTATTTTCAACCTAATTACGTTCTGATGTACCGACCAAATAGCGAACGTTACTGTAATTCTACGTCTAAATTTAACTGTCGACTGACACTGAAATTTACAACCAAAAAAGACATTGAATCAACATTGTATTGAGGTTTCATTTTTAACATAATAACATTCTGATGTACCGACCAAATAGTGAACGTTAATTCTACATCTAAATTTAATCGGCGACTGACAACTAATATTACAACCAAAAAAGACATTGAATCAACATTGAATTGAGGTTTCATTTTCAACATTACATTCTGATGTGCTGATCATATAGCGAACGTTAATTCTACGTCTACATTTAATCGACGACTGACACTGACATTACAACCAAAAAAAGACATTGAATCAACATTGATTTGATGTTTCATTTATAACATAATAATGTTCTGATGTATTGACCAAATAGTGAACGTTAATTCTACGTCTAAATTCAATCAATGACTGACACTGACATTACAACCAAAAACAGACATTGAATCAACATTGGATTGAGGTTTCATTTTCATCATAATAACGTTCTGACCAAATAGCGAACGTTAATTCTATGTCTTAATTTAATAGACGACTGACACTGACATTACAACCAAAAACAGACATTGAATCAACATTGGATTGAGGTTTCATTTTCAACATAATAACGTTCTGATGTTCTGACCAAATAATGAACGTTAATTCTACGTCTAAATTTAATTGACGACTGACACTGACATTTACAACCAAAAAAGACATTGGAACAACATTGAATTACAGTTTCATTTTCAACATATTAATGTTCTGAGGTACTGACCAAATAGTGAACGTTAATTCTACGTCTAAATTCAATCAGCGACTGACACTGACATTACAACCAAAAATACACATTGAATCAACATTGAATTGAGGTTTAATTTTCATCATAATACTATTCTGATGTACTGACCAAATAATGAAGGTCAATTCTATGCCAACATTTGATCGACGACTGTCACTGACATTACAACCAAAAATAGACATTGAATCAACATTGAATCAAAGTTGAATTTATGTTTCATTTCCAACATCATAACATTCTGATGTAACAACCAAATAATGAACTATGTCTAAATTTAATCGACAACTGACACTGACATTACAACCAAAAATAGACATTGAATCAACATTGAATTGAGGTTTCATTTTCAACATAATACCATTCTGATGTACTGATCAAATAGCGAATATTAATACTAAAACTCAGTTTGATTGACGACTGACACTGACCTTTAAAGCCAAAATAGATATTGGATCAACATTATCTGGGAAGTGTGTCACTACACTGTTGTTAGCCAAAGCAAGCATAACTATTACCAATGCTCATACTTAGGGTTATGGCTATGTTCAAATCTGTAACTCTAAGTATTACACTCTCATTGCAATATACATGAATCATACTTCAAATTAGATTTTCACACTATTCTAAGTGAATAAACGGTTTTCATCTGGTGGCAATAAATTGACCTCAAAAATGTCTGATGGTCCACAATGACACAGACTTGGTGGGTTCTACTCAGCAAGAAACCACAAAGTGGCAATCGCTCAGAACACCCAAGCATTTTGGAGGTTTTGCATTCTTCATAAAATGTAATGTGTAGCTTGTTTTTGCCCACACAAGAATATTGAAATCATATAAACAGATAAATAAACAACAAACTCTCAACGCAAGTGCCAATAGATAAGGTCAGCAGATAAAACTTCAACGTGCAAAAACATTCAAAATAAACAATGGTGCTCTGACTCAAACTCTGAGT
Source organism: Paramisgurnus dabryanus (assembly GCF_030506205.2). Classification (NCBI taxonomy): domain Eukaryota; kingdom Metazoa; phylum Chordata; class Actinopteri; order Cypriniformes; family Cobitidae; genus Paramisgurnus; species Paramisgurnus dabryanus. The sequence goes on along the minus strand of NC_133356.1, from coordinate 26,569,193 downwards.
GTTTAAACCAACTCAGACTGATGAGGGGTGTGATCGACTGAAGAACATTGTGTTCTTTTCATGTCCAGTTATTCATGTGACTTCGATGCTTATCGCTTCAGATCACAGCTTACATGCTGTTGCAATGCATTTAATTCAAAGCATGTGTGTGGGCATATTTAAATAATTACTCACTACAAATTGGGTAAAACTGACAAAATGTCCCCTTGGGGGTTTAGGATGCCCTTATTTGTAAACAAGAAGATTGTAAATACCAGGGATCTGTTTCTTTGTATTTGTGTCAATGTGTTTATACTTTATTGTAAATAAAACAATAATAGTCCATAGTATGTCTTAACGTAGGATGCTTGTGTGTCTGTGTGTGCGCACGTGTGTGTGTTTGTGTGTGTGTGTGTGTGTGTGTGTGTGTGTGTGGGTTGGTCTATGTGGTTTACGAGGACATGAATAGTGTATAATGACATGTTTATTATGCTATAAAGGTGGTTTACGGGGACATAGAGAGTGTCCTCATAAACGGAAAAGCTAAAAAAACATACTAAATGGTAGTTTTTCATTGATTAAAGACTGGCAACAGGTTTTTGTGACATTGGGGTTAGGGATTGGGGTAGGTAAGGGGAATAGAATATAACAGTTTGGACAGTATAAAATGCATTGCGTCTATGGAGATGTCCCCGTAAACCACATACACCAACATGTGTGTGTGTGTGTGTGTGTGTGTGTGTGTGTGTGTGTGTGTGTGTGTGTGTGTGTGTGTGTGTGTGTGTGTGTGTGTGTGTGTGTGTGTGTGTGTGTGTGTGTGTGTGTGTGTGTGTGTGTGTGTGTGTGTGTGTGTGTGTGTGGCCGGGTAATTATCACGTTGGGGGGACCAATTGTCCCCACAAAGATAGGAATACCAGTATTTTTGTGACCTTGTGGGGACATTTTGATGTCCCCATGAGGAAACAAGCTAATAAATCAAACAGAATGATGTTTCTTGAAAATCTAAGGTATCAGACAGTTTCCTGTGATGGTTGGGGTTAGGGAATGGGGCAGGTAAGGGGAATAGAATATACAGTTTGTACAGAATAAAATGCATTACGTCTATGGAATGTCCCCAAAAAACATGGAAACCAGAACGTGCGTGCGTGCGTGCGTGCGTGTGTGTGTGTGTGTGTGTGTGTATGTGTGATTGTATGTGTATGTGAAAGATGGGTGTGTTCCACATACACATATGGAACATTATGAACAATATGCCATTGCTTTTTCTAGCAAGAGTGAAAACAAAGATACGTGCTTCCGCGTACATGATACCTTTTAACAGTATACAATGGCTCTTATCAAGCCAGAGCAAACGTAATGTGTGAATTGAGATAAAAGATTCAAAAGTCAATAGATATTTGTATGAACAAGTCGAAGCATTATAAACTTAGTTGAAAAATCAGACCCAATGAAGATAAGTGAGGAACAGGTGGAGTTTGTAACTCTTTCTCCTGTGTTTGCCTGTTAATCAGTTTACAATAATGGAAATGAAACGTTAATAAATGACTTGATGTTTACAGTAACAGGAAGACATTTGTAACCCTGCCTGTGAAAAAGTGTCACAATCCAACTATGAGATTAGTTTGATTTCAGCCATTGATTTCAGTCTTGGGCATGACCTTACCCAGTCAATATTAATGATATCAAAGTTATATTTTCACATAATGGTCTTTACATTATGCTCAATGATTTTATGTAGAAAACAGAAATGACTTCAGTTGGTTTTCACAGACTGGATCACATCTTTTCTTGATTATTTCTTCTGGCCTACGATCAGTGATTTTAGTTTCTATGTATTGTTTCTTTTTTTCCAAATATCGTGTGTTCAGTCAGAGTTGTCTAGCTCTTGGCCAGAGATTTGCTTTACTTTGATTTTATGCGCTCATGTCTGTCTGCTCTGACCACAACATCTTCAAAACTTCTTCACTGTCACTGTAAGTTTCTGGGAAGCTCTCAGTAGCAGTGAGAGACTGTGTTCATGTTACATTAAAATGTGGGCAGACATAAACCAAGGTTTTAAAATAAGCAAACACCGTGATATCAACACTGATAATCTCTGTGGGTGTTATCTTGCCAAAGCAACATAGAACAGAGTGAATATATTGTTTCTGTAAACATTATTGCATTAGGATGCCAAGAACCATGATTATTATCTCACTATTAAAATAATTACTTTCTTACATAATATAATAATATCACAGGCAAATTTATCAACCGTGTTTATGCAAACATTAAAGGGATATTTCACCCCAAAATGAAAATTTGGTCATCATTTACTCCCTCTCTTGTTGTTACAAACCTGTATACATATCTTTGTTCTGTTGAACACAAAGAAAGATATTTTAAAGAATGTTTCAATCCGATTAGAAGCCCCATTGACTTCCATAGTATTCTTTTTTCAACAGTGGAGGTCAATGGGGCTTCTATCGGTACAAACATTCCTAACAATATCTTTCTTTGTGTTCAACAGAACAAAGAAATGTATACAGGTTTGTAGCGACATGAAAGGGAGAAAATGATGACAGAATTTTAATTTTTGGGTAAACTTTCCTTTAAGGGTGTTTTCACACATGTTGGTGCGCACAGTAGGCCGCACCAGATTTTATCATTTTTCAGTTTCAGCGGTTTGGGTTCACATTTGTGTTTTTTACCGTACTCGAAACGTCGCACCGTACACCATGTGACAACTGTGAGCGCTGTCATTGGTCTCTGACCCCCATGAGCACCCTCCCACATTTCCATGACAACCAGCCTGACACGAAGAGCGAGGCTACCAAGATTTGGAGATAAACGATACACATCTTTGCAAAGTTTCTTTGCTTTAACACCAAATACGTTCACTTCAGATCTGCTTAATCCTGGCCTCTGGTCATTCAGAAATACTGGTTTGTTGGCAGAATCTTACCATCCATTCAGCCGATCTCCGGGTCTGGCAATACCATTTTTAGTATAGCTTAGCACAATCCATTGAATCTGATTAGACCATTAGCATCGAGCAAAAAATAACCAAAGAGTTTCGATAATCGACTCTTCTGTAGTTACATCGTGTACTAAGACGGGCGGAAAATTAAAAGTTGCGATTCTCTAGTCAGATATAGGTAGGAACTATACTCTCATTCTGGCGTAATAATCAAGGACTTTGCTGCCGTAACATGGCTGCAGGAAGCGCAATGATATTACGCACTGCCCCGAAAATAGTCACCTGCTATTGAAAGTTACTACTGAAATATCGAAACTCTTTGGTTATTTTTGAGCACCATGCTAATGGCCTAATCAGATTCAATGGTTTATGCTAAGCTATGCTAAAAGTGGTACCACCAGACCCAGGGATCGGTTGAATGGATTCCAAAACGGTAAAAATCAAATGTTTAACTCTAGGGGAGCTGGAGTGTCCCTTTAAGCTCCTTGACATGACGGCAAAGTCATCTGCACAAGTCCAATACTACTTCTCCACAGAAGAAGTATTGGATGAACCATTCAAATATTGTAAATAATGTATTGAGATACAATTAAGATGATATAATTATTAACCATTATGATGTTTATTAAGCAGTTGTGGAAAAGATTAGATAAGCTTATGCTTCTTCCTACTCCCTTTTGGGTACTTCTCATATTACTTTTTGTGTACTCTTTTTAGGTACGTTTATTTAGTTTTGTCATTGTTTTTATTGTATTAATCAAATTATTTTATCTACATGTTCGAAATAAAGTAATTCACTTACATTCATACATACTAAAAGTGTCAAAGTTGCTGCTTAAATCAACACTGGAAGTCCTCTGCATGGAGAAGTGTTCTGGACCAATGCTTTATAACCCCAGATTAAATGTATTTGGTTCAACCCACACCACTTCTTCCATGATGAACTATTATTTACAAGATGTGGAGGCTTTTACTCTAAATGTAGGATTTTCCTGGTTTAATATTTTTCTCATTTCTTAGTGAAATCAGCAGTTGCGATATGACATGGTATGTGGGTCGAGCAAGAGTCTTGTATCTCCTCATGCACTTTAAGAAGCATCTTTGTGTTTGATGTAGCGACTGCATATTCAAAACTCTTCTGAGAATACACATCCAGACAGGGTGAATACAATTCCCCTCCATTTATAAAGGGAGATATGAGTGACTGAAATTGAGAGTTGTCACGCCGTCAGTAGGCGCGTCAAAGAATGATGTGAGTCAGAACTGACAGGGTTAAAGTTTTGGTCACGAACTCAAAGTGTGGATTAGACGGCAGCTGTTGTAGGATATGACTATGGGAAAACTGGTCTTGGATGCTTGACAAAACTTCTGAACCAGTCGCTGATGCAAAAATAAGGATGAACTCACGATTAGTTTAATGTGTGTGTGTGTGTGTGTGTGTGCGTGCGTGCGTGCATGTTTACGTTAAGCATGGGTATTCTGCTTAAGGCGTTTGCTTTCATTAATGCAGAAAAGTTTTGACTCAGCACTGACGCCATTACATCTCATTGCTGTGGTCTTTACCTCAATATAACAAACCAAACAACAGCTTTAGCACACGTAGATCTAGATACATAAACAGCACGGTGAGAATTAGAATAAAGGTCAATTCAAACTAGCACACAAAAATATTGCTTGCACACTTCCTCTTTTTTTTAAACCATTAAAACCTCAATCTTAAACAGAAGTGTTATCAAAAACACAACATTGTACAAAAACAAAGAATCTGTGTGTAGCTGTATTTAAACACCATACCAAAAATAATTATATAGAAGATGAAATGTGCAGAATGATACACTTCAGGTCAATCTAATATATCAATAATCTTCCAAACTTGCATTGTAACAGACATGCACACTTGTCTTAAAGGGATAGTTCACCCAAAAATGAAAAATTGTGTCATCATTTTCTCATTCTTATGTTTTTCTAAACCTGTTTAAATGAACACAAAAGAAAATATTTTGATAAATGATGGTAAGCACACAGCTGCCGTAACCATTGACCTCCATTGTAGGAAAACAAATGTAATGGAAGTATTGTGATAAATGCTGAAGATATTTTGATAAATTATGGTTAACTGCACCAATTCAATTCCATCACACAGTGGTGTAAAATGTTTGCCCCCTCCAGATTTCTAGTTTTTGCATATTTGTCACACTTTAATTTATTATTAAATGTATTATTAAGGGAAAACTAAATCCACAAATGCATGGCCCTGTATGAAAAAGTGATTGGCCTGAATACCTCTGATGTCAGCCAAAAATGTGAAGCTCCTTACCATGTTTGAAAGATTCGCTCACAATGCAATGCTAACAGGAGTTAACTTACAGGCTATGAGTCAAAGCGGGAGTAATTATGATAATGTCGGTCTTGTCTACATCATCAATCCCAGGAAGTAAACTGTTGCCTACAATCCGTGTGTTTGTTGTAGTCCAGGAAAAGAGATTTACGTTGGAGATGATAACTCGCATCATCAATTACTTTTTTGTACCTTTTGCATATGGTTAACATGTACTAATACACACTTACACACCAAAGGAAATGTAAAATGGGACCATAGCTGCTCTTTAAATAGGACCTGCCAGACAAAGTGAAGTAGAACAAAAGATCATGCCATTATGCTGAGATCCAAAGATATTCGGAAAAAAACGAGAAAGAAAGAAATTGAGATCTATTATTAGTCTGGAAAAGGTTATAAAGCAAATTTTTAAGATTTCGGACTTCAGCGAAGTACAGTAAGAGCCATTATCCACAAATGGCGAAAACATGGAACACAGGAAAACCTTCCCAAGAGTGGCCGGCCGACCCAAATTCAGCAACGACTCATCCAAGAGGTTACAAAAGACCCCACAACAACATCCAAAGAACTGCAGGTGTTCATGACTCCACAATAAGAAAGAGACTGGGAAAAAATGGCCTGCATGGCAAAGTTCCAAGACGAAAAACCACTGCTCAGCAAAAAGAACTTGATGATCCCCAAAAAACTATTTTTTAAGGTGTGTGTTCTATAACATCTGGCGTAAAAGTAACATCGCATTTCAAAAAAGACCATCATACCAACAGTAAAATATGATGGTCTGGGGCTGTTTTGCTGCTTCAGGTCATGGAAGACTTTCTGTGATAAAGGGACCCATGAATTCTGCTGTCTACCAAAAAATCCTGAAGGAGAATATCTGTTCATAACCTCAAGCTGAAGCGAACTGACAATGATCCAAAACACACAAGCAAGTCCACCTCTGAATGGCTGAAGAAAAACTAGTGGCCTAGTCAAAGCCCTGAGCTAAATCCTACCTTAATCCTTAAAAAGGCGGTTCATACTCGAAAACCCTCCAATGTGGCTGAATTACAACAATTCAGCAAAGTTAAGTGTACCAAATATCTTCACAGTGCTGTAACAGACTCATTGCAAGTTATCGCAAACACTTGATTGCAGTTGTTGCTGCTAAAGGGGGCCCAAACAATTAATCTTTTACACACAGGGCCATGTTTTGGATTTTGTTTTGCCTTAATAATAAAAAAACTTCTTTAAAAACTGCATATTGTGTTCACTTGTGTTATCTTTGATTAATATTTAAATTCGTTTGGTGATCTAAAACATTACAGTGTGACAAATATGCAGAAACATACGAAATCCAGAGGGAGGGGCAATACTTTTTCACACCACTGTATTTGTTTTTCCTACTATGGAAGTCGGTGGTTACAATCAGCTGTGTGCTTTCTCGCATTTATCAAAATATCTTCTTTTGTGTTCCCTTTAACAGAAAGCTTTTTTCCACTGTTTTGTCTGAGGTGCACATATGTGATGGCTTGGATGAGTCAGTCGACCTGAGTATTACAGTTTTTTTCGATTGCTAAACGACAGTGGGCACAACTGGAGCTATATGTGCAAAACTCTAACTACAGTCTGCACTACCAAAAGTCACATGAGCACAACTCTTAACATATGGCTCAAAACAGCTCCGTGCAGCCAAACACTAAACACAACCCTCACTGAGATAACACACACTGTCACTCACAACACACTGAGAGGAAAAACACTAACATCAAACACCAATACACAAAATACTAACTTTATATCTTTACAGTTTTAACAATTTCAGTGATGTCACACCAAGTAATGTTTTCTTTAAAGAATGATTTATTGATTGATTTATCACATTATTTTTTCTAGAACATCATAATTTTTTAAGGTAAATGAAAATTAGCAGTTTGCTTCAGTTGTCTGTAGTAATTTACGGAATTACAGTAATGAGAAAAAAAGGTAGAAACTTAAAGTACATGAAAGGTAATATTACAGTATATATAAATGAAATTGGAATTTATATTTATATGAAATTGCAGTCAGCAGTGTTTGAAAGGCACAAGACTGAAATCAATTGTGTTTTGAATGTGTGGTTCACAGTTTTGACAGCAGTGTTTTAGCATTTGAACAAAGTGCTGTAAATCCACAGTGTTGTGCAGGTTGTGGTTAAAGTCATGGGATAAGTGTGTAAAGTTTTGAAAACTGTGTTCAAGCAATGAAAAACAAACTAGAGTTTGGTCCACATGAACTGCTGCTGTGCAGACTGTAGTTAGAGTTTTGCACATGTGACTCCAGTTGTGCCCACTGTCGTTTAGCAATCGAAAAAAACTGTAACTGATGGGTCACAACAACCAAAACATTGATTCCTATTCTGTTCTGAGGCCTAAAAACAGCACTAGAAAAACTGAAACAGCAAGCAGATGCCTACAGATGGACAGGTTTTAAAACTACTCAATAAATAAATACTTGAATTCCAATACAAGATCTGAAACCATTTAAGAAATACTGCTCTCGGCATCATCACATTACCTCATTCATACCTCCGGCCAGTCAACCCTTAACAAAAGCGATTAGAGACTTCAAAGGTGCTGGTCTGTGACTGTGTCCGAGATGTCTCACGCACCCCACTAACACGCAAACCCAATACAAGGGTCTTTAATAAAAGTGTGAAAATATGTGAAAATAGCAAAGTGTGTCTGTTGAGGTTTGTGATACTTCATTTACTGTATGTTTGCAAGGGTGTGTGTTGCTCTGTCTTGTGACTCTGCATTGCAGTAAAAGCAAATTGACAACTAGGAATAAAACACACATGCAACCACACCTGAATATACAGGACGTTAAGGGGGTGATGTAGTATTACATAATGCATTATGTATGCTTCTTCTTTATGTTAGCGCATGTAGTCTTTTTTATTTGATTTATTTTGCTTGCATGTGTTTGTATTGCACAAATGTTGCCTCAAACGTAAGTGTAATAAATGTGATTAATATTTGAAATGTAAATGACTTATATTTTCATACCAGACAGTTCATAATATTAACAAATTTATAGCAGGTCTCACAAAATATGAATGTTTAGTGGCTGTCTGAAAGGAGGTACAAGTGGTATTTGCACATTAAGTAGGTCACTAGTTGGTAGATAACATTGAAACAAAAGTACCAAAAGTGCAATGGTATTACTATGATTTTTCAGACATGAAATGTAATACAGTAACACCTATTATAACAATACATAATAAATATATAATACACATAATAATATAATAATAATGTTTTGGACATGAACCAAAGTGCAATAAGCTGAGTATTGGACTGTTAAGGACTATTTGGATGGGATTTTAGGGAGGTAGGGTAAAGCAATTTTAATCAGAGCTTCTCAGTGATTTTAGTCCCGATTGAATGCTCCATGTCAGTAATCATTACGGACAATGTCAGTAAAGATTACGACGACTTTTACCTTCTGTAAAAAGGTCCGGAGAAATTACCTCACGTAAAACTAATCCAGTGCGAATAGACCAGCTGTAAATTTTGCCATTTCCTGTTATTTTGCAGGTTTCTTTCAAATATAAAAGCTTTTAAGGAAGCATTTACTTGCATTGTAGGCGGAAAAACATGTTGGTGGCAAGTCAGTTCCTGAATACCAGGACACTGACTGAAACTGACGTTCTCCCCAAACTGAAACTGAGTTTTTCTCATCTGGGTCATATTGTTTGCACATGTGATATCAGGAAGCAAGGTAATGTGCATGTGATGACGAGAGAGTTTACGCACTGCGTAATCGAGTTACCCTTATTAATTATTAAAAAAAGAAAATTTTAAGAATTTGAGCCCATTCAATGTTCCTTTTTTGTTTTCATTTATACCAACACTGTAAAAGATTTGCAGCTTTTTTGTCAAATCAACACATATTTTTATGTTACTTTAACTTAAAAATTAAATTTATTAAAATTAACTACTTTTAACTATGTGCATGTGCTTCAAAAACCATGCATGCTTAAACCATGCAGCATTTTTGTCAAATCAACATATTTTTTACGTTACTTAAACTTAACAAATTAAGTTAACCAATTTCAACTAATTTTCCTAAGTTATTTCAACTTATCACAGGACAAAACTTAAAAAAAGTAGGTTGAATTGACTTGCAAAACCAAGTGTGTTTTAACTTCATTCTGCATTTTCTTACAGTGTGGTTACTGTAGTACAAATATGATTTTGCCAATGGTAATTAATATGCAAAAGAAACATGTTTAATTTAGTAAGGGATGATGATATTTATTTGCAAAGTTACTATGGAGATCATCACAATAAATTGTTAAGAGATATTAAGCAGACAGTCTACAAATATTTTAATGAGAGTTAGTTGACATATAGGTGCAACATTTCTTATAGTCAACAGAATGAACCATTATAATTAAGTCATATCAAATAAACTATAATTAGGTTAGGCCATTACACTGTATGACTTGGCCAAATACTTTCTTGTCATCAGTAATAAAGTAAACTATTTAATAAACATCTTGTCATTGTCATTGCTTTTGACACTAATGCATTACAGTTTTCATCCAAACGTGTACACTGTAAAAAAAATGCAGCATTAAAAGCTCCCCTTACCTAAAATAATGCACTCTTAAATGTGTTTTTTTTATCAGAAAATGAGTTGCCAGTGTGTTTGCAGAAACATCCTGTTATAATACAAATCCATCTTTTCTTCGTTGTGTAATCTCCTTTAAACCGCAACAGTCACACAAGCTTTCTTTGCATTTAAAGAGACACACACACAAAACACCGTGTTTTTCATTGCAGCCTAAATGGCCATGTTCAACATCGTATAATGAAAAATCTGTTATGTATTTTGAGCTGAAACTTCACCGACAGGTTCTGGGGATACCAGAGACTATTTTAAAATTGCTGAAAAAAACTAGATGAGGGGCCCTTTAACTCAACTTGGTTTAACAAGTCAATTTAACTTACAATTTTAAGTCTTGACCTGTGATAAGTTGACATAACTTATAAAAACAAGTTGAAATTGCTTAACTTAATTTTTTAAGTTAAAGGGATAGTTCACCCAAAAATAAAAAATCTGTCATTTACTCATCCTCATGTTGTTCTAAACCTGTATGAATTTCTTTTTCTGATGAACACAAAAGAAGATTTTTTGGAGAAATGATGGTAAACACACAGCATATAGTGTCCATTGACTTCCATAGTAGGAAAAAATATTTGGAAGTATTGTGATAAATGATGAAGAAAATATTTTTATAAATGATGATAAGCACACAGTTAACGGTACCCATTGAATTCCATCATATTTTTTTATTCCTACTATGGAACTCAATGGACACTATATACTGTATGCTGTGTGTTTACTATCATTTCTCAAAATATCTTCTTTTGTGTTCATCAGAAAAAAGATTTTCATAAAAGTTAATAAAAACAAGAGGATGAGTAAATGATGACAGAATTTTTATTTTTTGGATGAACTATCTCTTAAAAGTAACATAAAAACAGTGGCGGCGGTGACTTCTTTTTCGAGGGCGCACGATGCAAAGCTCGTCACAACATGTATTTAGCCCATCATGTGTGCGGCTTATCAAGTCAAAATATAGGTGTGTTGGACATCGGCTGTGGCTGGATGTAACCGATCGGCGAGATTAGCAGCGTGCAGGCGGGGAGGAGCGCTGAAGTCGGAAGCGCTGTGGTTCCCGTAGTTTGCGGCATTTACGTCAAGCATGGCTGATCACGTGCCGTTTGCTTGCTTAATCGCATTAAACATGATTTGTAAGATGTAAACTACATAAAAAAGTGAATTATACTGTTTTGAATGTCTGTTTTTGAGCATGAGTGGAACTGAAGAGGCTTACAGCATCTGTTTTTACAAGAATAAAGTTCAACATTAGCATATATTATTTAAATACCAATGTAGTGGGGTCTACGGTTTTTCATTTCTATTTCCATTTTTTTTTGATGAAGATGACACAATATAACATCACGACTACATGAAAAGAGCTTTAACTTTTATAAAAATACAGATTTGTGAGCATTTGTGGAACTGAGGGTGTGAAAATACACACGAAACACACATGATTGTTGTCATGTGGTGAATCCGGCCAATGGTGAAACAGCTGTGTCGTCATTACAGCCCGTGCAGCTCCTCTTCGCGAACTGCGCTGGCTAACTCAGGCGGCTGATCTCGAATCGCTCTCGCGGTACTTAAAAACCATATGACACAGTCAAGTGTCTGCAGCTCCAGCTTAAGTCAGACAAAATGACTAACCGGAATGCACTGCTTCAAGTCAGCCGCCGATCGGTCTGCGCAGCGCCGCATGAAGTCGAACACACCTTATGTGTTTGGTGCATCAATGTAAACTTATGTGCATCTTATGTCATGTCAAAATACGAGCTGGTTGCAGACGCTTCAAAGGGGTTTATGATAAAAAAGACGCTAGCGTTTTCCAGATACTCGCTTAATTTCATGTGTAGAGTTTAGGGTTAAGTGAGTGTTTTGCAAGTACAAGCGTCCCTTTCATCATAAATCCATTCGACGCGTGTGCAACAGGCATTTATTTTGACATGACACATGATCCACATAAGTTTACATGATGAGCCGAACACATATTTTGAAATGACGAGCCACACACTTGACAGGCCAAATACATGTTGTGATGAGATTCACATCGTGGGCCCTTGAAAAAGAAGTCAGTTGCCACCACTGACTGACATTTGCTTTGGGCTAAACCTCACCATCCAGCGACTATCCTAACCTAAACCACTCTGATCCAATTTTCATGTGCGAATTTATAAAAGATAAAAAAAGAAAAAGAAATGGACAGACACACATACTTGAAATTTATTGTCATTTATTGTGAATCAATTTTTTGCCAGGTCTAAAAACAAGAGAGAATCCATTTGACTCATCTCTCCCAGTCATAAACACACCTCCAGACTATTCAAATTATTAGTGACAGGTTAGTCTCGCCTTTTTCAAATAATGAATACTGTTTGTCTCGAGCTCCAATGGTAGAGCAGTGCCACCGGTACCAAAGTCAAGGATTTGATTCCAAGGGAATCACATACAAATAAAATATAAAGCCTGATAGAAAGTTAGTTTGAATAAAAGTGTTTGACAAATGTTATCAAAATGTAAATGTCATCTCTAGGTTTGTGTGTGTCTGAGGCAAGATAATTGATCTGTAAAAAAGATTGTAGGTTAACCAGAACAACTGTGTACAGAAAACACATAATCCAACCAACATTTTCGAGATGCACATTTTCTACCCAACGGCTGGATTTGTCCCTTTTTGACCCAGCACTGGGTTGAAAATAACCCAGCATTTTTTGAGAAGTGTATCCTCATTAAGTTTGCTTGTGTGTTGAAGGGATAATGTGTTCAGTGTAAGCAGTTGTTGGTCCAGCTGTATTTCTTTTACAGATCAATTATCTTGCCCAGCATAGTTACAAAGTCACAAAGAATGGATGAATTGAGCATCTCACAGGCTGGATGATCATTGACGTATGCAGTTGCAGACGTTGCAGTACTGATGAACATTGCGTGCAATCCGAGACCAAACTTTTCAGAAGAGATAAAGGTTAATCTTCTGCACAATGTACTTTTCATTTCTAATGAAAATGTCACACTTTAATCATTATCAGATTCTTATGACTGGAGAATGATACATCATCAGCTTCTGACAGTATCAAGTGATATTTTGTATTTGTTCTGTTCATTCTTTGAACTGTGAAATTCTCACAAATACCTAGAAACAGAACAACACCAACATTCAGCTGTCCCATAACATCCTCTGCTTCAACATTTACTTTGTGGTCATGTTATAATTCAGTAAATGATAAATAATAAATCTTCTGACAATAATAATATATTTTAACAGTGGTGTTATTCATTTCACTTCATTAATGTAAGGTTTATAAGGTTTGATTTGATTTCCACAAAGAAGGAGTTTTAGCAAGATTTAATCTGAGCTCTGAGTTCACATTTATGCATTTGGTAGGTACTTTATTCAAAGTGACAAAGTGCATTACATAGTAGGCTATACATTTTCCCTGGGTTTGAATCCTTGACCATTTGCACTGCTAGCGCAATGCTCTACCACTGAGCTATACAGGAGCAGTAAATTCAAGTTATTGAATTCATTCATCAAACTAAAATATCATTATGGGTTCTTACTTCCTAAACTACAACCTAAATACACTTGTTACCACATAGCAATACCCTGCCACCCCCCTCAACACTGATGTCTTCCTTGTTCTATGAAGTCCCTCCTTCAGAAATACGTAACGAGTTCTGATTGTGTGGCTGGTCCAGTGTGTTTTGATTCAACAGCAGTTTAGCGCACGTTGTCTGGAAAAGTCATGCCAGATTGAGGAAGCTGTCCTCAGCAAAGGCCAAACAATGGGGATTTGACTCCGGGATGAAAACAACAGAGTCTCAATGACATGGTCATTGAAAAAACACTCTACTAACTTGAGTAGCTATTTCAAAATCAAATTCTGAGATAATGAGCATCAAAGTCTGCTTTTAGCCATTCATTTCATTATGATTTCAATCTTTGACGTGACCTTATTCAATCAATATTAAATATATGAACAAAAATAAATTTGACACATGATTTTTGGTAAGACGGGCACATTTATTTTGTTAGCAGCCAGCAATCATTTGTGTGTAGCCTATTTAAAACAACGGCAAGAATTACGCTAACGTTAGCAGTTTTCATATCATAAGTCATGAGGGGTAAGTTTTAACACAGTGTTACAATAACCCCGCTGGGTCAAAATATTTTCAAGTCCACCAAAAAAGTTGCTGACTTATTTCAAAACGATGCTATGTTTTAGTCAACAAGACACTGATTAATATTGGATTTGGTAGAAGAGCAAGAGTGTGGGGTGATGAGTGTACAGGGTGATGAGGGAGATAGGTGCGTATAGACAAGGAGAGTCACATAAGCGCAACAAGGTCAATCACTTTTTTGCCATATTCCTGTAGGTGGAGGTAAGTCAAAAATTCGGAATTTTGTCGTCATGTTCCTGGGAAGTAGAGGGCTGTAGTCCAAACCAGGCGTTCTCTGTAGTCCATAAAACATATCATAAACATATAAAAAAATATATCGTTTTGCATTGAACTTTGAGCTTTATAATTGATGCTTCACTAAGCCCCGCCCTCATTGGTTACTGTCACAGCTTTTGTGAATGACCATACACGCCGCCCATTCAAATGGGAAACACACAAATTGAGAAACAGCTTTTGGAAAACAGGATACGTGAAATTTGTGAAAATAATCTTATCATTATAAATCAAACAGCTTATTAACAAAATGCTCAATTTTTTTTAAAGTATGTCAGTTAGTCTGCGTCTTGCCTTTAAACATCCTAATTTATGTTAAAATATATGCATTATGCACAAAGAACCATTATTTGCAAGAAATTATGTGCTAAGCTAGCAAGCTAGCTAACAGTAACATAGTTGATTTTGTTAATCCTGTCAACATTTAGTTGTGAATGAGGCTTCCACACTGCTTGACCCACGTCCGGCATTTCTCCCCTTAGATTTTTAAGTTTCAGGAAGGGAAGGAATTCCACCATCCCGTCCAAACTTTTAGGATACCAGGTATCAGATTTACACAATCAATACACACAACGCTTCGGCATGTTTCCTCGCTCAAAAACTTGACAGACCTCCCGCACCTAGTTACGGTTGCTAAACCACATCTGGCCGGTTAGGGTGGCCATTCGTGCCAGTTCCGCCGGACACGTCCCGAACATGTTTTCGGGTTCGTTCTCCGGAAGTCACGTTGCTCGACCGCATACGTCATCGAGGTTTAATATTTCAGGTTTAATTTCAGAAAAGCAACCGTTACATTTCAAGGTAAGAATGAAACTATGCGGTCGAGCAACGCGACTTCCGGAGAAGGAACCCGAAAACATGTTCGGGAATTGTCCGGCGGAACTGGCACGAATGGCCACCCTATGGCCGGTTGAGGTTTTCGGCCATGGTTTAGCGAAGGGTCAATTTTGCAGGTATTATTTATGCTCTAACAGCAACATTACACACTAACTAAAGTTTGAAAAATGGGATCACGAAAAACAGCACCTTTAGTATTTAGAAACACATATTTACTAATGATAAATACATTTTGAAATAGGAAATTTTCATAATATACATGAAACATGACATTTATTTGATATCTTAATGATCTTGGCATAACAGAAAAAAATGATCATTTTGACCCATACAATGGCCTAGCATTCCTGAAAAAGGCTAAAAAAATTATTAAAAAGGACACACATTGTACCTGCTGTGTTGATTGTATCTTAAAATGGTCTACATGATTAAAATCACAAGAATTTCAGCTTTCCAGTGATATATGACATAGCTTTTGTTTTTGAGTTGTTGTATTTGATGAAGTTTTCTGTCAAATAATCCCTAACACACGGTACACTGGATTTTTAAAGGTTTTTTTGTGATCCAGGGTCATTCATCATTTTTAATCTGTTAATGTGATAAAGCTATAAATCTGTCATTGAATGACATTATGCTAAAGCGGCAGCTATCTGTGTCAGTTGTGATTCATTGTTTTACAGTAAAGTGATTCAGTGTTTTACAGTCATATGTATGGGAGAGTTTATTATCGTTCACAGACATGTAATGATTAACTGTAACAAGTTAGACAAATGCTACATCAAGTTTCTTATACTTCATACATCAACACACAGCTGACAGACCATCCCATTCACTAAACCCCCTGACCAATCATTTAAAAAAATGTGACCCTGTCTGTGAAATCCAGGCTAATGTCTCATAATCTAATTTTGAGATTAAGAGCATTAAAGTTTTCTCATTTACATTGAGCATCTTATTTTATTCAAAGTGACACGGTGTTGGTCCTCACAATCCCTGCACTATTAGAAATAAAGGTACAAATGCTATGACTGGGCAGGAACCATTTACTTTATGTACCTGTGAGGTATCTTAGATCAGTGGTTCACAAACTGGGGGCCGGGACCCCCAGGGGGGCCACGAGATGGTGCCAGGGGGCCCCAGTTTTATGACATTTTATAAAATACATACATTTTTCATAAATTCTGTGTAATTAAATCTAAAAAAAATAAGGCTACTAACCAAGAGCACTACTTTGTATACTTTAAAGGTGCAGTGTGTAAATTTTTGTGGCATCTAGTGGTGAGGTTACGAATTGCAACTAACGGCTCAGTCCACTGCTCACCTCTTGCTTTTGAAACACATAGAGAAGCTACGGTAACCTTGTCATCGTTGGAGACAACTTAGTAAAAAAGTTTGTCTGTTAAGGGCTTCTGTAGAAACATGGCTTCACAAAATGGCGGCTTCCATGTAAGGGGACCCTCTCTCATTCTAAGGTAATAAACACATAACAGTTCATTTTGAAAGGTCTTTATACACCCCTGATAATTTAGTTTTGTAGATTATATTGCATTTCTGTCAAGAGATCCTTCTAAAAATTACACACTGCACCTTTAATATGTTTTGTCTAAATAAAATGTTATGTTTTAGAACAAAATTGTCATAAATTTTCTTTGGGGGGGCTGCGAAGGAATACACCGCACACAAGGGGGGCCGCACGCTGAAAAAGTTTGAGAACCACTGTCTTAGACACATATGTATGCACTCTTTAAATACAAAGTGGTACTTTTTAAAAGGGTACCACCCCAGTGACAGCTTTTGTACCTTTTTTATACCCATAACCTAAGTGTTTCTAGCACCAAATAAGCTACAGATCACATTCCTAATTGAAGGAATATTATGATTCATTTTATTTGCTGGTGAGATATCAGGATATGTGGGGTCTGCTTTAAAAAAAATAGTTTGTTCAATCAACATAATTGAATTAAGGAAAACTTTTCCACGAAATTAGATTAGGCTTGTACAACAAGAATACAATAAGTTAATTTAAACAAATAATCTTTTGTTGCACCAACTTAATAAATATATTTATATTGGTCATAAAAATATCTTGTTCAAAACTAAATTCAGTTAAGGAAAACTTTTCCCACAATTATTTTTCTTGTCTGTTCAACAAAAACAAAACAAGTTCATTCAAGCAAAAAAGTCTAGTTAAACCAATTGTCAGTTTCTATATAATACTAATTAGCATAAGCACACGTTAGCATGCTAATGACACATTGGATGAACATGTGAAAAGAGACTGATCTTCAAACAGTCATTAACACAGTTAGTGCTTTTTAAAATAAGTACGTATGTCACATCCACAACTTAACCACAAGCCCCACTCTTCTGTACGATGGTAACCAAACAATTCGTAAAAATATAACACAAAATCTTCTAAATCAATAAGATAAACCAACATTAAACACTATAATGTGTTTCTCTTTACCTAAAATCCATAAAATAACACTTAATTAAAAAAATTACTCTCCAAAGGCAGTTGCATGCAAAGCATGCTGGGAAATACAGATTCACGGCCCAGTAAGTAATAGCTACAAAAATCATTAATGTGGTCCCAATATAAAATTATTGAGTTCATGTAATTTTTTTACATTTAAGCAGATTGAACATTATAAAAATAGGTTGAGACAAAAAAATAAAAAATTGTGTTGTATTAACTTGTTTCATTTAAGTAAATTAGACAAGGTGCAAAAATATTTTTTTTGAGTGGTTGATTCATCTATGGGCTTTCCAAAGGTAATATTCCCAGACAAATAAGATCATTGAGATTAACCTCTGTCCTCAATGATTCACACTTCACAATGAGGTAAGGACTTTTATGGTCCCTACTATGCCTCTAAAACAGGACAATAAAAGCCCTCTGATATACAAGACACATGACCTGGTAACATTCCCTGTCTCAACTTATGTCCAATATCCTTCTGTACAGTCGGTGACATGTAAAGAGTTTGCATACAGTACTGTATGTGTGTATAGATACTAGATGATTGTTAAAGGGCTACACACACACACACACAAACACGTATTGAAATGTTGGGTGTTAGGTGCAGTCTGTTCCAGATCTGATAGGCGAAAACCCGTTGAGGATTAGTGACCCATAAACACCTAAGAGTTCACAATAAAGAAAACAAACAAGTGAATTAACACTCTTAGGGACTTAATAGAGTGAATAATATCAAAAATGCACTCTCAGACAAAATAAAGGTACAAAAGTTGTCATTGTACCTAAAAAAATCTAGCATCTACCATTTGGGCTAAATTTTAAGGTATCATCAGATGTATTAATAGAGGAAGCAGCTCCATAACTGCAAGCTAAATGAAAAAAATCTATCCAAGATGGTAAACAAACAGAAATACATGTTAATTGTAAATATATATTTAATTTAAAGTTGTGCTACAGTACATGTGAAGTGCACAATTTGTTGATTCCTAAATAGAGTTTCAATGGCGATACTGTTGTAAAAGCTGGCTTGCTTTCCATGAGCTTTGGAAAAAGAGCCAATGAGACCCATAGTGCATGTCTTTGTACATAAACAGGATGAATCCATGCAGGACTGGAGCCAAGGTCTCTATCTTCTTTCTCTCCTTATACTACACACTTCCTGCACAGAGCTCCCAGTAACCAAAATAAGACCTAAGAACAATTGTTGGCCCCGTAGACGCAGAGAAGCGTTTCGTTTGCCACGCAGCCTCGATTCTGGACACGTGTGGTCTGGGCAGGTCTGATGTCAGGGCGAGGAGCAGACGTCATGTGCCAATAAAGTTCAGCTGTTGTTTACGTCTCATCGTTGAACATTGTGTGATGATGAGGAGTTATATACAAACTGTTTGCCAATACACGCGGTGCAGGAACAGAACAGCAGGATTCATATTGTTGTCGCATGTTCTGTAACATCCTTCGCATTAAAATTCATTTTAACTCTTTGCTATCCATGATAAAACATGAATACTATTTTTAAAAATTTGAAATGGGAAAAGTTGCAATGTTGTATACTGCAGACAAACTTTAAAGTTAGAGATGTTATAAATAAAATAACCAAGTTTGGCCACACGATATAAATCATGAATAGTTTCTGAACCTTGAGCACAAGATTTGTAATTTCACGTGATCAAACCTGTCTCTAAAGGCGCGGTTAAAAAGCATTTATTTGGCTTGAGATAACACAATACCTAACTTAATCATTTACTTAAAAAATCCCCTTATCGTAGCGTAAAAGTTGCCCGTTGCATAAATGATCCAGTTGTTGGTTGAGCAAAGCATGACTGCAGCTATAAAGATAAAAGCAATTTCAGCTACAAATATGCCATGGGGCGAACACCGTGCGATGTAAACAGCAGAGAAACTGTGTATCTGGGTGTTCAAATATGTTTCACTGCCAGATTTGAGAGGAAATTGCCTAGATGTTGTAAATCTGGCTTTTGAATGAACTGTGTCACTGTTGTGCATATTAGTAAAAACTTAAAGTGGTGATAAAAAACTGAAATGAGAGAAAACTGATATCAACACTCATAGTTTTCCACATGCACAGTCCTGTTCAGCTCCGAATCTTCCCGCTGTATATAGAGTCCAGTGAGTGTGTATAAGTGTGTATGTTTATCATAGTGAGGAATGTACACTATTTGGTCAGTCAAACGCTGGCTGTAGAGTCAGGATGTGTACAAACATGCTCAGCTTAATGGACTCATCCGTAGATTTCATACACAGCCAAAGCACGTAGTCACTACAGATCACTTTACTAGCAGACTTGTGTACTGCTCAGTTTAAACAATTTCCCAATTCTGTATTCTCAAGCGTAAATCTCATGAAAGAACACTTTTACATTTTAATTGCTGTAAGAGAAAAAAATCTCAATTGTTGTTACTGTAATGTGAAAATTTTGAAAAAGTGTTCCTGTAGCTCGGTGGTAGAGCATTTATAACAAAGCAAAGGTGGTGGTGAACACACATAATGATAAAATGTATATACTTTGTACACTCTGGGCTTTTTTACCCATGCTGGGTAAATATTGAACAGAAGATCTACTGGATCTGCATGGTTGTTTTTAACCAACCATGGATCGAAACAACCCAGCATTAGGTTATTTTAACCCATCAGTGGGTTTACATGCACAAAATGTTGTCATTCCGATTGAATTTAATACGATTGAAGGTTACGACGATACAGTTTACATGCTAAACATTGCAATCTGATTAAAATGTTTGTTTACATGTACATCTTATAGAATCCGAACCGAACGTCTGCGCAAGCGCACAGCCAGCGTCAGTGTTGGGAAAGTTCACTTTCTACATGAACTAGTTCAGTTCACAGTTCACAAATTTTAAAATGAACTAGTTCAGTTCATAGTTCATATTTCCAAATTTTGAACTAGTTCACAGTTCCAAAAATGAACTAATTTATAGTTCTTTTCCCCATATTATTTTTTTTTAAATATTGCCATTATAGCCCATATAGAACCACAGACAGTAATTATTTTATCAGTTTTAACACTGAAGCTAAATGCATCAGATTTCTTCTTCATATCCAACTTTAAACCCTTATCCAACCAGGGTTTACGAGCATTGACTGTCTTTTATTTTTTGTATTTGCTTGCACATACCTTGAAAGGCTAGCCTGGTGCTTCAAGGGGTTTTCCGGGCGAGAAGCGCTGCGAGGCGTTGCGTGTATGACAACTTGCAGGTATTGCACACCGCACGTGCACGTTAAACAGCGTGAGCTTAGTCAAAGTCTATTTCAAGATCCAGAATATGCGTAAGCAGCCTTTGTTAATCGTTAACGATTTAGGACAAATATGATGTTATTTAATGTTAAACTATGCGAGTGGCGCGGCAGGGATTTGGATAGCAGCGTCCAGTCAGTGTTGTTCTG
This sequence comes from Paramisgurnus dabryanus, assembly GCF_030506205.2. Taxonomy (NCBI): domain Eukaryota; kingdom Metazoa; phylum Chordata; class Actinopteri; order Cypriniformes; family Cobitidae; genus Paramisgurnus; species Paramisgurnus dabryanus. The sequence goes on along the minus strand of NC_133356.1, from coordinate 26,548,097 downwards.
ATGACGTATGCAGCCTGGTGGCAGTGTTGCCAGATTGGGTGTTTTTTCCGCTACACATTAAGGCCTGTTTACAGTGTGTTTTAGACGGGTTTTCGCCTGCAAGACTATAGAAATCTGGCACCCGACTGAATGACGTTAAAGTGAGAGAACGTGCCGTTCACAAGCCCCAGAATGAACGAGTTCATCTTGCGTTCATCAGGCAGTAATACAGTACGTTCAGTTCACGTTCGCCCAAAATATGAACTAGTTCATGAACTTTCGTTCAATGAACTCGTTCAGGCACAACACTGGCCAGCGTTGCCAGATTCGCGTATCAGAACCATCCCAAATGAACATTCATAACAAAATACTTTCATTTTTTAACCCGCAGAAAAAAACAACTGGTGGAATCAGTTTAAACAGTAGCTAAAATCTAAACTCGAAAAAAAGCAGAGGACTTGGCAACGCCTCGCTCCGGACAGCATCTCTCGTCGAGTTCATGCTTTATCTCTGGTTTAAAGTCAAAGCGGAGTTGGAGAAAGTTGTTCTTAAGAAGTTTTCAGATATAGGTAATGAAAACACACTTTTCAAAAGTCACAACGCTATTTTATTGCTTTAAGTAGCCTAATGTTTTAAAAGTACGCATACAAGTGGCAGAATGTCCATCGCGTGACCCCAGTAACCTTACCTTAATAATGCGTGATGCAATAGCCTTGCTTTTGCGTGTTTCTGTGACGAGAATCATGTGATATAAGAGTTTAATATAACACGAGAACTTGAGCACAAATGTTCTGCGCATGTGCACAATGTATGTTTGCTTCTGATTGAGAAAATACTACGATTCACGCGTTTACATGTGTACTTTTCTCCTGCGGATCGGATCACAGATCAGAGTACACCACCCCCTTTAATACGATCCAAATGTGCATCTGATCGACCTCAATCGTATTGACATGAAGGCTTTTCAATACGATTGAGCCATCAATATGATTACAAACGGATTATTTGGTTGCATGTAAACGTACCTAGTGTGTTCCTGTCCAACATTAACACAGTTAAAAACAGCCCATGCAGCTTTTTTGGTGTAATGCAAGTCGCTTCGGATAAAAGCATCCACAGAATGCATAAATGAATTCCAGAATTAAACTGATCAATATTTTCACCATCATACTTGTCGTAGCCATTTTGTAATTTTTGACCTTAACATGCATAATCACGCTCTGAGTAATAGCACTTAAGTTATTTTATAATTATTATTTAATGGTTTGAATGTAAGTGTTATTTCGTATATGTTTGAATGAGTGTTCCTGATTACTCTTAGTTTTACGGTAATATGGAATACATGTGCAACTGGGAAAGGCCTAGTGGGTTTCTTGTCTGTTTGTTTATTTTAGTTAGGAAACAGGCAACACAAATGTTGGGTCAGGTGATGGTGGTTAAAAAAATTTTGACCACTTTTCTCACTTATGTAACATTTCATGCTGGATTGGAAAGAAGTTAACTTTCGTTTAGGTTGAAATATTATTGGAAAGTCAAGCCATATTTTTTTCCAATCATTCAGACAATTTATTTCAATATACTTAAAATATTTTAAGTATTATTACTACTTAGTGTATTTTTTTCAAGTGCATTGAAGTATGACTAAAGTAAAACTATACTCTCATAAAAAAATAAAAGAAGGTACAAAAGTTTTCACTGGGGTGGTATCTATTGAAAATGAATACTTTTGTACCTTAACCCTTTAACTGGTGCAGCCCTTTGTGAGTGGGGGGTGAAAAGGTGATGTACACCTTCAAATTAATGTGAGGTCTAGAAACCTAATGTTGGTCTTGTTTTAAAGACACTTTAAAAAAAATACGGAATTGTCTGGAAGTGAAAATTTTAAATATTTTTTTTTTATAGCAGGTAACATTTATTGTAATAGATATAATGCCATATAGTATTATTTGATACATAAATGTATAAAAAATAAGTTTGTGTTGGTTTGCTGTGAGGTTTAAAGGAATAGTCTACTCATTTTCAATATTAAACTATGTTATTACCTTAACTAAGAATTGTTGATACATCCCTCTATCATCTGTGTGCGTGCACGTAAGCGCTGGAGCGCGCTGCGACACTTCGATAGCATTTAGCTTTGCCCCATTCATTCAATGGTACCAATCAGAGATAAAGTTAGAAGTGACCAAACACATCAACGTTTTTCCTATTTAAGACGAGTAGTTATACGAGCAAGTTTGGTGGTACAAAATAAAACATAGCGCTTTTCTAAGCGAATTTAAAAGAGGAACTATATTTTATGGCGTAATAGCACTTTTGGGAGTACTTCGACTCGCCTGAAAAATCCGCTCCCCTTCTCCCTCTCATAATGGGAGAGGGAGGGTGTTACTGCGCCGAGTCGAAGTACTCCCAAAAGTGCTGTTCCGCCATACAATATAGTTCCTCTTTTAAATCCGCTTAGAAAAGCGCTACGTTTTATTTTGTACCACCAAACTTGCTTGTATAACTACTCGTCTTAAATAGGAAAAACGTTGATGTGTTTGGTCACTTCTAACTTTATCTCTGAGTGGTACCATTGAATGAATGGGGCTAAGCTAAATGCTATCGAAGTGTCGCAGCGCGCTCCAGCGCTTACGTGCACGCACACAGATGATAGAGGGATGTATCAACTTTTCTTAGTTAAGGTAATAACATAGTTTAATATTGAAAATGAGTAGACTATTCCTTTAATGAATACTCTTGTCACAAATTTAAAAATTACAGTCACTGCATTATTATTACACTGTAAAATATTTCTGTAGAAAATACAGTAATGGGCAACTAGCTGCCAGTAACTTACTGTAGATTTTACATTTATGTTATTTACTGGCAACAGTTTGTTCAAAGTTAAATGAACATTAAACATTTTCAGTCTTTATCTTTTACAGTAAGTTACTGGCAACCAGCTGCATAATTACAGCAAATTTTTTACAGTGTTACCGTGTCCTGCTCAGGTGTATTGGTACCTTAAAAGTACACATACTTAAAGGTACATTCTGTATCTGTGCTTAAATGCATATTAGGACCTTTTTAAAAACTTTTGTACCTTTTTTCTGAGATTTTACTATAGAATTGACTATACTTTTATTTACTATATTTGTAGTGTATAATTATTAGACTTTTATTAAAGGTGCTCTCCGTAAGTTGAGAAATTTCTAACCGTTACTGACACCAGTGGCCGTTATAGAAACTGCAGCCAGTCTCATGCTCGTTCTCGGTGGGCACACTCGTACGAGCACGACCACAACAACCAGAGTTGCCGTAGCAACCACAGACAGCTCATTGAGATTCACCAGCATGTTTACAAATGTAAGAAAAGTTACAGTACTGTAAGGTCATTGTTTGACAGACCATATTTTAGCAAAATGTTGCACTGCTACTTTATATTTTCAACAGAAGTCTACTTCTAAAAGTTTTGTAACACGACACTGTAAAACACACTCCCGACACTCACAATCTTAATGCACTCGTGCTCTGAATAAAGATAATTCATATAAGAAAGTAACTTTTGAAACGGTCCTGTGCTACATGCTATCGTTAGCATTACACCACAAAATAAATGCTATCGTTAGCATTACACCACAAAATAAATGCTATCGTTAGCATTACACCACAAAATAAATGCTATCGTTAGCGTTACACCACAAAAACAATAACATAATATATTACAGATGCCCTGTAACTATGTCTTACATTTGCAGTAAAAAGGAAACCTGCTCAAGGTCTGTTTTCATACCCAGCGCTGACCGGAGCTCCCTCCAAGAATCAAATGCCAATCCCATGTTTAATCTTGTCTTTTCCCCGACGCCGGTCACGCACTATTTTGGCCGCACTAGATAAGGATTTTTTTTAAACTTACGAGGAGTTTCCGTAAGTGTCTGGATTGTGCTGGAAGTTGGTCGCTTCTTTCCGTCTACAGAGTCCATTTGAAACATTATAGCGATTGCCGCTGTTTACTAATGACTGCCGTACGCGTCTATATGGAACGCCCAGGTAGACGAGCATGCGCATGACGTCACATTTTGAATTTCGCGCCAATTCGGACCCGACTTCTCCACACAGGAAAGAGCCTACAGGCTGATAGAGACAACCGTGGAGGACACTCAAGGTGTCATTCTTTCTATTACATTATGGTTGCCTCATAAATATACAAATGAAAACTCTATCTTAAAGATTTTTTTTAGTAATAACTTACATTCAGCCCCTTTAAGCATAAAATATTACAACAAACTTGTACTATAAATGTACTTTCTGTTATTTTAGTATCTTTTTAGTACACTTTTTACCTAGGATGCTAATTTCAAATAAAGTATTGAACTCATTGAACTCATGAATGCATTTATTCATCAGATATCATTTGTGGTGAAACTAGTTCTGAGTACTTGTTGTCGCACTTTTCTTCATGTAAATGGTTATGAAACATTATTATTGCATGACAATCAGAAACTATTAGAAACCACTTATTCATATCCTGTATAAAAAAACAAAACCGGTGCAAAAGGCTAAAGACTGCGTCATTTTTAATTGCAAATCATGCTTAGTGTGCAATGTCATAATTCAATATTCATCTACATATGAGTTGCCTAAAAGCATCTGCCCAACTACTCCACCTGTACACATATAGTATGTAGGTCAGTGTGTTATAATAGCCGAGCTCTACTGACACACATTACTGACAATAGAAAGACAGAAGGTGGGTAGCATGATGTAAATGTTACAGGTATCGACAGTCAGTGAAGGGTTTAGCCAAATATAAGGGGTCTATGGTTAGAAGTTTGGTCACATATATTTTCAGCATGACATAAAAGTGCATTTGCAACCTTGTTTTACTTGCATAATCTGATAATTTTAGAGTAAAACAGGATATTCAAAAAGACAAAAATCTTTCTGCAAGAGGATTGATGATGTCATCTGAAACTAAAAGTTGTGTTACAGGTGTGGCATGTTGTATTTATTATAATTTATATACATACCAGATATCATGTGAGTATATATACAGCATATATATGTTTCTTTCTTTCTTTAGTTCTTAAAAATATCAAGAAAGGACTTAAGATCATTGATGTCTGTGATGACTGTTTCATGTAGACCCAATAAAATTAAAATTTCACTTAATACACAAAAATAACACCAATCACAAGTAGCATCATAACGGGCATCTATAATGCTTATGTGGCCTATTAAAAAAGACAATTTCTTTGTCCCGCCCACACTTCCTCTTTAAATAGGAAATGTGTCAGCATAGATAATAAAAATGCCCTTGTCTAACAATTTCATTGTGTTGTAAGGTTTTTGATAGCTGGTGAGTTAAAAAGGAGACATAGACAGTGAGAAACAGGCAAAAAAAAAATTCAATTTATCTATCACATATTATAATGTATACACACTGAGCTATAAGTTTGTGTGGCTCAGTTGGTTGAACATTGCATTGGCAGTGCAAAGGTTGCGGGATCGATTTCCAGGAAACAAACACACAGATAAAACATATTTGCCTTAAATTCACTGTAAGTCGCTTTGGATTAAAGTGTCTGTCAAACACATAAACGTGAATGCGCGCGCACACACACTCAGACATGTCGTCTAGGCAGAACTTTATTTGTTTTCCCTCTTTACTGTAAAACATACTGCCACAAAATCCACTGGATGGAAACTACCTGTAGGAATATGACCCTCTATCTCCGCTATGTGACAGGATTTGAAGTCAAACAAGTGCGCCAAAAAAACTGCCAGTCATGAAATGCCATATATTTTTCCTCTAATGAAACCGGAGGCATTTTCATAAACAGTTTATCCAACACTTCTCTCATAAACACCGCATCTGCGAGAGAAGCAGACGGTACTGAGAAGCAAAAGCCTTAAAATGGAAGTAATCTGAGACGTAAGAGCAGCTCTGAGCTTGGCCCAGGGTCGCTGAGTAATAAACAGTTATGAAAACAGTTATCACCAGGCTGAAGGGCTCTGTACGGGGGGAGAAATCTCAGCCTTTCATTTCCGCGCTGAGCTCTGGTTTCGTTCTGGAATAAACCACTGCAGGAGAACAGAGGGTTTAGGTGAAAGGGATTTTTGCTGCACATTGCTTGTATGTTACTCACACGCATATCAAAGACCTTCTCACTGAAAGTAAGTAGTTTACTGTATATTAACCACGTTTATGCATTTTTTGCCAGACGCTTTCTTTCAAAGTGACTTGCATCACTTGTGATGTGCATTCAAGCAAATCTACTGTTTTAGTATGAGTGTTGCCTGGGAATCAAACCCTTGACCTTTGTACTATTTATGTAATGCTCTACCAAGTGAGCTACACATTAAACTGGTAAATAATCAGATCATTCTCATTTGTAAAGCCTGATTTATAATTCTGTGTCGGTACAACGGCATAGGCCACGCGTCAGTATTAAGGCAAAAGCCGAAGAAGCAGCAGCAGCTTGATGTGTTACAGCCGGACATGCTTCTCAACTTGATTGGTCATCTTTGTTTTTCCGTCGCAAGTGGAAATGCGTATGAGACCAACCAGTCCACGTAGATGCGTTGTACAATTTTTGAGGAGGTGTGCGTCAGGCTACGGCAACACACTGCGTTCCTCGCTCTAAATTCTTTGCAGGATTTAACCTTGCGTCATGCAAATTTTCAACTTGTACAGAAGAAAAGTTTGAGCCGAATAGCAATCGCACAGCTTAATTTGCATCATTCACATAAATAGTAAAATTTGCTTCTATGCAGCATTAAGCTGCATTCAGACTAGCAGCGACTAGCAGTAGCAGAGTGACGCGACCTCATCGATTTCAATGAAAGCTTGGCGACTTTCTGCGACACGAGCGACTGTGATCGTTTGTGACTGGATGAAGAGTGTCCAGTCGTGCGACAAAGTTGAGAAATGTTTAACTTTAGGCAAATTATGAGAGACTTTCAGGAGCGACTACCAGTAATGCTGCGTTCACACCTGCTGCGGTAGAGGCGTCAAGCGCGAGTGATTTCAATGTTAAAGGACAAGTTCGGGTTTTTTACACTTAAAGCCCTGTTTTCAGATTGTTTATGATGAAATAGAACGGTTTTGACTGAAATTTTGACATATGATGCCAGCCCGAGAATTTTCAGGTGTTTCTTGTATCACCTCTTAACCTCTATAATGGCTTTATAGGTGCACAGGAACAATCCTTCCTAAAATGCATTAAACTTTCGTTTACAAAGATCGAGTTGTCAGGGGTGTTCACCGATATGCTCACACAAAAATCGCTGCAAAAGACGCATTGCAACAGGTTTTATCGTAGTTTTGTCCAACTCCATTGACTTGTATTAGATGTGCTGTGAGGTACGGTATTACTCCACGCCGGGAACTTTGTTTCTATACTTGCAATTGGCAAAGGTGGATTATCGCCACCAACTGGGCTGTAGTGTCTATTATTCAAGCTCTCAACGGAAGAATGTACTGGTGTTAGGGCGTTTGGAAAAATAGGTCCAAAAGTTTACAACGAATGCTAAAACACCTGTTGGAAAGCATCTTTTGCAGCGATTTTTGTGTGAGCATATCAGTGAACACCCCTGACCACTCGGTGAGTTTCACGTCTTTTTAAATGAAAGTTTAATGCATTTTAGGAAGGATTGTTCCTGTGCACCTGTTAAGCCATTATAGAGGTGGGAGGTGAAAAACAAACACCCGAAAATTCACGGGGCAGCCGCATATGTCGAAATTTTAGTCAAAACCGTTCTATTTCATCATAAACAATCTGAAAACAGGGCTTTAAGTGTAAAATACCGAATATGTCCTTTAAGTCAATGTGAAGACGTGTTGACGTGCGTCTGGAGGTCTCTCGGCGCAAATGAGGCGTTTAGCGCGGCAAATTTGCGAGTTGAAAATTTGGCAGAAAAACGTGCCGTGGTAACCAATCAGGAGCTTGCTCTAGTAGTGACGTGATTACATAAAACCAGCGGAGTCGCAGAAGCCCCTCCCATGACGTGAATTTCCGCGTGAATGTCTCTATGACTAGAATTTCGCGCGAATGAAGCGAGTAAATTCAAACTGTTCAAGCGGCAAACTAGGCGCGGTAGACACAATTTTGACACCTCAAAGGCGGCTGGTGTGAACCCATGGTAAGAACGAAGCAGTGGAGTCACATCATTCGTCACTCGCCAGTTACTGGAGTGGATGGTACTCATTTGTTTATGACAACTAGAAATAGAAATGCCTCCTTTGAAAGAGACGAGCGACAAACAGCGACAAAGTCGCTTATAATGCGAATGTACATTTATACTGCATGCACACCACCAAGTGGCTGGGTCCCTAGTCTCTTTCAAAGAGGTTGTTCGGAGGCATTCCTAATTCTGGTTGTCCAAGTAACAAGTACAATCAAATGAGTAACCAACCTCTCAGTAAATGACAAAAGACGTATGACGTGAACTCCAATGCTTCACTGTCATTGGTTGTCGCTCCCAAAAGTCGCTCGTCATTTGCATAAACTTGAACTGTCAACTTTGTCGCATAGCTCGAAAATAAGCATATTTTCAAAAAAAGTGGAGTTTCCCTTTAAGTGTTCTGTTACTTTAAGAAGATGGTTGAACTCAGACAGGCAGATGTGAGTAAAACAGTCCTGGTTAACACTTCGGTATCAGTTTGACCTCACCTGTCTCGGTTTTACTGCCGCAAACAAAAGAGACCATTTCAATATCTGCTCTTGAGAAAACTTTAACCAGCTCTAAAAGCATAAAGTCCTGTGTTCCTGCGATTACAGATGAACTATCTCAAACCAAATATACTGATGTACGACCGCTTGTTGCAACATTTTGCATCATTAAAGGCTGAAGGTTTTTAATTAGGTTATCTTAAACGAAGGTTGGAGTCTTACGTAAGTTCCTTATTGGGTTAAAACCTAACCGATCGTGCTATTTTGCATGACTTGCCATTCTTTGGACTCAGGTCAATGGGCTTTTTATAACTACAGGCTATTGAATGGAGAGTGGACATTGCAGAACTGTGCAGTGATGTTGCTTAAATGTTTGTTGTTTAAACTAAAGCAGAAATGTTAATGATTAAACTTTATTTTCTAGTTTTGTACGGGGTTTATAGGGAATTCTGGCACGCCTGTCAAGGTCAGGTGAGCTCATATTGATCCACTTTTCCACCTGGGATCTGCACTAGTCTCTGTTTGGACTCTATCAGGGTCACTTTTTTCAAAAAAGCGATTGGGGATAGATGGGAATAATCAATGTTTACTTATTTATGCAGAAAGCGGGAGAGAGAAACAGACGTTTGTGTGTTTTCGCGTGTGTGCTCGCTTGGCAGATGCAGAAGGATCTCTTTGCTCGCTCTGGGAAGCGAGATGAACACTCATATACACGCACGTATATCCGCGCACACACATGGCAGAGATCGCCCCTGCCTCGCTCGATGAATGACCCGCCTCAGTCTCAGCATAAAGACGATCTATGAGACACATGGCCTACTCCGTCGGGTCACATGACCTGTGAAGTGAGTCATTGATGACAGTGCTGTGGGACAGAGCTTTGCTCGATGGCTCGAGCTGCAGAGGAAAACCAGTGAGAGATGAAAAGGCAATGCTATTTAAAAGTGGGTTAGCTGGACGTTAATACAAACATAACGGTGATAAATCAACAGCGTTAGCATAGCATAGTTTAACTCCACGCACACCCACTGTGCCCATTTTTAAATGACCCATATTTGATTTCTTAAAGGGGAATTTGTTGAGACATTGTTTAAAAATGCACCTAATAGATATCACAGCTGTCTCTGTGATGGCTCTAGACTGCAAAAATGAATCTGGTTTTATTGTTTAGTCGATCAAAAGACCTTGAGGCATGTCGGACATCTTGCACACCCATGTTTGCTGACAGCTCTTTGCCATCTGGGGGGGAGGTTAAAGAGAGAGGGTCTTCAAAAGACCTACAAATTTATACAATGAAACAAACTTGTATAATCTGTAGGCAAACTAAAAAATGCACTTCATGTGTAACATGAGAACAGTTTGCTATTTTAAAACAAGTATGAGAAATTATATGAGAATATAAGTGTTGGGTCAAACCGTTGGGTTCATCCATTTTTGACCCAATGCTGGGTGGAAAATAACCCAGAGTGTAATGATTTATAAACTGAGCTGTCATGTCAAATTTTCATGGATAATTACGTATTTGAAAATAAGTAACTTGCAGTATTATGTTTAAAACAGAGATGGCGATAGAGAGGTAAAAGTTACAAATTGCACCTTTAATGAAGTCTTTATTTACTCGTGCTCTCAAAAAGTCATACATTTTGTGTGCACTTCAATGAAAGTTTACATGAGCCGCTTTACCATCATTAAACATTTTTATGGACACGAATACAGATCGACTGCTTATTAAGTTGTGCTAGTACGGCTGCCCGAATTCAAATAGACGTATAGTGTTTGTGCTCAGAGCGTGTGTACGATAGCCGGATTAGTTACGGGTTGTTTATGTGTCAGTACATGAGGTGTGTGCAGACCGGGAGATAGAAGTTTATTTGTGGCGTGTTTGAGTGGGCATGAGCATGTCGTGTGCATGGAGATAGGACCGGGGTTTATTTAAAGACATTCTTCCAGTCAGATCCCTTACCGCGCTTTGGCTCGGGGTCTGTTAAAGGGTGCGATCCGGGCTCTCGAGGGTAATGTCTGGCAATGGGCAGTGTCCTCTACCACCTCAAAAGACCAACTTCATGATGTATATGTTTCTCAAATATTTAAGGTTAGGTTAACACAATAATGCAAATCACCTGCATGAGTTGCTTCTTCCATACAGTGGGAGTGGATGAGGACCAATGACTGCCAAGCTCTAAAAGGGTCGATGAGGTAAAGAGGTCAGAGCTAACTCGTGTGCTATATTACAAATCATCTAAAGTTTGTTAATCATTGAAAATCTTTTTCATTGAAAAACAGTTGTGGTCACCATTCACCTTCATTGCATTGATAAGAAAAGCCTGGTCGTTCCCCTAAACCTCTCTTTTAGCGTTTCACAAAAAAGACGAAAGTACAATCTTAGAAATAAAGGTACACAAGTTGTCACTGGGACAGTATCCTTTCAAAAAGGTACACTTTTATACCCAAAGAGTGCATATTAGTACTTCAAAGGTACATATTGGCAGTTCAAAGATACATATTTGTACCTAAATGGTACATATTAAGACCTTTTTTAAAGGGTACTGCCCCAGTGACAGCTTTTGTACCTTAATTTTTGATGACAAAATTCACTTTGGGTAACCTATTCATTTAAGAATCAATCTCTGTAATATATATGATAAAAGAAACCATTGAAGGACCTCAGTGGGGAAAGCAAAAGAAGGAAAGAGAGCAGAGACAAGGAATCGGAGGTACAGAAACATCCTGAAGTGCACAAACACTCATTTCCAGCCCTCATTTCCCCCGTAGACCTTATCAACGTAGGCTTTGTTTGAAAAGCAGTCGATATGAAATCTCAACATGACCAAGCACACCACCTCTGAAGCACTTTCCGCTTTGGTGTCCCCACCCTCCTTTCCCCTCAGACCCAACTTCACCTAATATCCGTCAAACGCTCACCTTTGACCTCTTTAAATTCCCACAAACACAGACTGAAACCTGAAGACGCTTTAGTGAGGTGTTCGGCAAACCCAAACTAAGAAATTATGACCAAGTGGATGTGCATGCAGATCACACACACACTTAGTCTAATGTAGTTACAGGATTGGACCGTATAAACATTTGGGATGATTACATGCAATTACTTTGCGGCCCATAAACACACACACGCACACACACACATAAACCAACAGAATTCAAGCGTCCCTGTCCAAGCGAAGAAAAATTGTTTACTCAGTAATAACGTAAATGAGTACATTTATCCACGTCACGCTGCCAAGAAATCCCTTAAGTGCGTGCGCCATTTAAAACGATTTCAAATAAGGCTGCCACTTACGAGCGATTTTACGATCCACCGAATTTGTGTATATAGTGAATTTACTCACAAACTAATAGACCAGCACACACTGATGCTTTCCAGAAATGTTCTCGTGTTTCTATATCGTAAATAAACATTTTTTTAACCAATCACCATTTTCAATAATAAAAACATTGCTTGAATGTCACTGTGATTCATATTGGTTATGATTCATATTGGTTACAGTGATGTTACGCTGTAAAGCACGTTTCTCAGGATCATATCATTTCACACATTAGTCACATCTTTTATTATAACTAAAGTACTTTTTTTATCAAAGGTGAGCTCCACCCAGTCTAACAAAAATGTCTATACAGTACGCACATTGTAATAGTTTACGGCCACTATGCATAGTCTATGGGCTAAAGTAGGTCTAACTCATTACAATGTATTGTAAATAAATCTCCATGTCTGACAGTTTGTCTATTTGAAACACATAATAGGTAAATAAAGGCTCTTTGTAGTCTGTAAGTACATGATGCATTGCATATTTGGATTATTAGGACTATTTTGGAAACCCCATCCACAGTGTAAGTGTGATCTGTTTGTCTTGACCTCAGCGGGAACACCTTGACCAGTAAATACTGTATGAACTTAAGACAATACCAAAAAACAATGAAGAGAAACCGGGACAACAACACAGCCATTATCCGGTATACTGAATCAAATGCTGTTAATATATAAAGCGATGTCATAGAAGAACCATTCAGTCAAAGGTTCTTTAGATGATAAAGGTTCTTATTAAACCATTTAGCCAAAAATTGTTCTTCTATGACATCGTGAAGGACCTTTATTTTAAAGAGTGTCTTTAACTATAAGTATGTGGGAATGAGTAACTTACTTCTTCCCCTCATCCCTTAATAACAGATTAGTCCATTCCTAAAATGAACAACAAACACAACGCCCATAATATAATTAAAAACGGCAATCTAAGTAATTACCAAACACAAAGGTGCACTTACGTATATGCACGCATATCTTAACCACAAATTATTGGCAACACGCGTAAAACATAATGTCCGGGAACAACCTGTGTTTTTCAGGTTATATTTATATTAATTATATAGTGAATTAGGAGGTGTACTCGAATCTTGCTCTGTCATATCATACATGCCCATGGTGTTTATTTTTAATAAAGTATTCTAATGGTCTGTGTATACATAGACACCTGTATAGATAAATTTACTGTTGTCCCGGACGTCAAATCTTACAAATCTGTCTATTAATTTCAGTATCTTTCTTCTCACATAATAAATTAATTTAAACTACATTTACATTTCATTTGTGCACAGTAAAAATGCAGCATTATTGTCAAATCAACATATGTTTTTATTTTACTTTAAGTAAAAGAGCACCTATTTCATTGCTAAAGCAATGATATTTTGTGTATTTGGTATAATACAATGTGTTCGCATGGTTTATTGTTAAAAATACACATTATTTTCCACATACCGTAAATTTTTATAGCCCCAGCTTTCACTCTCTTCCTGAAATGCACGGATTTGAAAAGCTCTGTGTCCCTGATTGGCCAACTAATCTATACCTTTAATTGGCCTGAATACTTCAGGCCAAAAATGTGACGCTCCTTACCATGTTTGAAAGATTCGCTCACAATGCAGTGCTAACAGGAGTTAACTTACAGGCAGTGAGGTCGAAGCGGGAGGAATTATGATAATGTCGATCTTCCCTATACATCACCAATCCCAGAAAGTAAACTGTTGCCTACAATCTGTGTGTTTGTTGTTGTCCAAGAAAAGAGATTTACGTTGGCGTCATCGTTAACTTTGGGGTTTGTACCTTTTGCATATTGTTAACATGAACTAATACACACTTACACACCAAAGGAAATGTAAAAATGTGAATCAGACAATAGGTCTTCTTTAAACAATTTCAGCTAGTTTTTATTTTAAGTTATTGATTAAGTTATGTCAACTTATCCCAAGCCAAAACTTAAAATAATAGGTTGAACTGACTTGCAAAACCAACTTCATGCTGCATTGTTTTTTTTTACAGTGCATTTATATGTATTTAATTTGTAAATAGACCATTTACACTGATATTTATGCTTTTGGCAGATGCTTTTATACAATACAGTGCATTACAACATACACTGTAAAAAAATATTTGTTGTTTCAACTTTTTAAGTGTTAAAAATTTGTACAAATGTTGATTTAACCAATATTTTTAAGTTGAATTAACTCAAAATGTTGAGTTAACTAATATTTTTAAGTATTGAATTAACTCAACGCAAATAGTTGCACCACAGAATTTAACAGGTAAATATTTACAGTGTATATCTTATCGGCATGTGTGTTACATGAGGATCGAACCAAAGACCTTTTTACTCTACCAATTCAGCTACAGAAATACTAAGGCCATAGCTAACTACTAAGACAAATGTAATGCTGTCTCATTTGTACATTGCTTTTGATAAAAACACCCAGATAAATAACTTTAAATGTGGTTGTGTAATACAAAGCAATGCATCAGTTATTATCATAAGATAATAAGGGTGATGCAACCCCCCCATCTCTCTCTCTCTCTCTCTCTCTCTCTCTCTCTCTGGGGTGATGCAGAAAGCATGTTTAACTTATATACATATAGGCAAAACAATCTACTGGATTTATTCTAGCCTGTATAGATGTTGTCTTTACTTGGTCTAGTGTTGGTCTGCTGGTAAACAGTAACCACGTACACATGACGTGTAAATATTTGTCATTTTGGGAAACAGCGGGTCAGGGTCAAGCTGCACCTCTTATCGAACACGCAAAGCCAGCAGGATTTAGCCTACTTTTGCTTTTATGGTGATTTACTTGATTATTGTTTAACACTATAGTCTGAATAAAACTACACTGTTAGAAAACATGGTCAATATTTGTATCACAGTACACCATTAGTTACAGATATGTTGAAATATTTGTTACCAATATGTACCTTTGAGATAATAATAATAATAATATGTATCTTTGTTGTACTAATATGCACTCTTTAGGTGCAAATGTGTACTTTTTAAAATGGTACCGCCCCCTGTAACAGCTGGGGGAACATAATATTTAAAAAATATATATATATAATTTTGACAGTGTAATTTGTAAGCCAACCTGAAAGGGTTTCCTATGTGGAAAATTTCAGTTGTTCAGTAAAATAAGGTCTGTGGTTAATGATCCTTAAAGAGACTTGTTCTCAAATGTTTACTTTAAATATGTACATTGCCAACAAGTTGATGCATTAGGACTAATGGTCATTTGGTTTGTTATGCATGCACATTGACATTCCTATGGTAGTTTTAGTTTTTACACAGCCTCTTGTTATAACAAGTCATAACCAAAAGCTCAATAAAATTATTCTCTTTAAGACTACACTGTCAGAAAAAAATGGTCCCTAGCAGTCACTGGGCCGGTACCCTTTCAAAAAGTACAACTTGTACTTAAAAAGTTTATATTAGTATCTCAAAGGTATATAAATGTATACATATATGTACCTAAATTGTATATATTCAGACATTATTAAAGGGGACTGGCCCAGATTGAATATCTCTGTTACAATGCAGTTATATAGAATCAATCTATAGATTTTCAAAACCAGTCCTCTATTTATGCTGAAACTGAATAGTTTGCATGCTCAGTATACAGTAACTTCAGATGTACAATAGTTGCATTTAAGTACAACATTGCAAAGAGTTGCCTACACTACTTGGAAACTAGCCTTTAATTGTCTGGAGATGATCAATAGTGTTTCACCTGCTTCCCAACTATTTCTGTTAAACACGCCGTGGCACAAATAGAAACTTTCAGAAGCTGAAAAGCCCAACTGACAATACTAATAAAGATGAGAAAAGCAGCAGGAGGGAGCCTGGAAATGGGAGGTGGTGAGGAACTGGGGTCTTTCCTGTTATAATCAGACGGCTGAGGAGTTCCTGTCATTGTAGGAGCTCCAGGGCCATTTACCACACGCTGACACACAAACACGAACACACAGGCATTTGTTTTCACAAACATAAGCACTGCATTCACATTTAGCAGGCTTAGCGGTTTAATGACACGGGTTGCGAATGAAAACACAACTAGAAATGTCTCAAGGTGGCACACAAAACAGACATACACGGGTGTATGCACATTTGGCATTGATCTACATGCTGCTGGTCTTAATAAACATTTCTACATAATAAAAAAAAGGAGTGGAACTTGATAAATATTTGCCCAATGTTATCTCTCTTTCTTATCTCGCGGTGCTCTCAATGCTGGGCCTTTATTTTCTAAATGACTTTACTGGTGGTGATAGCTTTTATCAAACACTCCAATAAAGTTATAGCAGTGTCTTAAAATCCTGGCAAAAACAAATAGCTTTGAATGATTAAACCCAGTCTGGTTGGCAAATGTGACCTGCTTTATTTGTTATTCATTACAATGAACGATTACAATGAAATCTGAGGTCTATCCAAGACTTATACGAGTATCATTAATGAATAATAAATAACATGAACTGGTCCATTTTCACTGTGATTTTGAAGCAATATAGTAAACTACACTAGTCAACATTTGAAGTGGATCAAAACCTTTCCTAAAAGTTGCCTTAAAACCAATACAATATCAGTTCTTGTCTTAGGACAACTTGGATGAAAGTTTTTGATCCACTTCAAATGTTGACTAGTATATATATCTATAAGTGTTAATAAGTTAGTCAAAATATTTACGAAACATATAGGGGGTGATTAAAGAGAGAAAAGATGGAATGCATGTAGATTTTAATGCTGGCTTTGTCACTTTAAAAGGCACAATGCCAAATCTTTTATCCTGTCTTGGGGGAAAACCCATTTAATTCTGTTTGTTTAGACGATGCATTGTTATGCAAGCACCCAGATAACCAAAACTAGCAAACTTTCATTTAATGAATCATGTATTGTTACAAATGTAGCAGTTTTGACACACAGTCATTCAGCAAAAAGATGGAGCTAAAGTTGGGGGCAACCCCCATAGCTGCTTTCAAAATCATCTTTACATGCAGAACACTGCGGTTAAACTTATCCTCAGCCTGAAGGGTTCATGAAAGTAGGGAGAGATATTTAAGTTGTTTCATGTGTGTAGGTGCAACTTTTTAAGGCCTATGCATAAGCTTTTCAATGAAACCACATGTGCCACCAGGTTATTTTTTCCAAAATTATTTTATTGGGAGAACTACAAAAATGTACAGTACAAAGTTAACAGTCTCACACGCAATTTGTAGTGAACTGACTCCCCAAAAACAAGTATATTACAAATCCTGTTCTTTTTGTCGTTTTTTATTCTTTTAAATTACATTCAAAAAGCTTTACTTCTGATAAAGTAGTCAAGAAAAGGTACATAGTGCCAATCCCCTGTACCTACTATGTACAAACTAAACGTGTTTAAACTCTTCCCCGTCCAGCAAGTTTGGAAGATTCAGACCATATCGTAGGAAAGCAAGAGAAAACAGTCCAAAAATATAATAATAACGCAAGGAAGAGGGAGCAATAGAAAAAATAAACCTTAGATCGTTGCTCTAAGTCTCTATATCTCTCCTTTGATAAGTGGTAACAACCTTCCAAGAAGTTTAAATTACAAACTACATTCATTTCCTCTTGTTGTAAAACAATAACATGTACGAAAATACTTTATTTGGTTAATCATAAGGCAATGTAAGATGGTGAATCCCCCACAGGCACTAGGCAATAATACTGGGGCATCGGACTGCTACATTCTCTTATGCACGTGGCTGGATTCACAGCCTGACTCGTGTGCATTGTATATATATAACAAAACAAAAAAAATAGGAAAATAAAATACTTTTTGGTTAATTGATTTACTTGGGATCTTTGAAATCTGATTTCTATGAAAGTTTAAGGCTAGTACACGTTTGGACGGTCCTCTGCCAACCACAGTTTATACATTCTACAGACATATCTAACAGGACACGTCTAAGGATTTTCCAAAAAAACAAAACAAACCCTTCCAAAAAGTAACATCCCAACAGCAAAATCACACAAATGTCGTTTTTTAATGAACGTAAACAAGGAAACAAAATTAATGAAATAAATATCACATACAATCTCTTAAATTAAGATTTTTTACTCATTTACAATAAAATAAAGTGAAGTTACAAAAGAGACCAAACAAAAAAATATATATTACTGTGAAAAGAACATACACTCCACTTTATGTAGATTAATAATGGCGATCATAATTTAAACATAATAAAAGAATATAGATCTATTGCTTCATCATACTTGATAAATACAGTATGGACACAATTAACAATGTAGCCTATACGTTTCACAAGATAAAATAAATAAGTTAAATAGTTCATAGCCAGTTATGCACTGCTATGTGATCACTCAAATCAGCTAAAAAAAAAAAAAAAAGATATTCAACCATCAGCAGTGATTTCCCAACAAGCCAAACATGAGAGCTTCAAACTGCACAGAGCGACCACGCCACTGGGTGGCGCTGTGACCCTCAAAACACTTTTGGAATGGAAGTTTTTGTGAAGCGCGTACAGATACTGCTTAAATTTTTCTCAAGGCATATTCTTGGCAAAGATGGAGGAAAATCTGAAACCGCTCTGTCTTTCACGTTCAAAACAAGTCCTTTGTACAAATCTGGAAAGTGATTGGTCAGAAAACGACCGAATAGATGCGACAAACTGCAGCATACATGTCACCGGTGGAATGCATTAACTAATGCCGTGTCGACAAATCCATCTCCCTCGATATTAAAAGTTTATTATTCAACTACATATCTAAAGGGAAATCCTCCAAAGTTCACTAAAAAAAACGAAACAACAACGAAACGCTGCTTAATCGTCAGAAATCGACAGCCTGCTGAAGATTGGCAAACGTCTCCCGCCGTCCAGACTGGGAGACTCGGATCCGCTGAGACTTCCGGAAGAGCTCTGCGAGCCGCTGGCGTAGCTCTCCCGGTCTGAGATGCTCTCTGGCGGGCTTGGGGGCGAGTCGAACACCGGCGACTCTGACAGGCGGTGGAGGGACTGCAGGTGGCTGAGACCGTATGGGGGAGAAGGGGGCCCGCCGCCTAAGTTGACCTGAAGGTTTCCGTAGTAAGCACCGTTGGACTGGCCGGCGTAACCGTTGTGCGTGTGCACGGCCAGCGGAGCGAGCAGGGCTTTAAGATCTTGCCCGGGAAAAGAGAAGGCACTGTTGCTAAGGCAACGAGTCACGGAGCTGGGCGATAGAACGTCTTCGTAGAAGTTAGCGGTGCAGTTGTTGGACGAGGGGGGTGGAGGAGTGCGGGATGTGGGGCTGTCGAGAAGGGGCGAGTCGAGTCCGTGGTGTTGGCTGGAGAAACCCGAGAAACTCAGGCTGTGGTGGAGTTTGGGTCTGTCCCTGAACGCTCCCGCCGCCTGTTGTTGTTGTTGCTGCTGCTGCCCGTAGCCGCACACTGACTCCCCCCGGGCGGCTTTAGTGGACTCGCCCTGCACGCTGTTGGCGTTAGCTGGTGCTGGTCTTCTTTCATCGGCGTTGTGGATGAAATGGCAGCGCGGACCGTACGGACAGAAACCGATGGTGTGAAAAGTGCGACAAGGCTCAGTTTTGTACTTCGGGTGGCGGGATAAACTTCTCAACTCGTGGTAGCCGTGAGCGAACTGACACTTCTCGCCGTATTTGCACGCCCCGTTTTCCTCAAAGGGCCTGCAGAGCTCGGTTTTATAGCGAGTCGAGTTGATCTGTGAGCCCGGCTTCTGCTGTAGCATTTGCAGCTGCTGCTGGCCGCGCTCCGCGCTCTCGCTGTAGGCGCGGTCACGAAACTTGTTCTCCTTGTTCATGATGGCGGTGCTGGCGGTCTCCTTCATGTTGTTATAGGAGGGGTACTTGTTGCCGTTCGTCATGGACTCCATGTTGCTGGTGGAGTTTCGACGAAAAAATCCGGGCGCGTAGTTGCAGTTGTTGCTGCTGGATGTTGTTACGGGGGCCCCGACCGCTTTCTTATCCAGCATACTGTTAATGTGAAGCGCGTTCATGTTGAGGCTCTTCTCCTGCTGCGAAAGAGGCAAAAGCAAATGTTAAAAAGAATGCAACCTACCAAAAACAACACTTAAACGTATTTCACACGTGCACGACGATGTTTTGCTTAAAAATACTAGTTGGAAGTCTGGAGACAAAGTTTAAAAAGTTTTGAAGCGCGCGCCAGTCTCTCTTTCTCGAAATGTCTTTGCAAAAAACCACCAGAGATAAGATGCATGTGCAACATCAAAGCAAAGCTTACGTCGATTAAAAACGATTTAATAATTACCTTGTACAGCATGTCGATGTCGTAGAAAGCGGAAAGTATGGTTGCAGACATTTCTGTTTCAGGAGACAGTCGCAGATGATCTCTCATTTGTGGACCGAGCTGGATCCTTTAGACCCGACGGGTTATTAGTTTGCCACGACTAGGTTTGTGCAAGAGATACGGAAAACAAAATGCAAGTCTCATATGTGATCTGAAACTCGGAGAAGTTAGGCTGAGTTCCCCGTGTTGTGTTTTTGTTGTCGGTCTTCTCCCACCGTGCAGTGCTGAGCCAGAACAGTAAAGAGTCCGCTTTGCTTTCCCCGCACATATAAGCGTGAGCACACAGAGTATAGAGGAGGAGCTCAAAACTTACTGCACAAAGTTGCTTAAAAG
This sequence comes from Paramisgurnus dabryanus, assembly GCF_030506205.2. NCBI lineage: Eukaryota > Metazoa > Chordata > Actinopteri > Cypriniformes > Cobitidae > Paramisgurnus > Paramisgurnus dabryanus. The sequence continues at coordinate 26,527,509 of NC_133356.1, read as the reverse complement.
TTACGCCCTTCTTTCAAGTGTCGCGGGGCGGCTGCTCCTGATTGGTCGCTCCACACACCCCTCCTGTACACTCACAGCACATGATTTGGCATGAATATATTTTTGAACATAATTTTAGTATTTGGTGCCTTAAGATGTGTTCAAGTATGATGAGTCATTTATTTACAGTTGTTATGTAAATAAAGTTGGCATGTGACGTAAGCATTGAAAATTAAATGTATGCATAGTTTTGCAAACACATGACGTCCAAGAAATTCACTATAAAACCATTTCAAACAGTAATGTGTATCGTCTTCGAGAAATACAAAGTTTTTTTAAAAATAATACTTCTCAATTTTGTTTACATTTGACGTGCACGATATTTAGGGCGCGGTGCGCGAGACTGCGAGCTCTGATAGAAGGAAATGTTTGTGCGATTGCCTAATCTAGGCCAAGAGGTCAAACTTTAAACATTGCGCCAGATCTGATGTATGCAGTGAGACCCATAGCAAGCTGCTTGCTTTTTGCACGTGACAATTGTTACTTTTTTAAACATATATGTTTTTGTTTAGGTGCATATAACACCCTATACGTATTTTTTTATATAAGTATACATAAATGGTGAATTTTGCATTAAACTGATTAACCAAAACGTTTGAGTTAGTTGCTCTCTGTGAAGTGAAAATCTTTCTGCAAACTTGTTCAAGTGTGATAAAAGCGATACAACACTGCCCCCTATCGGTTTCAGTACTTATCGTTGGTAAGAAAGGATCGGGCGCCACCTACAGGCGAGATTCTTACACTCCCTTCTATAGGGCCTGATGTCTGTTATGTCTGTCTTGAGTTATTTTTGGATGTATATATACAAAAAACTGTATTTTTGTACAAATCAGTGTTCAAGTACATTTCTATATTAATGCAAAACTAATCCTGGGGATGGGGACTGTATGTATGTGACCTCATCCACCCTATTTGTGTATTGGAGGAATGAGCCTGCTTGCATTCCAAAACATTACGTCACTTTACAGTAAGAGGGGAACATTGCTACTACAGGCCCTGAAGGCAGCCCAGCTGTGTACTTACTGAAGGGACACCAGTCTCTCGTGTTGTTTTGATTGTGTAATGCACACAGGAGGGCCATACCAAACATTTTCTAAGAAAGCAGAGCAGAGTTAATGGGATAGTTTACCCAAAAATGAAAATTCTGTCATCATGTTGTTCTAAACCTGTATGATTTTCTTTGTTTTCTGATGAACACAAAAGAAGATATTTTGATAATGATTGATTTCCATAGTAGGAGAACAAATTTGATGGAATTCAATGGGTACAGTCAACCGTGTGCTTACTTTCAAAATGTCTTCATCATCATTTATCACAATTTTCCATAATATGAAGTCAGTGGTTACAATCAGCTGTGTGCTTACCATCATTTATCAAAATATCTTCTTTTGTGTTCATCAGAAATAGGAAACTCATACAGGTTTAGAACAACATGACGGTGAGAAAATGATGACAGAATTTCCCCAGTTTCCAAGAACTATCCCAGTTGTGCATAAAAAATACTACAGCTTACACAATACTGCAAGTGCACAACGTGTGAATATGTGACATGAAAAACAGTCAATACACCAAAATAAACAATGGACACAAGTAATCTCAGTGTAATGAATGTATTAAAAACACTTTTTATTTTAAATTAAAAAAGGTGTGGTCAATGTCACGCACAAAAACAGGAAACTATTCCTTTAAATTTTACAGAGGATCTAAGCCGTGTCTACTTGTCTCAAAGTATGAACGATGCTTTGAGCGAGTGAGCTCCTCTCTTTCAGCAGCATTATTTTGCCATACTCGATGGTGGCCGAAAACTGAGGCAACGCAGGCAGTGTTTTCATTGCCTGCTCGGCATTCACAGCGTTGCTATTTGCAATGGCTGATAATCGGTCCAGGTCTGCAGGACTTACGCCAGGTGAGTGTGGCACACCTGAAAGGGTGGAAAGGTGTCCGTGCAACATCCGTGCCCATAACATAGGTTCTGCCCATAGGTTAAAATCTCCCTTTTCAAAGAGAAAATCTTCATCCTGTAAAAAAAGAAGTAAACAGACCAACTTTAGTGCTTTTCTGTGTGAAGGGGTGTTATGGTGGTTTTCAGGGCATCGGTTAGTGCAGGGGTGTCAAGTTCAGCTTCCGGAGGGCAATGGTCCTGCAGAGTTTAATTAGATGCACCTGAAGCATCTAAATCAAGGCATTTAGGAATACTTAAAAAATTACAGGCAGGTGTGTCGGTAAAGGATCGGAACTGCCCTCCAGCAGTGAAGTTTGACACCCCTGTCGTAATAAATGTTTACTGGCAAAGTGAAAAAAGCCCACCACTAGTCTCCAAAGATATTCAGGTCACTTTCATCGATGCAAGATTGTTCACGCTTTATTGTCTACTAGGCAGAAAGTGTGGTTTGCAAGTGCTTCAAAAAGTACCTCGATATATAGCATTGTGCACAAGTCTTAAACCACACCAACCGCTCCCATTATTAACATATAAACAGAAAATGCATGAAATATGTACACAACATGTAAAAAAACCACACAATTTTGTTCTTCATGCAAAAGTCAATATTTAGTGCTGACCTCTTTTGGCACTAAACACATCTTGGATGATTAAATTACAATTAGAAATTAGGATTTTATTTTATTTAGGTGTAAGAGAGCATGCATGGTCCTGCTATTGCTTAGGTGTAAGAAAAGCTCAAACTAAATACTTCACACTTTGGCATTTAATTTTTTTTTCTTTTTATTGGTTGTATTTTAATAAATAGACTGAGAAAAAGTTATATACTGTTACTATACCATTGCAAAAACATCAAATCTAATGGTGGCATGGCGTCCTAAGATATTTGCACAGTATGTATAGTGATATAGTGACTCCTTACAAAGTCTGACGATTCCTCACAACGTGTATCCAGTTGTTCATCTCCCAGTAGCCATTCTGTCAAGTTTACAATTCCAGCAGCCACCTGACCCCACATCTGGAAGAGCTGGCACAAGAGGCCCACCCCCATCTCCAGGGCAACAGGAGGAGAGACGGCACCCATTGCAACACCTAGGAATGTAGCACATGATCGAAAAGTAAATTTGGTATGCAGGCTTACATGACTCAAGACTTTGATTTTTATAAATAATGTCTGATGTAGCCTACAGTATTCTGAACTTGGAAGACATATATGGAAAAATTAAATATATCAATATCAATCCGAGTCTGGTTTCTTTCATCTCCAAGGTGATCTCGTGCATTCCCACAATGCAATCTGCTCTCAATCTGAGACTGGACATAGAGCAACAGTGAGATTGATGCCTCGCTTTCTTTTTTTGTTGCGTTTCCATCTTCGCGTGGCACTGAACCATTTGAGAGAAACAAAACTATAACTCATGCACATAATGCGCACATACGAAACCACAATGCGACGTACGCATGCACCCCGGAATTCAGTCTCAGTCTAGAGGTAGGCCACATCAGGCCTTTTCAAAGCAATGATCGAGGAAGTTCAATCTAAGAATAGAGACAAGACTCGTGATAAGAGAAGTGAGAAAAGATAACAACAACACTAGCGCTCATCTCAGACAGCCGTCAAACTCCCTTTGGCTTTAATGACACCAGTTGTTCGTGCATCAAAGCGGTTAGTGTGAGAACTGATGCAGTTTGTTTTGAACTCTAGTTTCCCCCCCCACCCTAAAGTTGACATGCAAATTGCTATGGTGGCTTTAAAAGTCACCAGGACCTGCTAGTCAAAACCAAGCTAAGAAAGAAAGCAAAGCAACACCTTTAATGCCACCCTCCCCCTAAAAACACTGACGTACGAGAACAAACGGATCGGCTTTCCATGGGCCACGATGCCGACGTTACGTGAAAGCTGTCGATTGTGTGGATTCAAAGGGTGACGGAGGCCTTTCTCTACGTGATGTGTTGGGACGCCCAATGTCTTGCTTTGTGATGTCAGTGAAACTATTCAGCGCCATGGGGTGAAAGGCATCAGGCACCATCCAGGATCGAACAAATAATCTGCACCCATACATTAAGTCATAATAGGAAACTCGAACTCCTTTCCATTTTGTCCCTTTTCTGCGGTTTCTCCCCAATCTCTTTTGCGCTTCCTCAACAGGATGTTGCTTTCATCTGTGAGAAAGAGGTCGATGCTTTACCGCACAGTTTCGGTAAATACGTAAAGGCTGCGGTTTTTTGAAATTCAAAAGCAGAGAATGTGTTCGTAATCATGAAGATTGGGTTTCACCAACATCTTAAGGCTGCATAAGCTAAAGCAGGGAGGCTTCCAGATCTTGGCTCTAGAAATCTTTGCGAGGTGTTTTGCCCGTCGTCTCCTTACGCAGTTGTGCTGGGATTCCAGAGGAAAGAAGAGGGCAGTTTCATTCCCGTAATCGATCTGTGGGAGTCGCAGGACTGGAACTAATTAAAAAACTTTCTGAATAAGGAGAGCGAGAGGAGCTTTAGTGTGTGGCAAATCTGGGATGTGAGCGAGCGCAGCTGGGCCAGTGTCGGGTGTCGCTGTGAGGGAGGAAGGGTGGGTGGTGGATGAGCGGGAAGATAGGCTGGGATTAGAGAAGATGTACAAGCATGACATATCAAACTCCTTCATAACTTCCAGTTCATTCTATGGACGGATGGTTGCCACATTGGGCCCGAAATGTCTTTAAACCACCCAAAAAATATTTTAATAGACGGAAAACGAATCAACTGACAAAGCAAGCGGGTGATTGGCGCAAAATTAGACTTATGAGGTGTCATTTTGATAAAAAAGTAAATGCTATCAAAATAAGAAGCATACAGTTACAAACATCTCTTTGTGTACTATTTAGCACATCATACAAAGCAATTTTGTTGTTTTTTCCACATTTAATGTAATTTTTTTTCATTAACGCAACGTGTCCATGACTGGATTTGGGTTCTTTGACATGGAAATATTTATAATTAAAAAATCTAAAAAATAAAAAGCTTCAGTGCATGTTATACTATAAACATTTACAGTAAAGAAACATGGTATTTTGTGATCATGGGTAAATGTAGAAACCATAATAAGGAATATAAATGTGTCCAAAACCAATTTTCTCATCCTCCGCAACAATTTTCAATCATTGTTTAAGCCCTCAAGGAACTAACATTTTTAAAAAAAAAATAGTTGGAAGAGACATAATTGACTGTGACACTCAATTTGGCTACCAGGTAAGCAGTTTTTTATTTTTTTCTCTCCAGATAAAAGTAAACATTTTGTTTGTCATAGTCCCTAGACAACTTTTTAGTTCTCATTACCGAAACATGAGTTTGTAAATGCATATATTTAATGTAATATCATGTTGCGGTTATGATAATTTTGATAATTATAATCTAAAAAATGTAAATAATTCTATAGGAAATATGTTTCAAATCCTCTAAAAATAATGGTTTTTTTTTAAAATTCTAATGCCGGACACCTTCTAAATCTGGATTTCGTGAGAATCACCCAAGTGTGTTATATCACCCATACAGAGCTTTGAGTGTGGTTTGAGATTCTTTACGTAAATGCGGGAATGACCACAAGTGCATCCGTGCACACACTTTGCGACACATACGTGCACATATGGACACACACCCAGAACAAGGTGCAAGAAGTCTGCGGCAGGATGTGTTGGTGTGGGCAAGAGTGGTGTCAAGGTGCGAAAACACACACACACGTACATTTTACAGCTCTTACTTCCTTTAGAGCTATGAGAACCGAGGAACTAGAGAAGACTCATGCACAAATACAAACACAAGTACACGTGCAAGTTTCACGCATCTTTAATTCGATATCTTTAACCTAAATCTTTCAATTTACCGTCACGATTGTACGCCCGGATGTATAATAGGTCATTGATATCAGGTGACACAGTGAGATGGATATCATCTAGCACGTATATGCCAAAACTAAGATGTCTGCTAGAGGTCTTTACTGTTGTTAAGATCAGACTAACCTGTCTAACAGTAGTGTTATAGTATCACCCAGGTGTCTGCAGATTAAAAGGCCTGGCACACAGTCCTGTGACCCCAAGACTGATGGGAAAGACACTATAATGTATGCATGTCTCCTTCTAGTGAGTCGTGATCGCCCAATTTTCGGAAACTTGGATCTGAAAGTATAATTTTTTCTCAAGGCTTCTAACCCATAAAAGAAGCAACAGGTTTAATGAATCACAAACTCTGATTCGAAGCCAAAACGTCCAGAAAAAGACAGGATGGGGTATCTTAATAGCAAAATCGAATTATGAAAAGTTATTTTTGCGTGTAAGGCAGCAGACCACATTAATGATTGGGCACTTCTGTGGTAAATTTGCACACTGCGAGTTTAATGGATGGATGATCCTTCTTGTAATCCATTACATAAATGACTAAAGGCCATGACTACTGCTAAAGACATTACACAAAAAGTTAGACATTAGCTGACAATGATTTTTGCCTTCATGCAGTAGGCACACAGGCAATTTTCTGGAATCAACGAGCTGAGGTTGACCCGCAGCACTCAACAGGTGTGTTTTTTTCTGCTTGGCAAGCAGACTGGACGTGAAATAGGGGCGTGGCAGCATCGACAATTCCATTTTTTAATTCGAAGTTTGAGGTTGTGACTTAATTCCGATTTACACCCTTAGCGTCCAGTGTACAAAAAACAGCTAGCCTATACAGCTAGCTTTAGATGTAGGTCAGTAGGCAAACACCCACAGCACCTTATATACTGTGACGCATAAAACATTTCTCAGAAGTTGTAAAAATCTAGTTGCATATCAGTAACTGGTGGAAGAGTGAATGGGTCCAAAAATATCTGGCAAGCACAGGAGAAAAGCGCAGAGCATTTCGGGCACAGTAATTACATTTGAAATGCTTGAACACTTGAGTCTCCCGGTGAGAATACAGTCCGGTTTCCCTCTTAATGTTATAATCAGATGTACCTCTCACCCCTCTAAAAGCCTTGTCAAGTGATGCCAGAGGTTCTGATTTCCAACCTAATTTGTATTGAGATCGTTGAGGAATAAAAGTGTTTAACTGAATTAGTTTTTTGTGTACTGGACAAAGACTTCACTGTGACGGCGAGGAGAGAGACGGAGCCAAGAACATGTGATTACAGTAAGAGTTACTTCACATGTACCGGAACTGCTTCACCTTTCACGAGTCCAAAATGGAAAAAGTGTAGTGACTTATTTTAACATCGTTCAAATTTAGATGTTAATGCAGGTAAAAGTGTTTATTTCAGACGCTGTCACTGTCAATTTTTCAACTTTTGGCAGTGATCATATAGTATCACAACTATTTTGTAAATGATCATATAAGCTATTTAAAAAGAAAAAGTTTCCACAATTCACCAATCAGAATCGAGTATTTCAGAAACTAGAAACCACAAGCAGGACACTGCTTGACATTTCACGTTAACAACCCAAAACAAGCAGGTTCTTTTGAGAGAAATGGGTTGGAGACCAGAAAAGCCGCAAAGAATTGTGGGATGAGGCTTTCTTTTCGTTCTCCCCCACCGTCTCTTGTTTTTCTTGTCCATGTGAAGCAGGATATCAGCGTGTCAGGGAATGTGGTAATGATGTGGTTTTGATGTGACTGATTTATGGGACCGAGGTGATGTTCCTCTCTGCATCGCTGACCCACGCGCCTCCATTTCAAAGGAGCAAAGCTGCTGTTCCTCCGCCCCACCCTCACACCTCGACTCAGTCGTAAACAAAATCGACCCAACCCCCCCTTTCCCCAAATCCCTTTCCTAAAAATCCCTCCCTTTCCAGTTTTCCCGATCTTCCCGAATGTCCCTGAGTGACTGTTGTGCTGTGTTTCTTCTATCTAGACCATGTTTTGGTAAAACCATCATTTTTATTGCTTTCAAAGATGATTTTGGGGTTCATTAAAAGTTAGACTAAGCATAATTTCAATGACGAATTCAATGACAATCAACATAAAAATGTGTGTTTACCCGTGTCGTGTAAGTGAGCTGGGATATAGCAGGTGAATTCAGCGGCTCTGTCCCTCACGTCTTGATCTTCATCCTGTAATAATGTAAACAGACTCTTCCATAACGCCACGGTTTGTGTGATACCTGAAAACACAAACACAATGTAAGCTATAATTCAGATTCCTCACATACTCATTCTCTTTGGCAGACATCCCGCTCACCCAAAGGCAATGCTGGCGCTGTCAGTAAGGTGTGGACGGCCTTCACCAGAACCTCAGCTGACATCATCTTGACCTCCACAGGTTGCTCCTCACCGCAGCCCTGCACGACCAGCGCCCCCCATCGACCGAAGCAGGACATTACATCTTCACTGAGCTCCTGCTGTGTACACACACTCCATACTAAGTCATTTGATCAAAGTACTCTACTAATATCCTGTACGAACAAATATTATGGTACAGTGACAACAACAAAAAAACCCACGGTATTGTATGATTACCTCATTCATATACAGTAGCATGCACCCAAACAAGTTTACTATATTAGGATGAAGTTGATGTTATGTTAGGCACAACCCAAAGTGAGTTTATTTTTATGGTTGCTGAGAAACGTTGCAAGGTGCCGCAGTCATATAGACTTACATTAACACATTTGACCAATCAGAATGGGAAATCTGTTTATAATGGGAAAATGTGCATAGTGTGAGATTTATCTGTTTGTTATGAATATATGCTTATTTTATACACAAATTATAAAAAAACATTTAGATGAGATAAAGTATGTTTCATTTGTAATGTAATATAAGATTACAATCATATTATTTTCGGTAAATAATGCACTTCCTCATTGAGAAATCTGATAAAGATGTCCATCGCTGATTTCTGATACGAGTGTCTATATCTAATATCAAAAGCTTCAGAGCTTTTGAAATACTAACATTCAGACTATTTAAAGTATTGACAGCAGCATATCACATTGTCAACAAAGACAATGATCTTGCAGCCAAATAAACCTCTTGTCACACCTCAAGATTAACCGCCTAACAACCCGTTCACAAACATCTCTATGACCTACAAACAACATTAACAGCTCTTAAAAACCTGTGTGAAAAGAAGCTGGCTAATCTGTCCGGGGCCTGGTAGAGATAAAGCACATATGAGCTGTTTTTCAAGGATTTTCTTATTTGTAGTAAGATGTGATGGAATGTTAAGCTGCTATAAGGTGAATCGTCTGTAATCTGTCTAGATAGTGAAAGATAAAGAGTCCAGTTTAACTAGTTTGACTCGGTCTAGTAGCACATTTACACCTGGTATTAACTCTTTCCCCACCAACGTTTTGAAAAAAAGTTGCGAGCCAACGGCAGCATTTTTATGATTTTCACAAAAGTTTAATGCCTTCCAGAATTTTTTTTCTTTAAATATATAATCATACAATATATCAAATAAAATAATACATTTTATTTGTTTTCTTTTCATCACCTCTCAAAATTGATAGGTTTCTTCAAAAAAACCAATAATTGCATTGGTGCATTAAATTGCATATTTTGTAAATAACATTTATTAGAGATCAGATTCTGAGTGATGATCAAAACATACACAGAGTATTTACTGTTTTAAATCAGTAATAGCTCCAGTGTTTTATAAGTTGGATGAGAGCGCCACCTACAGCATAATAGCAAAAATATGGATTGCCATAAAAACTCGTCATTGGCAGGGAAGGCTTTTCTCTTAATTGATGACTCGTCAATGGCGGGGAAACGGTTAAGTTGCTTGTCAATCAGATCACAAGTAGACATTCCCATTCACACTTGATGTTTTTATCCGTCTTTCGACCGCTTCCATCCTGACTTTGAGGGGATGGTCTATGGGCAAGTCGTTAAAACACAAGCGGGAAAAATTACGGGTTTTAATTGACGTGCACTAATATAATGTAAGAGTCCTCCTCTTGTGTTGTTAGTAAACATGCTGCATATAGTTTTGTACGTGTATATGTTGTGTAAGAGCCTTCTCTGATATTTCAGCTCAATAGGCTTTATGCCCAGCTGCATTACTTCCTAAACTTCAGCCAGCTCCTTGTTTCCTGTCTGCCATTATTGGACAAACTGATTAATCCATGTGTGCCTGACCTCAGTAGTCACAACAACAATAATCAGACACACCTGGATTAATCAGTTTGTCCAATAATGGCAGACAGGAATAAAGGAGCTGGCTGAAGTTCAGGAATTAGTGCAGCTGGGCATAAAGCCTATTGATGCAATAAGGAGGTGGAGAGCAGCTGCTTCAGTTTTATCAATGATCGTCTAAAGACCACGCCGAACACTGTGGGTTCGTGCTAGATGTCAGGACCGATAGAAAAATATTGTGCTCGGTACATCACACAAGATCAATAGGCGGTCTTTTTTGGCTGTTCAAACACATTCGACCACATGATCGTATACACCACAAAAGCAATCCGTTCAAATGCGTTTTCGACTACCTCTGAATCTTGTCAGAAGTGAACGAGCTCAAAACTTTCACACCCTGTTTACAACTGTATTTAGCGTCGTCCACTTGTGATCCGATTGACCAAAATGCATCCTAAGACCAGGTGCAAACAGGGCCTAAATGATTCTTATGCAATGCTTTTCTATTATTCTCACCTGCTCTGTTGATTCAACCAGATGCACCACCAGTCGAGATGTCATGAAAAGAGCAGCACAGTAGAGATCCACACTGAGACACACACACAAAAAAAACACAAGAAAAATCTAGTTTACATCAACATTAATGCATTTGGCAGACACCTTTATCCCAAAACGACTAAAGGCTGATTTATACTTCTGTGTCGTAGCCTCTACAATGCAGGCTACTATGCGTCAGTTTCCATTTATGCTTCTGTATCGTTGTTCACATTGATGTGCAATTACACATGCAGACCGCTAGTAGGCAATGTCCACAGGCATGTGCGTCATTGTCCGCGTCGACGTGCAAACACACATGCAGACGGTAGGCAGTATCCATGCGTGTTACCACAGTAGCAGCGCGATCGTCAATGACTCAGCTTGGCAAGTTTAACGCACAAACGAAGAATAAACAGCATTTGGCTGATGATAAACATATTTATTGAAATAAATGAAACTTTATAGGGATTTTGCAACATGCAAGATGCAATAAAAACACTTGTGACAGTGCAGCTGGGACTAAGCAGCACATCAAAATCATTACATGTGAAAAATCTATTTAATATACTACTAAACATCTCTAAGATATTGAGTGTCTTTTATATCACCCAGTCATAATCTAGCATGATAAAAAGAAACAGAATTTTGGCATGCGCTCTATAACCAGCCCCGGGCCAAGTTTGAAGAGGCTGTTTTTCTAAGTTGATCTCAGAACAGGTGTACTTCAGCAAGTGTTGTTCAACAGAACACAGCTACCAAAATACACCCAGCAAATGTGCCATTACACAACACCGCGACTGTCCAACTACATTACAGAATAACACAAACACAGCGAGACTTACGGCATTGCTCAGGCACAGCTACAAAAGCCTCATATCATGTCACACCGGACAAATAACTATACTCCAGCGTTACACGTCACTGAACTTCAGGGGTGAGATTAAAAGCGCAGAAAGGAAAGGGAGTCTTTGTAATGTAATACTGAGGGTCTGTGTTCACTGTACGCTGGGATGTAAAGGTGTCCGTTTTTCAGACAGCGGGGCCCCGAAAGGCACCTGGGAGCCAAAAACAACAGGCCGACTGCACCTGCTGGCACGGTGCACACGCGGCTACGTAAACACACATCTTCAAGCATGTACATACCCACAAATTATAGGGAATAACCCTATGTAAAGGTATACGTATAAGCATGCATACTTGATTGAAAGCGCAGGTAGCTGCGACCCTTAGATGTGTAAATCAATCCCTGTCCCGCTTTGCCGTAGATATAAGAGGGTGATTGATGCATGCAGGCCGGTTGGCGACCACAGGTATGTGTGGTTTCTTTTGTTGTGAGAACCCACATCTGAAGCCATTACGCTTTCCGCTAACAGCGCTAGACGCTTAACAAAGTACCTCTCGCGTCCCAGAGGGAGATCGGCCGCCCCAAACCGCCACTTTAACAATGGGACGTTTTGTTGAAGTCTACAGCTGCCAAGAACATGACTGGGGTGTTTCAGGCGGTCGCTAAATCTTTTAAGTTAAAATCTGTGTTTAAAAGTACATTCAGTGGCACCACTAAACAGACTATATTTGGTTAACATATTCAATATGGATTTTTTTATAAACAAATGCCGATATATAAAGAGGCATGTAGGGTGCTCCGCAACACAATTTGTTGATAGCTGATGTTACAATTTTTGTAATAGAGTATTGGAAAATATTTTCCAAAGTGAGATCATCATATCGTCAGCCTGTAAGATTGCCGAAACAGTATTAATAGTAACGTTAGATACATTTTCTTTCTTTATTTGCTCATTTTTTATTCATTTATCTATGAAAAGCCACGGGATTAATTGACAAAAACAAAAGCAAAGGCCTACTTCAAGTGCAGCTGGCAACATGACCGCAACCTTCTTAAAAATTATGCCATAAATCCAAGCACCTCATTGATATGCTATAATGCTAAAGAGCCCATTTTCCATTTCATGATTTTCCATTTCTTTAAGTGTGTAAGTGCAAAGTTATAAATCCCAAAGTCTATGATGACGGGAGCCTGTAAGTAGTCTATGTTTTCATATTGAAAAAATTTACTACAAAACATGGCTCAAACACAAGTTTGCGGTTCTTGTTTGTCATTTCTACGATCACAAATGCAGACATGGTTTAGTATGTTTTAGTATCCTTACAAGACCAATCGATCACGTTTTGCCGTGCCGGCAAAGCTCATCAATCAGCTTGGCCATCTGCATTTTCTGGATCAGATTCAGGCTCGTATTGATAAGGTAGTAAAGACAATTTTATCTCCAGTTGGGAGCTGACCTTCCAAATATGTTAAGGATTGTCACATTTACGTCACTTGTTTGAGGTATTCGGCAAATCACAATGCACTGGATAGCTGGCCAATCAGAGCACACCACGCTTTTCAGAACGATGAGCTTTGCAGAAATCAACACGTTTCAGAGAGGTGGGGCATAGAGGAGCAACAATAATGTACAGTATGTGAAAAATAATGCGTTTTTGAACCATAAACCACGTAAAGACATTATATTACACAAAATAATGTTGTTTTTTAGCAATGTAATAGGTGCTCTTTAATGTGAATCCATGATAATAATAAAACAAGTCAACCATCGTAATGAAGGCTATCGGCACAACATTATTGCAATGTAAACTTTATTGCACTTAATAATTTATACTCAAAATTATTCTAATTTAAACTTAAAATTCATGAAACATTATTCATTACTACTAGGCCAAGTAGAGTTTAAAACTAATACTAGTCATATTTCATAGTAGTCATCTTTTATAGGGGACATTTCACAAGACTTTTAAAAGATGTTAAATAAATCTTTGGTGTCCCCAGAGTACACATGTGAAGTTTAAGCTCAAAATATCATATAGATCATTTATTATAGCATGTTAAAATTGCCACTTTGTAGGTGTGAGCATAAATGTACAGTACCATTTTTGGGTGTTTCCTATTAAATGCACTAAATCTGCATTGATTCCTGCACTAAATGGCAGTGCCGTGGTTGGATAGTGAAGATTAGGGGCGGTATTATTATATTAACATCCCCTTTTGACATCACAAGTGAAGCCAGATTTCAAAGACCTATTTTTTCACATGCTTGCAGCAAATGGTTAACCAAAACTTTTTTTTTCACATTTTTTTAATTGATGTAGGCACTGGGTACTCAGTTATAGCACTTAAACATGTAAAAAATAAGATTTTTATGACATGTCCCCTTTAACAGCAAACAGACAATGTTATTGGCTAATGCCAAGAATCTCAAAATGCCCAACCATAATATAAACTCGGTCTGATAAATCAGTTTATCGCTAGTTCAAACAAATGGCTTAAAACGTATACTATTTGCTGGGTCAAAAGTTGACACGTTGAATCACTTACACAGTGATATTTTGATAGTGCCACAGAGGCGCAGTGTTGACACTCTTCTGAAAGTCTATTTATAAAAGCCTTACTCATAGTTTTCTATTTATTAAACTGGAACAGGAATTTGAACACTACGATTATCCGTTTCACGTGTCTTACCAAAAATATGCAAGTCTTGTTATAGGGGGTGCTGTATGTTATGTAGTTCACCTGTGTGTAGACGTCTCAGCCAGTTTGAGGAGATGTACAAGAACCTCCTGACAGCTAAGAAAACTTGAACCGTCTCTCCAGGCCAAGACAGACGACAGAGGAAGAAGAGCAAGAAGTTGCAGAACCTGTGAGAAACCACATCTGATTATATTCAATGTTTTTATTTCAACCCATCTCTGTTTCCTTTTTATCCATATGACCATTCCCTCGTTTCACCTCCGGTCTGTCAATAACATTCCTCCCTCCCTCCCCACCAACAACCTACCCCTCCATCCCCCTGCACGTAAAACACATCTGGTTCAGCTCTGGCCTCGGGTTTCCCCCCAAACGCTGGTCTCAGACAGAACGAGGGGAGTTAACCGAAGACTTGTTTTTCTCCTCAGACCCCCTTCTGTCTTTCCCCTCTGTTCTTTATACCTTGACAGACCAGGTAGCTCATGGGGGTTTGCTAACATTCTTGTGCAAAGATTATTAAATCTTGCAGTGCAAGGCGGTGCCATTAGAGACATCTGTCTCTAAAGAACAATGTTCCTTGGCCTTTGCGATACATCGGACATGCACGCTTGCACACATACGTACACAAATTTTGGTCAAGGGAGAGTACCTGATGATGCATTCAGTACGGATATGATGGTAAGACCTGAATAAGTATTCTCAGAATGGATTTGGAAGCTAGGCACTCAGAGGAAATTAACCCAACGTTCTTCTTTACTCCCAGAATGCTTTGGTGGAACAGCAGACTCACCATAGAAACCAGGCAATATCGAGAGCCTGGAGCGGCAGGAGCAGCTTAACAGCAGCGCTTTAAACATTAACACTTGGCCAATAAAACGGCTTTTAAGAACACACACACACACACCCGTCCTGTACCCAAGCAAACACACTGCAACAGACATAAATACATACGCAGACACATATAAAAACACACACTCCAGACGCACACACACACACACACACAAGCCAATTCCCGTCAGTTTGAACATTGCTTAATGATAGGAATGGCCAAACAGGAGGGTAATTGATGGTTGGTTGAGTGTTTATGAGGAATTGCAATACGACCCCGTTTTCTAAACAGGAAATCGCCTCGCTTTTTCAATCCGCAGGGCCGGGCTCTCCGCTGAAAGAATAAAGTGCGTGTATCTGAATGGAAATTAAACAACACTCAGCCGTTTTCATTCAGACATGTGCAGCAGGTTATTATTATCGTGTACTAGTTGTTTATTTCGGCCTGGATCACCCTATGAGGGCATGTGACGTGTAGACAGACAACTGAATTCATTCGTTTTAGGACTGTGAAGTGTTTTTCACTCCAGTTAGGAGAACAATCCAAGGTTTTGTTCGCTAAACTGCATCTTGGCACGTCTGAGAAAAATCATCAATAATTATTTTCTAACATTCATGCTATTCAACACATCACCGTTTACATTTATTTTACGTTTCATGTTTAATTATCCCGAGGTCGGTGTATGGAGTGTTTGGTGAAGTTGTGTAAAGGTCTCTTTCCTCACCTTGGCTTGACACCCAGGGTGCGTCTCATGAAGGGCCAGATGGGTTAGACTCGACACACACGGCTCAAAGGGCCAAGGGCCACATTGGGACTCCGTCTTTGCCCTCTGAAGTCTCTCGAGGAGCCGTTCCAGGGCAAACAATCGAATCTCATAGTGCTGGCACTGCAGCAGACACATCAACAGGTCTTTCTGTATCCGTTCAGACTCTAGACTCTGCCACAGGTGAGGTGAATCCACACAGATGCTGATAGCTATGCTGGCCAGACTTTGCAGGTACTGCGTGGCTCCAGGAACCGCTGGATTGATTTCACCGGACCCCCCTTCAGGTGCCACAAGTTCGGAGACCATCAGGATGTGCAGCGTTTCTTCTCGTAGTTTCTTCAGCTGGGATTCTAGACAAAATAATGGATAAACTCAATTAAAAGGTTTATCTAAAGCGACTTACAGTGCATTCTATTTCTACATTTTATCAGTATAGGTGTTCACCGGTAATCGAACCCATGACCTTTGCACTGCAAAAGACAGAAATTGAGCTAACTACTATATAATGATTAAGGTTGCTTATGACATCATGTTCATATAAAAAGCATTCTGGAAATTACAAGTGTGTAAGATCCTCAAACGACCTTTCTCCTTATTGAATTATTACTTTACAATATTCTTCTGAGCTCAAAATAAAGTCCACTCCTCAATCTGAGGACTTCAAAAGGGCCCATTAAACTCCCACACTGCAACCCAATCTGGTCCCATACATGGTTGAACAAGGAGTGGATGAGAGGGTGGGTCCATGGCACATTCCCCAGGAGAAGAGCCCGGTTACCGTGACACCCGAGCATCAAAAGGACTCTCCCGAGCACCCTTCACCGAGCACGCTCGGATCAACCCAAGCGCCCCGCTCTAATCGAGGATCACACATATTTGGGCACGTGCATTGCTCAACACCTGTTTCAATGATGTTAATTGTTAACACGTTCACACACACCCAGACTGTTATTCTAAGAGAGGGGCGGAGGGGAGGCATGTTTGAAATCAGGGTGGTGAAGGGAACTAGAAGATATAATTGTATGTGGAAAATACCTCATCACCACGACCCTGACACAGGCATCGCCAACAAACCGTCAGCCTTCGAAACAGACCTAGTGCTATTTAAATGCCAATTGATCACAAATAAGGATCTCTTCCACATGCAATGTTTTACATCTTCGTTCAATCACAGGCAAAACTTTCCTTGAAAACCTTCCCATATTCTTGAGTAATTCAACCAAGAAAAGCAGTTACTCAGAGCGAAAGAAAAATACAACTGAAGTAAAACTGAAATCGTAGCTATGATGCTAACCGTTTTAATCCCCTTACGCCCGAGCCAAGTACTCATTACCACAAAGAAACATACTGAGAGGAAAACATCATTAACACAGAGAGGGGGATGAAAACTAGTCGGCCGGGAGACAGACTTTGGTTAATGATGTCCATTTCTTTCTCTCTCTCTCTATCTCTCTCTTTCTCTCTCTTTCCTACAATGTACACAAAAATTAAGAACTACTGGGCACAAAAAGACACATAGTGCACTAAAATATGAAAATGTTCTTGTAATTTGTGACCCTGGACCACAAAACCAGTCATTAGGGTCAATTGTTTGAAATTGAGATTGGAAAAATCTAAAAAGCTGAATAAACAAGCTCTCCATTGAATTATGGATTGTTAGGATAAGACAATATGTGGCCGAAATAAAACTATTTGAAAATCTGGAATATGAGGGTGCCAAAAAATCTAAATATTGCGAAAATCGTCTTTTAAATTGTGCAAATGAAGTCCTTAGCAACAGATATTACTAATGATAAATATTTATTTATATATTTACATTAGGAAATGTACAAAATATCTTCATGGAACATGATCTTTACTTACAAAAACAATATTTTTGACCGATAAAATGTATTTTAGCTATTGCTACAAATTTACTTGTGCTACTTATGACTGGTTTTATGTTCCAGGGTCACATTTGCTTACCCTAATGCCATCCCAGATGTATATAACTTGTTATTTAATTGATCACAAACAAATAATTTTATACTAAAATCTTGTCATGTTATTTTCCTATATGGGATCAATATGGCAAACATCCAAAAAAGCATATACTGTTTATTTATATAGTATGGGGATGCACATATATAAATATATATATATATATATATATATATATATAGTGGCGGCTGGTGACTTTTTTTTTTGAAGCACACGATGCGAAGTTCGTCACAACATGTATGTAGCTTGTCATGTGTGTGGTTTGTCATTTCAAAATATGTGTTCTGCGCTTTGAGAGATCGTGTGTGCATCACGTGTCATGCCAAAATAAGTGCCTGCTGCCTTGAACTTGAAAGGAGATGCTCGCGTGTGCCAGATACTCGCACAATCTCATGCGTAATCAGAGTTTACTGTTAAGGGAGTGTGGTGTATGTATTTAGGGAATGTGAGCGTCTCTTTTATCATAAACGGTTTTGACGCGTCTCCAGCAGGCACTTATTTTGACAAAACACGTGATGCACACAGGATCTCTCCACACGCAGGACACATATTTTGGAAAAGGGAACCACACACGTGACAATCCGAACACTTATTATGAATTAGCGCATCCTCGGAAGTGCAGTCACGAGCCACCACTGATATATATATGAATTTGTGCATTACAACCGCCTGTGACAGTGGCAGTTTTTTACCACGGCAGTGGTAATGCACAAATTCACCGCGGTGGTGCGGTTATAGATTGATTTTGTGTGTGCGTGTGTGTGTGGGGGGGTGGGGCATGCGCGTATGCGCACGTGCACATTGATGCATATAGGTCTTATACATAATGCATACATATATTTTGAAATATAAAAATGTAAACGATGATCAGATATACAGTTCTTAACAAATGTGCGTGTTTATAGGCGCCAAATTCTTTCTCTGCCGGTGGCTGCTCCTCACACGTCAAGCAATGCTTAGGTTACTTAGCAACGAAAGACGCTCTGAAGCGCCCACGTGCTTTGAAGAGGAGGGAAGCGGCACGGTCACGTGAAGCAACTGTGCGTATGTGCTTGGCAATTTCGGTGGCTGCTCGAGCACACAGGAGATCGCCGCATTTCTGCGTGTTTACTGTAGCACTTCCACTCATGAAACAACAAGTGAGAAACCTTTTTGGGGGTATAATGTTTCCAGACGCGCTGAAAACGCATTCTGATGGTGTACTGGTAGCGCAGATTGATACTTTTTCGTGACCAAGAGAGAACAGACGTTTCTCAATCTGAAGGCTGCAGCCTCCAGAGGTCGCAGCTGTATATGTCATCAAGCCTGGTTTATTATTTTCAGACATTTGCAAGTCATAAGCATATTACAACAATGTACGATTAACAAAGCATAATAGTCAACTTTATAATTGTTAATGTTATAAGTCTTGATGACGTATGCAGCTTGCAAATTCGACCTCCAGAGGCTATTGAGAAACGGCCAATATCTTTCCTCATTGTTCCGCGCCCAAGCCAGCGGGTCATCACTGATATCAGTTGCCTTCCCTTGCAAATTAGCGCATTAACTCCGTGTCTGCTGGCTGTTTGCGTTAACACGAACCTGAAGACATCTAACTGGGTGAGATTGTACTTTATATTTTTCATAATTTGTGAGGTCCACACCACCGCGTATATATATATATATATATATATATATATATATATGCCTAAGATGCGATACAGCAGCTAACGATGCAATGCACACCTTTACAATGCAGTGCGGTCCGATGCAATGAAAAAATATAATACTATGCAATTTAATATGGTACACTCTTAAAATGATTGTGTTAAAAAACAACACATTGTGTGTCTAGTTAAGCACAACACTCCCTAACTACACATATCTCTGTTTTATTAGTGGAATAACACATTTTTTTGTTTAAACACATCATGCCTTTTTTAACACTCTATCAATCAACACACAATGACACATACTTTGTTAAAATAACACATAATGTGTTATTAAGTATAACACAAAACAATGTGTAAAAAATTTACACATCCTTTCTTAGAGTGTACAGATAGTTTCCACACATTGGATTTGTACACGGGTGTCTGAATCATTATAAGACCACTTTTTCAGACCCTTTAAGTAAGGGATAATGTAGAGGCAGCCGGTAGTTATCGGGAAATAAGCCCCGACAGTGTGATCAGGACCCGACGCGAAGCGGAGGGTCTTGTATCACACTGAAGGGGCTTATTTCCCGATAACTACCTGCTGCCTCTACATTATCCCGCTTATTACACGGCTACTTGTCACATAAGAAAAAAAACGGACATGAATATGAATTTGAAACATTTTATTGGCATATTTGTTTTAAATTAACATTTTTATCCTTCCGCGAAACTTTGCACAGATGCATAAAATGATCGTAATACCTTATTAAGATCCTCTGCTTCATACTTGTCTCCATTTTTTCTCTTTTAGCCAGTCTTTGAGAAGTTTTAATGCCCATTCTGTATTTTTTTGTGTGTTGGCTTTGTAGCTGTCATGCTCTATTTTGTCAAGTTCAGTCTCAGTAAGCTCTCTGTGTCTTGTCGTGGTTGTCCAGTGTTTGTCACAAGATGGCGCCAAACAGTAATCTTCATTGATCTTTATTGGCGCGGAGCGATTTTACTCGTACAAGTAGTACCGGCTATGCGTTATTACTTTGGAGAGGTAATAATTTGAAAAGAACGAACCTGCAAATGTCTCAACTGACCAATCAGAATCAAGCATTCCAGAGAGCCATGTAATAAGAAAGGATATTCGACCCACTCACTTTTTCTCTAATTTAGCGCATACCTGTATGTCTGTTCACTTGTCAGAGCACCGTCAGTCAAATCCATTTCACAAGATAGAAATGCCCTGATAAATTAAACACATTTTAGCTACTGTAGAGCCTTGAATTTCCTGCGGCTGCTTCCTCAACTCCATTCCTCATTTAGAGTCCATATCATTTAAACTCCATTTCGTGTTTTTTATGCTCTATGTGACTTTCATGAATAGAGGAAAAAGCAATCTTAAAATATTGGTCAGTTTATAAATAAAAAGTATAGCACATCTACTAATAATTATACGTAAATAAATCTGCTTTTTACCGATGCAATATGTTAAAAACGATGCATTGCAATGCAAATTCTAAGTTTTTAAACCTTTTTAAGCCGATGCACAGATGAGTGAATTGGGGAATCTTCCCATTCCTAATATTCATATATCTCCATCAATATAGTACACAAAATGACAGAATGTTTAAAAAGGTTTTCTTATATTTTCAAAAATTTTATTTTTATCAAATTTAAATCTAATGTAGCAATCGATTCATGCGTTTAGTTAAAACTGGTCCATTTACAATTGGCCACATAAATGTGTAGAGGCAAATTGCAAATACACTATTCATTGCTCCGCCTAAAAAAAACTTAAGACGACAATAATGCAACAAGGCAGCACTTACTGTATGTCAGTGGCGGCCGGTGACTTCTTTTTCTCAAGGGCGCACGATGCGAAGTTTGTCACAACATGTATGTAGCCTGTAATGTGTGTGGTTCGTAATTTCAAAATATGTGCTCGGCCCGTCGAGTGAACCTATGTGCATCACGTGTCTTGTCAAAATAAGTACCTGCTGCAGACGCGTCTACAAGGTTTATGATAAAAGAGAAGCTCGCGTTTGCCAGATACTCGCATAATCTCACGCGTAATCAAAGTTTACTGTTAAGGGAGTGTCTTGCGTGTATTTTGTGAACGTGAGCGTCTCTTTTATCATAAACGGTTTTGGTGCGTGTGCAGCAGACACTTATTTTGACAAAACACGTGATGCAAATGGTTCACATGACGGAACATGACACTCCGAACACTTATTTTTAATATGCGCCCCTTGGAAGAGCAGTCACGAGCCGCCACTGCTGTATGTTGAACGAGGGATGCGCCCACACTCCGCACAGTACAGAGCAGCTGGAGAATGAGTTTTTCAATGGACTGTTTTATTGTTTTAAAAAGATTTTTACCCAAGTCATCGCTCCATAAAGCAACGAGAGCGTCGTCTTTGTTTTTTTGCATCACTCCTGGCTAACTTACGAGTGACGTGCTTACGTTTGGAAGGAGTAAAGCGGTGACATATGTGGCTTCAACAACCAGATGTTTTTGAAGAGTTTGGTTCCAAAACGCAATAAATCTATTTTGACAAATTTCTGTAAAAATGTGTTTTCTATACCAAGAAAGTGACAAGATGAAAACCACTATTTTCTGTTACAAAATTTCACATAGCGTCTTTAGGTTATAAAAACATAAAAAATTCAAATCCATAACTTGATTTTCAAAGATTTATTATAAAAACGGATTATTTTTCCACAAAATGCAATAAATCCATTCAATCAATGTATAAATGTGCATTAATCTTTGCCATTTAATATTCATTTAGTTGAACAGTTGTACACACAGATTACAAAAATAAACATTAATGGCATAAATCAAAACACTGTCATTGCTGCGCGGTTATACTTGACGTTGTCGCTTAACATTTTTTTCACATCGATCAGCTGTAGTTTGAGTAAAATAATGTAACGTTTTTCATAAGATCCCCTGTGTTCAATGTGTTAGCATGACAGAGCTTGATGCTGTCGGGAGAACAAGCGTCCGTTTCCCGAGTGCCTCTCACGTAAATTATTAGATGTCCATGGCTTACGTTTCTTTCCCGTTGCAGAAAACCATCATAGGTTTATCAATGCTATTAAAGTATTATTTTTTTTTTGTTTGTTTGTTGATCACGAAGTACAAAGTAGATGAGGAAAACTAGGACTCTGTGTACTCAACGCGCCGCCATTGTTTGTTTACATTGCGTGAATGGTGCGCTGTAATTTGTGGAGCGGATTTATTGCATTCTGTAGAAAAGGAGGAGTTGCGTTTATCCCGTTTTGGGAAAAAAGGGAGAAAAGATGACAGAATAACACGGCGGATATTGGATTTTGCGTAAAATTAAGAATTTACTTTTAAATACTGACCTGATATAATACTGATTTTGGCAGTAACTCATTTTTTTCAAAAATGGCGTTTATCGCGTTTTGGAACTAAACTCTTAGACCTATCCAGTTTCGTCTGAAATGCATCAGCAATCAGATTGAAAATGTTTCGGAGGGCATTTACACTTTTTTTGTTACAATCGAATAGCTTTCCGATCAGAGAAATGCATGAAGTGACAAGGTGATTAAAGGCCCATAGAGATCAGCGTGGTAAGTTCAAATATGTCTGCAAGTTTTATTTTCTCTGTGTTTGTTACTTTTAAACTCTGTTACCAAAATGTGGGACTTTACGTAGATTTAAAAATAAAACTGTATAAAATGTATAAACTGAAAATCAGTACAATGTGAAAGTGAAATAAAGCTACTCCAGAATGAGTAACAGTCATTCAGATCATCAGATATTTAATGTGTTTGCATCATCAAAGGTTCATTTCATGTTTGACAGCATGAAATCTATTAAAAATCTTTAATGTGTGTCTTTAATGCCTCAAAAAAAGCTATGGCACACCACAATGTACCACATACATGGAAAGTCCCACATCCTTCACACCAAAAAGAGGAAACTGAGAGCGAGCAGCGAGAGAAAGGCCACTTTAAAACTATGACATTTATGAAAACAGCCAGTCCTCTGGAGAGACTGAGGAGGACAGTAATGATTAATTTTGGAAATGAAAGCCATTTCTCAGCAGGACACAGTGCGGTTGACAGTGTGTGCATGTGTGTGAGTTTGGAGACAGCACTTCTGGGCATCCATATGAAGCTTTACGACAACTTGAATAGCCCTCAAACACTCAAAAGACACACAAACACGCCATCCCAATCTGACTCATAGAGAAAATGTGTTTTCATTAATGCCACGACCACCAAGTCTCGGTAACCAAACTTTGTGCTCCTATTAAAATAGCAATGTTACAGTGTTATATTGGCCAGGGCAATGAAATCCAATGACTTAAAGACTTACACAACCTGAAAAAGCTGTAATATAGGAAAAGCACACAAAATTCGAGAAAGAGTTCACCTTTTTGGTTCTGTTCAAAGCTTGGCAGCACTGGTCACTATATGCTTGCATTGCATGCAAAACAGCAACATTAACATTATTTAAATTTCCACACAAATTAATTTTTCATTCTCACTTAACATAAGCCAATTCCCAAAAGTGTCACATACAGTAACCCACAATGATCCTATAAAATATGGCATTACGGGCCGAACACCTTTACAGCACACTAGGCATTAAAGTGTGTGTTTTACAATATTCGGCTCAAGTTTATGCTGCTGAAAAACAGTGGGCTGTCTGTTCTCACTACAGTAGTAAACATACATGGATACAAACATCCAGGCAGCACCATACGCTCGCACACATGGATTTTACATCACGGTCTGCCATCATTACCCAAACTGTGAAAAACAAAACCCAGACGACTAAAGAACGTGCACAGCAGATGTGAGCATGAAAACTCTTTCCCACAGTGGGCGACCCCTTACAGTGCCAACCGCCGTGTGTGCGTGCAAATGCAGCCAGGATTTATTTACCCGAGTAGATAAAAATATGGGGAATATATTACAATTTGTATCAAAAATGATGTTTGGAATGAACACTATCGGGTGCTAGGCTGTCAGAGGGCGAGGAAGTGGGAGGATTTGTGCTTGAGGAGCACTTCTCGGGCGGCGCGGCGTTTGATCCGCGCAGGCTCATAAAGCCGTATATCCCTGCTCGGCTAAACCCTTTCCAGTAAAAACACCATCACAACCTCTGCTTAGTCTCTCAGAGCCAAACTACTTACAGCTCTCATTCTCACACACACATACGCGTCCTGTTTAAGTAAAGAGTGTATCAGGGCGAGTATGCAGAAACTGCCCAGAAAATTTCAGCTCCTACTTAATAATTCCAAGACGAATGAAAAAGCAGATTGTTCACGTCCCTCTCTCTAGCTTTAAGTGAGACAGATTGAAATATTCCTAAATCCGCCTTTTTATTGAGGCGATCAACTTCTGTCAAAAGAGCGTAAGTGGAAAGAGAAAGTGGAAGAAACAAAGAAACAAAAATGAAAGATCTTGTCTTAAAGGCAGGCCTGGAAATGGGGGACTGAATCCATGGAGTGAATTTGGAGTGAAGAAGGACGAAGTTCCAGTTCAAAATGTTATCTATGTAATCGCCTCCAAATGCTATGCAAATTTCAGACATAAATAGCGTGGGACTTTTCGCATATGTGGTTTAAAATATAAAAAAATGTCCCCAGCTAGATTCCCCCAGTTAATCTCTGCCATTTCCACCACTGCTTAAAGGACTAGGGTTCCTAAAAATAACACTTCTGACATGTATCCTCATGTCATGCCAAACCAACTACTTTTATTCTGTGGATTACAAAGGACAAATGGTATATTGGTATATAAATGGGTTTTTTTCTATATGAAAGCTATAACATCCAGTATTGTTATATGATAACAATAAGATATTCTTACATGATAACTATAAGATATAGCTACCCAATAACAACAGTTTAGTTTTACGATAACTATACAACAGTCTATAAACTATAATATGATGACACATAATAGCTATAACATGCAGTATAGATTAGGGTTGGAGCTTTGCGTAACAGTGGCCCCTCCATATCATAGTTATACTATAAGTGTGATAAGATATTGGCTGCGTCCAAAAACTTTAAATTTCTGCCTTCTGCGGCAGCTTTCCAAGGCAGGAAAGCATCAAGGCATGTCCGAATTCAATGTTAGGTTTACTTCCTGAGTCCTGAGATCTTGTCCCAAAATTCTATGCGTGTGTGTGCATGGGGAATGTGATTGGTTGAGCCTGCTCAAGTTCTAAAAAATAAAATGGCGT
Source organism: Paramisgurnus dabryanus (assembly GCF_030506205.2). Classification (NCBI taxonomy): domain Eukaryota; kingdom Metazoa; phylum Chordata; class Actinopteri; order Cypriniformes; family Cobitidae; genus Paramisgurnus; species Paramisgurnus dabryanus. The sequence goes on along the minus strand of NC_133356.1, from coordinate 26,501,937 downwards.
CCAAGAAAACCACTGGAGCACAAATGTATATTTTCACTTTTTACACATTTAAATTGCATTCCTAGCCAGAAATTAGTATTGTAGTTTTCAAATATGTGATTCGTTATCACAAAGGCCCTCTCTGTTTATATTTCAAAAACGCTGCTTTTGAATAGTGTCCGAAAGCGTTTCTCTGAGCTGCCTTCATGCCTCCGAAGTCATTGCGTCATGAGGCAGCGAGGCAACGAGTCAGCTGCCTAAATTTTCGGACGCAGCCATAGTTATATGATAACTATGAAAAGATACTGTTAAGTGATAACTACACAACGGTCTTTCTGAGCTATACAGTTTCTATTACATACAGTATAAACTGTTTCATACGGACACACGTGCATTGTCGTGGTTTCGCGACTGGTCGGAACTTTTCTTTTGGTTTCTGTTTGTTTAATGGCCCGACTAGTAGTTAAATTGAACTCTTGAATAAATACCTCATCAAAAATAACAAATGTTTTGGTTTCAGGGGGAGACGGCGACCATGAATAGAAGGGAGGTTTTGCAGCCGGTTTGTAGTTAACATTAAATACATTATAGTACACATTTTAAACAGCAACGTCTCGTATTTTCATACGCTTTAGCTATGAAATATGAACTAAGGTAATCTAATTGTTGTTTATGTTGCTTGTTATCAGAAATAAACTACTCTAAAATGACTTTGTTGTTATTGATTCTTAGCGGAGTTTACCGGAACTATGATAACTATGATAAGATAGTCGCACAATAACGTTATAACAGTTTTAATGAACTATATGGTAACATACAGTATAGTTATGGGATACCTACAAAAAAGCTACAGTAGCACCGTATCTATACGACAGCCTTTTTAAACTATATGATACCATATAGTTATGCGATAACTATAAGACATAGCTACACAATAACACTATTACAGTCTTATTAAACTATACAGTAGCTACAGTATAACATATAAACTAGCTATAACTTTAAACTATAATATAATAAAAGGTAATACTGTAGCTATAACAGAGGACTTGGAATATAGCATATAAGTCATATGTACCAGATTTACTACCAGCTTGCGCCACCTTTTTTGCCGTTAAAAAACTACTTTCAGGATTTACTAAGGACATGCTGTGAAAAATTAGGGCTGATAAGGCATGGAAAGGCATTGCATATGCATTTGTAGCAGTTTCACTTTCAGACGGCAAAATTATGATAACACGATATAATACCATTTGCACTTGTCAATTTACTGGTATTTGTGCCATTTTTTAATGCCTAATAAAAACATGTTTAAACCCTGTACTTATTATAGTTGCTTTATTAGATTTTGTTGTTTATTATGAAAAATGAATTTTCTTCTGTTCTTTAGCATGGACTCACAGAGATTTCCACTCCCATCGGTGCTTTATTTATATATAGCACTCACGCTGATTTGCCCTCTTTAGTAAATCAGCGGCCCGTTCTTCGTACTTCGCTTAGCTGTCAGTTAGCTGGATTTGATTGTTGACGATTAGGCATGATCTTGGATCGTTTGGTTCTTCAAAGCTCATCCTAGACTTGCTGTCATAGCAACAGATCCGTAAGCTCAAACCTGCTTGGGAGCATGCTTATTTCAAGATTAAACAAGATTAGTTTGTACCTTTTTAAGCGGATGTGATACAGAAAGTCTGACGCAGTCGCATATTCTCCATTATACGAGCGCAATCTGCGTAAGATGTATGATTAATATGAAGAGACATCTCGGATGTCTCATTTGATCTCGGATGAATTAAGCGACGTACGAAGAACGGGCCCCTGGTCTTTGGACTACTAAAATGCTGCTTTTATCGTTTTTAAGGGCAGTTTTTGGGACAGTCTCTGATTTCATTGTAAAAACAACATAATCAATATTGTCCTGAATAATTAAGTTTGAGCTTCACAGCAAAAAGTTGGACATACAAGAGGCTACCTTAATGATGACAAAGTGCTTATTTTAAAGAAACCATCCCTTTTCGTGGAAGTGGGTTAAAAAAATCCAGACAGAGTACAAAATAGAAGCAGTTTAAGTAAAATTCATAAAATGAAAGTGAAGGTAGACGAAAAAAGGTGTTAAGACTGAAAGTAGAGGCCAGAGTGTATAAATAAATCCCCGTGTGCACGTGTTGATGCTTGCCCACCGTTTGTTATGTAAGTGATGGCAGGCGGGTGGGACTGTAAGAGTATGCTTGTTTTAGAGTGATAAACACTGCCACCATGCCCACATGTGCGCGACACATGGGGCCTGCAAAAGCGCAGGGGCCGTCCCTCATTCTTTAACTGGGTCACACAGGCACAATTGCACCATCTGTCAGAGATCTGTACGGTTTTGCATTCCTTTTATATCAAAGACCCACAAGCCTCCAGCACCGTCAAATTAACAAACTCAAACAAACATGTTACTTTGGTATATAAACCAGACTGGGAGTTAAGCATTTGAAAAAAGAAAAGCTTGTAACATTGATGTTTCTTTTGAGAGAGATGGTGCATGAGCTCTTACCTGGTACAGAAACAGGAAGGCAGCCACAAAAACAACCCAGCAGGTCTAAAAAGGCACCACGTGTCACCAGACATGGATTCCTTCTGTGTGTTTGAATGTGGAAGAAAGAAAACAGTTATTAACAACATATTGTATTTAACTTACATTTCAATCAGACCAGTTTAATCTTAATCTTACAACTTTACAGTGACCACAAAATATTTGGACTTGGATACTTAAGCACCCATTAAAATGTACCTGCAACCGACTAGCAAACAGATTCAGACTGCAATGTAGCTTCTACCGGCTATTTAAAAACAAAGAGCTCATAATATAAAAAATTCAATAGCAAAATGTCAACACAGGAAAGAAAACCTCATTGGGATATTAAAAATATTTACATTAGATCCAATAAATCAAAATCAACAGTGTGGCATTTGAAAGCAGATTTTCTCTAGTTTCCTAACCAACTGGTCCCAATTTGATTTTAGTGGCTGTATGAAGTAAGCAATGATCAAATTTTATGAGATGAGCGCACATACTGTATGAGTGATGCCATAGTCGAGTGATTACCAGTGGGGAAAATGTTTGGGCCCTGACTTTGTCAATAAAGAATCACTCCTGGTATATATCACAATAAAGTTGTAATTGTGAATGACAGCTACAATTTGGCCTGCACACATTGTTTGTACTGAAAAACTTATTTTTTAAATTATCTTATAAATTATTACTTAGTCTGTTTAGAAGGCAACATTGTGCTGAAAACAATATTTTACCATCATTTTCTTTGACAGCACAAGAAAAAAAAACTTTTAAAGGGACACTCCACAAAATATACTCATTTTCCAGCTCCCCAGCCAATCTCCGGGTCTGGTGCTAGCACTTTTAGCATAGCTTAGCATAATCCATTGAATCTGATTAGACCATTAGCATCGCGCTAAAAAATAACCAAAGAGTTTAAATATTTTATTTAAAACTTGACTCTTCTGTAGTTACATCGTGTACTAAGACAGACAGAAAATTTAAATTTGTGATTTTCTAGGCAGATATGTCTAGGAACTATACTCTCATTCTGGCGTAATAATCAAGGACTTTGCTGCTGTAACATGGCTGCAGGAGGCGCAATGATATTACGCAGCAGCCGAAAATAGTCCCCTTAGTAACTTTCAATAGCAGGGGACTATTTTCGGCTTCTGCGTAATATCATTGCGTTAAATAGAATGTGTCTCTTTAATACATTGTACTTTTTTACCTTGTTCACACTGTCAGTCAATATCCGATTTTGGTGCATATCCGATTTGACAGACTCACTGTCTATATTGTGTATCACAACTGTTCAGATCCGATCTGTGCTATGGCAATGACATTGTGCTGGCACGACAATCTGCCTCAACATCTGACGTTGTAGAAACTATATTCCCCAATAAAAGGACTTTCCCAAACACCCCTATCATTTCATCAGCTGTTCCAAAGCTCGCACTGGGGTTGCGCTTATGGACACGACAGCATGGTGTAACCAAAATCCGATCAAAGTGGCCAGACTGAAATGGATTTCCGGAAATGCGATTTGAAACCACCTCCTGATGTAGCCTGAAACGGATTTGATCAAACGGATTTCATACGGTTTTTGGCTGTTCATGCGTTCTAAATGTGATTGGATTCCATTCGGATATGCACCAAAATCGGATTTGGACTGACAGTGTAAACAATTTTGTGTGTACATTCGTGTAGTTCAGAATAGGTTTAAGGTTAGGGGTCAAGTGTGAAACCCGAGGGGCAACCTTTTGGTCTCTATCGTAAAGCCAATGGGTCATTCTACAGAAACGTCCACTTTTGGCATGACAAGATTTTCACAATGTATTTCTTTTTCTAACATTTAAACTTTAAACCTTACTTTAGCAACATTAACCCCCTGGGGTCCAAAAAATTGGCGCTGCGTTTTGACATGTTTTCTCCTTATCATAGCAGAATCAACTTACATTTACATTACCTTTACATTTAGTCATTTAGCAGACACTTTTGTCCAAAGCATCTTACAAGTGAGGTTAACAATAGAAGCAATTATAGCAACACAAGAACAGTAATACATAAGTGCACTGGAATTAGTCTCATCAAGTCCAACACAATATACATAGCCAAGGGTTTGTTATGGCGCTTTTCCATTGCATAGTACCCCACGGTTTGGTTTAGTTTGGGTCGGGTCAGCTTACTTTTGGGAGCTTTTCCATTGGGTGCAGTACTTAGTACCCGATACTTTTTTTCGTACCACCTCGGTTGGGGTTCCAAGCGACCCGAGCTGATACCAAACGTGACGCAAAAACACTGTAGGTCACTGATTGGTCTGAGAGAAGCGTCATCGCTATAATATAAATATTAGCTTTAGCTTACTGCTAGCTTGCGCTGTCTCGAGCAAACATATTGTTATCTGTGTTCTGCTATAAGTTTCCAAACACCCTTTTAGCGATGAAAAACATCCACAGGTTGAGAATCCGGGACACCATAACAGTTTTTTCCAGACTTGCAGTTTGTGGCGGCACATTCGCGACGTGCACGTCCGCATTATATATGCTTAAATGCAACTTGAATGAGGCTCAGCGGAGCACTGTCGATTGACGCCACGGGTCGGGTGTTTGAACAGAAACTGTCATGTGAGACAGAGGTAGTTATAAACGCGATGTGCAAACATCTATTTGTGGTGGCCAATTTTAATTTTGTGGCAGACTGAGAAATAAATGAATGTGTGGGAATGTACAACAACGCTCTCACGTGTATGATGTCACAGCAGTAGGCAGCGTAAATATAACGACACGCCTATAATCCCTCCCACTCCAAAGTGATACTAAACTCGATGGAAAAGCTAACCACGCCAAAGTGAGGTAAGCTGACCCGACCCAAACTAAACTAAACCGTGGGGTACTATGCAATGGAAAAGCGCCATTAGTAATTGTTTTAAAATACTCCATTATAAATAATCATACACTTACGTGTTTGGCATCATTTAAAACTGTGAAGGGTCTTCTTTAATATGTGTACATTCACAATAACAACAAATCTTTGTGTTTTTGTCAAATAAAGAAAATAAACAGGGTGCGCATTCAGACATTTCTGTCTCTGCCAGCTGTCTCTCAAAACACGTTACAAAAATCAGTTGAAACTCTGTGAATACTCGTCACACAAACATGATACACAAATCCAAAGAAAACCTGAAATGTCTTCTTTTAAACAAGCTAATTATAATCAAAAACAAATATTGTTCTTTTTAAAATATAAAAAAATTGTAACCCTAAAGGATGTTTCAAATGTAATATTTCTGTAAAGGCTAGGGACAGAAAAATTGACATTTCCGTAGAATGACCCTGATGCCAGTCAATGAATTGCAGTTTAAGTTACTTTCGTATTGATACGAAAGTGACTTAAACTGCAATTCATTGACTGGCATCGACAAAGCTGGCTCCAAAAGGAAGTAAATTCCCATAGACCCCCATGTTAAAATGCCCACCTTTACATCAGAAATACATATGTTTAGAGCCTTGTACAAAAAGTGATTCTGGTTTATATAGCTAATTTTGCGCTTTATGAACTGTGGAGGGGGGGTGAATTTTTTTGTAACTCATCAGTTTAAATTATATTAAGCCTTAAAGTTTTGCATAATTATGGGCGTGGCCACTTGAGTGACAAGTGAACTGCAGCTGCTGTCTCTACAGTCAAGCTAGGCAGGGGTGGTTTCAGCAACCAGTCAAGATGCAATGGCAGGCTCCGCCTACTTTGGGCTTCAAAAATGCTCTTCAGAAACCTATGGGTGACGTCACGTTGATATTTTTTACAGTCTGTGGTGTAACCACATGCAGATGCTAAATAAGTACAACTTAAAAACATGTATGGACACAATTGTTCAATTGTATACCTTTTTCTTATTTTTCTAATTTTTTACCTTTGTGACCTTACTCAGTCAGAATTAAACATATCAAGGTTATATTTTGACAGAATATCGTTTATATAAATAGATGTTATGTAGACAACAGTAACTCACAAAAATGGACATTTGCTGGGTTTTCACAGACTGGGTTAGATATAAAGTGACCAGAGGAACAATATAAAACATCCATTAAACATCTAACGCACATCACTACTTGCCAGTTTTGTTCAAACACCGCTAAATCACTTTGCATCTTTGTCAGGAGGTGAAAAAACATCAAACAAATTTCTCTAGCTGTCCATTTAAGTCCTACCAAATTCACCTGGACACATAATCATTCATAACTCCAGGAGGACATGATGTAGTTTGACTGGTTTTCAGTTGTGTACTCAGGAACAGTACATGATAGCAGGTCTACAACTGATGTGGATGCTGACCATGAAACATCACATGTACTGCCCCACAGGCACAAAGGGAATTCTGGGTTGTGTATCTCAGACCAAATCTTACAAGAAACATTTGCGTGTGTGTGTTTACAGAAACGAGCGAGTATATGGAAGAGTAAATCTGTTATGTGTGTGTGTGACCACGGCGCAGCAAATGCTCGTGGGCACAGTGAGAACAAGAGGGCCAGTGTTAAGAGCTGACGTCAGTAAGATATTAATAACATACACACAGTCTCTCTCTCTGAACGTCTGGCTTCATCTTTTTGTGTCTATTTGTTGCACTCTTGAATGGCACAATGTTTCTCAGAATTCAAGGAATTACCAGACTGGTAAAAACAGAGAGACCACGTCAAAAAGTCAACCTCCTGTGTTATTTGTGGTTTGGTTATTGAGGTTAATCAGTCTGTAAACAAGTAATTTTTCTTTCATTTCCTCTTCTTCCTCCACCTACAGTTTCGCTTTCATATTTTAGCCAATCTCTCCTTTTTACCTAAACGTTTCCTAAATCTCTGTGTATTGGGTATGTTTGGAATGGCATACTCCCATACTCCGACTGAAAGTGTAGTATGTGCTGTATACCGTGCATGACATTGTAGTACATAACTAAAGCTTTCTTTGCACAACACTGTTTCCCACGATGCAATATTCTTGACATTTCATTGTATTAATGGAAAAATCAAAAGTGAAACAGAGAATTAAATATTTAATGCTCAGTGTGCAGTGAGCAGTGTGTTAATATCCCATTCGGACACCTTCCTAAACTTTCCCAAAATCTCTCTCTCTCTCTCTCTCTCTCTCTCTCTCTCTCTCTCTCTCTCTCTGTGTGTGTTTCCATTTCAGATTTGTGCAAAACTTTAGAGTGAAATATCTAAATGTCATTCTAAATTTTGAAAATAGACAATTGCAAAATAACAGCATTTTCATTAAGCCATTCCATAAACCTTTTTAACTGATGTTGGTAGGTTAACTAATATCACATCCACCGCACAAAAAAAAAGATAATTATTTAAACATTAATGCCAAGGAAAGTCCCTTATACATAGGAGCACCAACGTATAGGTGTTTCTTGGAGGTCAAAGTACATTATTTTAAAGGGGACATTCACAAGACTTGTTTTAAAATAATAATTCTTTGGTGTCCCCAGAGTATGTATGTGAAGAAGCTCAACATACCATATAGATCATTTATCATAACATGTCAAAATTGCCACTTTGTAGGTGTGTACAAAAATTTGCTGTTTTTGGGTGTGTCCCTTTAAAAGCAAATAAGTTGATCTCTGCACAAAATGGGAGTGCCGTGGTGCATATTAAGGGGGGGGGGTATTATCCCCTTATGACATCACAAGGGGAGCCAGATTTCAATTACCTATTTTTTCACATCTTTGCAGAGTTACTGGTTTGTTCTTTTTCACATTTTCTAGGTTGATAGATGCACTGGGACCCAATTATTGCACTTAAACATGAAAAAAGACAGATTTTTACGATATGTCCCCTTTAAATCAAAGGAGATGTAGGAGTGTTATCCAAACATTAATGGCAAGGAAAGCCTATTTGGGAGCAGACATGTATTTAGGTGTTTCTGCGAAGATTTAGTACATACTGCATCATCTTCAAATAATAATTATGTGACTTACTTGCATCAGGGACCTGAAAATGCGAATAAACTGTTTCTATTGCAGTTTTGCGAAAAAACACCTCATGCGAGGGTAAAAACTTTTTTGCAATAAATGGGAGTTTTTGCAAAATTGACGTGGTCCCATTGCCCGTGTTTTCAATTTAAAGCACAATTTAAAGGTAGTAACAGACAATACATTGCAGAGGTCGGTATATATTAATTATATTTTTCAGTTTAACTTCTCTATTACTTAACTTTGATGTTTGTAATAAAAAACCTTCAGTGTCACCCAATTTAAAGCCAAAGTCTGACAGACAGTAAAATTACCAATCATTATTCACTTTTTAACATGATGTTATGCATATAAATGTTATGCATTACTTTCACCAATTTTATGTTAGTCTCTTATTTACTATAATAACATTACCTCATAAGCTTTTACAGCTTTCTTAATATTGGTATCGGCCATAAAGAAATCACTATCGAACACTACTTAAAGGGTAATGGAAAGGCAGCTTCTTTCTCTCTCTGTAATGCGTTTGACATAAAACATCAGTATGGATGAGTGACGAAGGTCAAAGGGCACACGGCCGTGTCGAGTTCCCTACAGTGCTGCCGTCCATGTGCTGGGTCAGTGAGCGAAGAACAAGACACAGAGGACTGGATTAACACCGATGATTGAGTCACGGTCAGATGCATAGGTCAGCTAAAATCTTCGGACCACTTGCTTGTAATGAAAGTAGCTGTTCATGTACAAGACCAAAAGCACCCACCTTGTGGCGAGCCACAGACGCGTAAACAGGAGTTGGGAGATGTCACAGTCCTGCCCGCTTCCTAACTGGGGTCTGCGAGTGTCTGTCAGGTAGGAACGAAACAGCGACAGCACCTGTGGAGGAAAAAGCACACTTTACGATAAAAAATGAGCATGTTGATGTGCATTAAAAAACCCAAGGTGAAAGAGTTGAATGGTAACAATGTCATAGTAATGACACACTCCTTACAGCACTGTTCCTGCCTTTTGTTTACACAGGGCACATTCCGGGACTGATCCCAGCAATAACTAGGGTCCACATTCCGGGATCGATCTCGAGACCACTTGTGGGAAGTCTTTGCGTTCACACTTAAGGCACTTATATGGCAATTTACTTAGATCAACTCTTTGTGAAAAAAAGAGATTAAAAACAGATTAAAAAATTACAAAGAAAAAAAATCGATAAGAGAGACATAAGACCAATAAAGTTCAGAGAGAGAAATATAGTTAAGTAAATGATAGTAGACGGTTCTATGCATGGTATCCCAGTTAAAGAGTGCATGCCGTGCTGAAATAGTCTTTTTACTGTGTTACAGCCGCAATGTGGAAGCCACTCATTATGCACCAGGCGGGACAAGCACAGGGCAAAACAAGTTTGACCATGAAATACCAGGCCTGGTCTTCCAACTGCAGACACCCCAACACAAGCGGCCCACACCCTGCATCCCACACATCCAACCGGGACCGGCTCACTCCGGCAGGGGAAGCCCCGTGACGAACAGCCTCCCTTGGAGAGAAGTGCACATATTTATAGTGACGAACTACACAACTTGTGACCGACCACAAACCGACGGCAGCGGCCGAGAGCAAAAATAAACACCCCATTGAGGTCCATAATTCAGCAGGGTGTACACAGAAACAAAGATTATACATTTAGAAAACACACAAACTGCGCAGAGTGTGCAAGTAGAGCGTGAGCTGGATGCTGACGTTTGACACACTAAGACGTTCAGCTAGGGATCAAATAAGACAAAAGAGACAATCTGAGATTTCTTAGTTCCGATGAAATTAAAATGGATGCTTTATAGTTTATAATATAAATATGTTAGCTTACAGGATATCTATACATTTTAAAACACTGACAAAACATTAAGAAGATTGAATTTTAATGGCAATTGTCAAAGGGGGAGGAGCAACTCAGCATGTCCCACTTTACCTTCCTGTTTCAGTGGAAATACAATAATGCTTCAAACAAAGCAGCACATTTCTAGCCACTTCAGTGGGTCTTTAAAATTATAAATACACAAAATAAAATGTTGCAGACCGATCTCACAGTCAATCACCTGGCTTAATGATACACCAGCTGAACTAAAGAAGTGTACACTACATTGTGTGTACTTTAGTGTGTGTACAAGAACAGTAGTGATGGTTTTGAAAACACACACACACACACGCACACACACAAAGTGGATTAATTTCCCTATGGGGTCTGAATCTTATTGAAGACAAAAAAAATGGATTGTGGGTAAGCAGCAGTGTTGGAGAATGCTCGGAGCTTGGGCACAGGCGTCAGGTTGGGTTAGTGCTGCTCAATCTGTTTCCCTCATTATCCACCTTCTGAAAGGAACCAGTGAGTTGTGTCAACAGGGATTTTCGGGTGAACTCAGCAGGGTTCAAGCAGAGCTGGTTTTGTCATCAAGACGTTGCTTTGAAATGCCGAGCTGACACACTTTTTCAGTTTGTCCTGGTATCAAAAATCAGTTTGTGTGAAAGAGTGTGCGTGCTGGGTTTTAAAAGCATCAACGTATGCACTCATTTTTTTTTTTACGTGTGCCTGGATGTATCCAATGTAACAGAAGAACAAGAAGCCCTTAAATCTGGACTAAGACAACAACATCTGCAACCTGTTTTCCTCACCCCCTTCTACTTTCTCTTTCAGCTTTTTGTGTTGCTTTTTCACTTTCTCATGCACGATGAAAGAAAGCACTGCAGCATTTACTTATGGTCAGCAGCGCCCACAAGAAAGCTGAGGAGTGATGAATCACGCAATTTCAGCCGAAGTGGGTCATTTTTTCATGTTAAAATACTTTCAGCAATCGCACTTTAATGTGTACAGACAACTATAAGCCATCCAGTCATAGCTAGACTTACTGATTTTGAAAAACTGTGGTGGTGCTCTGATTGTTGAAGCAGGCCGACATGTCAACTTAAGGCCTAGTATAGTTCGCTTTTCACGCATATGCGAGGATAAGTGCACAGTGCGCGTGACACAAATTTCGTAATCAGAATAGTACACATACTGTATGCACACCACCATTTTTTGTACAAATGCGCGTTTAAATTTCTTGCAGTAATTTGTTTATCCACAAGGTGCCAACTGTGCCCTGGGGGTCGTTGATTCACAAGGTAGTCTATAAAAAAACTGCATAAACAAAACGTGAGTTGTAACTCATCGCGTCACCCCTTTAGACCTATATAAAATGATAGGTTAGCGAAAAATGTAAATTACCCCATGATTTACTCACTCTTAAGCAATCCGAGATACATATGTCCATAATCTTTTAGACGAACACAATTTGAGTCATTTTAATACATGTCCTTGTACTTCCTAGCTTTAAAAATGGTAGAAAACTGAGATCAAGGAACAACTTCCCACTTCAAACCCCAAAAAAGTGCACATATACAATTCACAAAGGTAATCCACACGGCTCCAATGTGTTAATAAAGGTCTTCTGAGGGTAATCAATGTGTTTTTAGAGATTTTAAACTTTATAAACTGTAATAAATAGCTTCCTATTTTACTAAAATACCAAAAATTGTGTTCTTCTGAAAAGATGATAGACATATATATCTCGGATAGATTAAGGGTGGGTAAATCTTGGGTTAATAATTTTTTTTTGCTTTAACTGCTCCTTACAGACCCCTGTAGGCCAGAAGAGGTATTGCATGCATCCATCAAGTCAAAGTTTGATTTGCGAGGCTGTGCGTCTGACTCTGTTAAAAATGAACTACACTTCAAGCTTTAGTCTTAGGCCTTATTGAAGTTGACATGAGCTTGAGGCGAGATTACCCGTTTGTCCAAACTAGGGTTGTGCCGATAAATGATAGTATCGTGTATCGTCGATCGTCAGACATACAGCTAATAGCGGGCTTTCATGACGATAGTTAGTCATCATCATAGTTTCACATTAACATGTGCATTGCATGCTTTTCCTTGCATGAATGGGCTTCACTTTGGGCTAGGGAGCTTTGTCACACACACGTGAACTCAATGCGCTCATCTTGGACTCTTGCTTGGACCTGAATGCGTGTGGCATGGACTCCTTCTAGCACCTGAACTTTTAATACGTGTGGCTCTGACATTTTCTTGCACTGGAGATGTTGTTAGGCACACATGGTTTAAACCAGCGAATGAAAATATTATTATTGCTACCATTTCTCATGCATATGGTTTTCCTTAAAAATCCATAACCTCAAGCATTACATGTATCGTATAAAGCGTGTAGATGAATAGCTCAAAGTGAAGAAAATTGTTTGAATAAATAAAAAACCTGGGCACATAAAATTCTACAGACTGGCATTTTGGTTTTGGCAAAAAAATAACAACCTAACAAACTTCAAACCAACCAGATCACCTGAGCCACTGCATAGAAACACCTTAGCAACCATTTAAACCACCTTACAATCAAGGCAGTACATTTTACACGTACAAACCTAAAACTCAACTTCTTTTTGCAGATTATTTTGGTTGTACACAGGCATTTTTGTCATTGGTTTCTCTCTGCCGATGCTTTAGTCCACACGTACGCAAGCCTTTCATGCGTTTCAGGTATTCACATGAGATACCAGCATAAGGGAAGCTCACCATTTAAAATAAATATCATGACATTATCAGCGCCTGATCTAAAACACACTTCACACTCCTCCACACAAATACACACATGATTATGTACACAATCTGTTATCTATTGATCCTCTGCTTGTACAAATACAAACTTAAAATTTTCATACTGAAAAAAATCAAGAGTCAAAGCATTGTCACTAGGTTGTTTAATGCAGGAAGCCGAAGCTCTCACCCTGTATCTCTCTTAAGATCGGTCTGCACGGTTTTTAAATATATATTTACAGGCATTAACAATACAAACAGGAAGTCATAATAGACGTGTGGAATAACAAGATATCCGCCCACACAAAAATATACAACACAACATTTTGCACCTATGCAAAATAAACAAATATCACAAGTACTATAATAGTTCAACAATATGATGAGTTTTGTCCAACCCTACTGTACATCAATCCAAATGGCACACTTTACTGTATGTGAACTTTGCACGTCTTGTGTCAATGATGTGAACAACCTGACAGACTATGTGGCATAACAGTAAGTGTTAAATCTAAAATCAGACCGCAAGGAGTGATAGTGGCATTCACACACTTGTATACTTTTGTGTCATGTAGTTGCATGGCAGATAAGTATGCATAATGTTACGCATGGTTGCTGTAATACGTGACTATGGAGAATTGACAAACCTGTAACAGAGTTCCATGTATGTGGTTCTGTTGGATTCCTGCTCCAGGTTCTTGAGGCAGCTCCTCCAGCAGCGTGTGGAGGGTTGTGGGAACCTGGGTCACCAGTACAAACGGAACCAGGGCTCTCGCAGCCATTTCACGTGTGCGGTAAACAGCTGAGCGTCCGCACCTGCAAAAACAATACATTTCAAGCACTTGAACTGTCCGATTCAGATTAACGCACACTGTTAGAAATGAATAAGAGATTGATTACAGGAGTCAAACAAAGCACACATGCAGTTTGTAAAAATGTCTAAATGGTGCATCTCACACGTATACGACGTATGTGACCCGACAATAGAAAGAAAAAAGAAGAACTATTATTCATTTTTACTTGATCATTATTATTGGAAATTATAAAGAAAATATTTTCCTTTTTATGTTTCTCTAGTGGGAATTGGTTGCATTTTGGTTGATTTTAGGTTGAAATATAAACCAGACATATTGACAGTTTTTTTTGTCACTTGCATTAATTATACAAAGTTGTAATTATTTAAAAAATAATGCGTATTACAAAGCTGTAATTATACAAAAATGCATGGGTTGCTATTTGGTTGATTTTAGGTTGATATATAAACCAGATATGTTGACAGGTTTTGTTGTCACTTGCAATGATTTTACAAAGTTGTAATAATAAAAAAATGCATGTTACAAAGTTGTAATTATAAAATATGCATATTACAAAGTTGTAATTATAAAAAATTGTATGGGTTGCATTTTGGTTGATTTTAGGTTGAAATATAAACCAGACATGTAGACAGGTTTTGTCGTCACTTGCACTGATTTTACAAAGTTGTAATTATTTAAAAAATAATGCGTATTACAAAGCTGTAATTATACAAAAATGCATGGGTTGCTATTTGGTTGATTTTAGGTTGATATATAAACCAGATATGTTGACAGGTTTTGTTGTCACTTGCAATGATTTTACAAAGTTGTAATAATAAAAAAATGCATGTTATAAAGTTGTAATTATAAAATATGCATATTACAAAGTTGTAATTATAAAAAATTGTATGGGTTGCATTTTGGTTGATTTTAGGTCGAAATATAAACCAGACATGTAGACAGGTTTTGTCGTCACTTGCACTGATTTTACAAAGCTGTAATTATACAAAAATGCGTGGGTTGCTATTTGGTTGATTTTAGGTTGAAATATAAACCAGACATATTGACAGGTTTTTTGTCACTTGCATTAATTATACAAAGTTGTAATTATTTAAAAAATAATGTGCATTACAAAGTTGTAATTATACAAAAATGCATGTGTTGCTAATTGGTTGATTTTAGGTTGATATATAAACCAGACATGTTGACAGGTTTTGTTGTCACTTCCACTGATTTTACAAAGTTGTAATTATAAAAAAATGCATGTTACAACGTTGTAATTATAAAAAATTGCATGGGTTGCATTTTGGTTGATTTAAGGTTGAAATATAAACCAGACATGTAGACAGGTTTTGTTGTCACTTGCATTCATTTTTACAAAGTTGTAATTATAAAAAACGCATATTACTAAGTTGTAATTATAAAAAATTGCATGGGTTGCATTTTGGTTGATTTTAGGTTGAAATATGTGTTGACAGGTTTTGTTGAGACTTGCATTTGTTTTTAAAAAGTTGTTATTATATAAAAAAAATGCATATATCACATGTAATATATGTAGATTTGTCATTTCATAGATTTGTACGTTGGTTGAGGTTGAAACGTGGCTGAACAGCTTTAGACAACATTGGGAGGACAGTGGGAACATTTTGAGCTAAGTAAGCAGATTCTCAGAGCAGACACCTGATGACCCCCCTGAGTTGAGTGATTTACAATCACTAAATCAAAAAAACTCTCAGAAGTTTTGAAAAATACTTCAAAAGCTCCACAGATGTGAAATATCTATCTTCACGAAAAGACAGAAAAATGAAAAATGCAGTAGGACCCAACAATCATGTATGGAAATGAATTGATATATAGGAGATAAACAAATTAAAATATACGAAAGCTACAAACATGCAAACGTCTGGCTGGTTTCAGCATGGTTAGTATGCAGGTCAGAATCACTATATACACATTCTCCTCCTAGGTCATGGTAGTAAGGCCAATTGCACAGTAGGTCATACATAAAGCAATCTGCTCTTTTTTACCTCTTCAACATTAACAACTTGCCAAACTGCTGATAACCAAGTGTAGGCCAAAGGGTCATTCATCATGTGACCTGCTACAAATGGGTGTGAGCCAGAGGTTTACCTGGTACCAGCTAAGGAGTGCACTAAAATACACGTGACGCTTTTCAGTGTTGATGTGGCATGAATACAAGGCGGGAGTCGCAGTGTCAACAGGTCTGATGATTAGGAATACTAACTATTGGTGGTAAATGCAAGCAACAAAAAGGCTAATGTGGGGAAAAACAGACAGCAGACATATGAACACCTTACCTGCTGGGTTTAAATTCCACCACATCCATATTACCACACACACACTGTACATACATGATGTCACCTTAGGCATTCACAGCATGACAACAGACAAAGTCACGTGTCACACGTACAAACCACTGCCACATGAAACCAGCCTAACCTGTTGCATTCACGCTTCATACATGTAAATAAAGAAGCAGCGATACGCCTCAAAGCCACAAAAACATTGGTACAGACACATATTTCCATCTAATGACCGCCAAAGTCTCCGTTCCCCTTTGTTGGCCTCACATGTTAACTATCAGTGCTAATTTGTCTCATTAAAAGTCTTTGGAGAGGAAATGACAGTTTGGAAGAGTGTAATTTTAGAAACATAGCAGTCTGAGGCTAGCCATCTCCAAGGGGCTTTCTTAATATCGACCCACCATTACAGCTCAAAAGCCACCTGGCTCTTATTAGACCTGGTGGTACAGTTTACCTCGAGCATGACTCGGCAGTCTGCTAAAACCGAACCTAACTTTCGTCTGGCTCCGAAACAACACAAGAGTCTAGGGACAGCATCTGGAGAGAGCGCTGCCTGCAACGGATCCAGTTTATTCGAGTTGTTAAGGTGCAGGAGAGACATTGAAATGGCACACGCAGTTCTGCCGGACACTCCATAAAGTACATCACAGTATAAACACAGCTGAATGTTACTGAACGTGTAGCTATATTTGACGTTGCAGGTGTTAACTTTAATGATGTTGAGCAAGGAGGTAAAGTTCTTACTTCTGGAACATCCAGCCTAAAAAAACATTAAAGATTGACCTCACTTAATTTCCCAATACACGTTCCAGGTAGGATTCAGCAGTGTGCATATGTGTTTCTTTTTGTAATCCTTCATTATAATTAACAATTATTACTTCAGCCAAAGAGGAAATGCACTTCAGAGGCGATGTAATCCATGTTGCACGAATGTGGAAAATAAGCCAAATAGCTATTTAGACAACTGTTGTATGTAATTCAGCCTTTCTGATACATCAGCAATCATACTTCCATTGACAATACCCAAAAATACTGTAAGTTACAGCTTTAATGGTGTAGACTTAATTCATAACTTTTAATTTATTAAATATTTTAAAGCCTTAATAAGCTGATTAATAAGTGAGAATATTCAAGGCAAGCATCAAAATACCTGTACAGCCTGCAGGTGACACAACCAACAACCACATCGTGGTGATCATAGTTAACCCTTTGAAGCCTAACAAATGGGTCATCTTTACCAAATGGATGTCAATATTTGAGACAAGCATAGACCGCAAAGCATGCAAAACAATGACTGCATATGTGTTACAGCAGATGAACACATGTTTGCACTGGAAAGAGCCTGTGCTTCTTGACTTACAGAAATGCTAAGCTAAGCACCGTATGTCAATTGGAGTTGAAGATTTCATGCTTTATTTTATTTAATTATCCTGCATACCCAGATGCCATGGCAACAAATAAGAGGAAAGTGCACTTGATCTCAACATTTGTGAGACACACATAAGAAAAATGAGGTGTCAACTGTTAAATATCTCAAATTATTCCTCCTAGACATCAATGAGATTCAAAGTTTTACATCTCCATATTTTTAAAGCATTTTAACAAATGTGTTTGTATTTTTATTTATCCTAAGCAATTTTAGGAGAAACATCTGAGGCTAAATTGAAACGGCAACATATGGGTAGTAAGCAACATATGTCCTCTTATAGTAGTAGTAAAACATGTACACCCTTTATGTTTCATCAGTTTTTATCTAGTAAATCTTTCAATCAAGAGAATCTGTAAGCAACAGCAGATTAACTGCTAAAACTTGATGTGATATACGCCTGCGGCTTTCACCGCCTCTCCCATATGACGTCTATAACAATGTATAATTGTTGTATAATTCTGACTATATAAACCACAGCTCTTTCAACAGCCATGCCTCTAGGCATTCCAATAATTATATCACCAACAGGTAAATATTAATAACTGATCTGACCTGAATAACAAGGACTTTTTCTGATTACATCACCATATACAACACAATGCTTCTTGAATACCGGTACACTCATTATCATGTTTAATACATTTCTTTAACGGAGCATCTGCACTCAAACTCACAAAAATACAGTATTCATGCTGATAAAATGTATCCTCACAAAATGTGTATAATTATAGTATACTGAAGTATAATTACAAGCATTTCATAAGTGTCAAATACTTTTATGGACAGTTTATACACAGAGTCAAGTTGCAGTCTTGACCCTTCTTTACAAAGACCTCTGCAATTCGCCCTGGCATGCTGTCAATTAACTCTTTCCCTGCCATTGACGAGTTATCTCGTCAATCTGCAATACCGCTATTATTATAAAACCCGGAAGTATTGCCCTAGGGCAAACAGCTGTATGTCCATGTATGTTTTAAAGATCACTCTGCATCTGATCTCTATCAAAAGTCCTTCACAAAAATGGAATTATCTCAGCTTTTTGCTCAAAATTTTGTGTTTTTGATGAAACCTACACATATTTGAGAGGTGATAAAAACAGAACACATGAAGGTAGGATGAAACAGATTTTTTTGTTTGAAAGCAGAGGGTCTATTCTTTTATTTCATATATTGTTTGTTTATATATTTGAAAAGGAACATTTTCTGGAATGCATTAAACTTTTGTGAAAATCATGAAAAATGCTGGAGGGAAAATAGTTAACTTCTGGCCCACATCCTGAATGATGGCAGTCCAATCTTGCATAATAAATTAGGGGTGGGTGATATGGGAAAAATATCATATCATGATTGGTTTAGGCAAAATCACAATTTTACGCCTTTATCACGGTTCTTTTTAATGTTGTTTTTCAAAGACATTACTGAGCATTAATACAGCCATACTAATGCCCTGATTTAAAAATGCAGTCCTACAAGGTAACAAATATATGTGCAGAAAGTGCACGGACAGTATGCGTAAACCAGTGCATGCACAAGAAAATATTGAGACAGGACACGCACTACAAACAATTACACAAAGGAAATAGACTATCTCTTATCTTCCAAGAACAGAAAGCTGTGGAGCATTTTCGGCACCATAATGTTTGATTCCTGTTCCTTGTTTTCTTGATGTTTGTGTTGCTCGGTGTTGCTCTGAAGGCCTGCTGATAGCGTTATAATTTTAATAAGAAATCATTTGTATTGTGTATGTGTCACAGCACGGCCATCTGCACGTAGCTGCGCTCAGTATACTTTGAAAGCTCCACGGACATGTACGCGCGCGCGAGGCGGATGCGGAAAAAGGTATACCCGCCCTTACCTCGTCTTCATGTAGTGCGCCGCTTGTCGCTTACTTGATTCAGGCACGAATCACGATACAAAGATGTTTCCAAAAAAGTGGATCGTGGATACATTTCGTCATAACGCAGACCCCTATAATAAATGCTTGAAGTTTGCCAAAATTAGTGTTCGATCGCTATTGGGTTTAAATGGCCGATGCCGATATTATGAAATCAATGTGGCCAATATTTAAAGGGGACATATCATGAAAATCTGACTTTTCCATGTTTAAGTTCTATAATTGGATCCCCAGTGCTTTTATAAACCTAGAAAATGTGAAAAAGATCAACCCAGTAACTTAGTTTTGATAAATCATACTTTGCAAGCATGTGGAAAAAATAGGTCATTGGAATACCGCCCCTTAATCTGCACTATCCAACCACGGCACTGCCATTTAGTGCAGAGATCAGCTTATTTGCATTTAAAAGGACACACCCAAAATGGCAAATTTTTGCACACACCTACAGAGTAGCAATTTTAACTTGCTATAATAAATTATCTATGGTGTATTTTGAGCTAAAACATCACATTTGTACTCTGGGGACACCAAAGATTTATTTTACATCTTTATGGATTGGTTCTTTTAACTCTTTTTAGCGGGACATCCGTCGCTAAAGTGCTCAATCTTGTTAGGTCCAATATTTTTCGAAATATCTTACTTAAAATACTCACATCTCCCACCACCAAATCAAAAAATGACCACTTGAACATTGGTTAAATATGTACAGCCAAAGTTCTTCAACTTGAGATTCAGTCTCCATCTTGGTACCCAGCTGATAAGCTAGACAACCCGGTGATAAACCTGACAGAACATCATGGTCAAGTTTACAAGATCTTGTAACATAAACATTTTTTTTATTTCCAGCAGGGCTTTCTGTAACAGCTTCCACAAATCTGAAGGACCTAATGTTTTTTTAGTGCATTGCATGCGAAAATGTTAGCAGATGGATCTTAAGATTCTGCAAAAATCATATACACTCGTACTTACTTATGGTTTCGGATAACAAATAATAGGTTGTCATGGTAAAGCCCACAAAGCCCATTTTCTCAAATACTTCACAGAGTGAAGCTTAACAGATCCAGCTTTGACAAGGCTTTCAAGACTTCGGCACACAATACAAATAGAGGGACAACCCAAGAGATCAGATCTCTAGGATTGATAACCATGCTGTCAACACTGTGTACCCGTGAGTAATGAAAAAACCCAGCAAGAATTAAACACGGGTCTCCTCAGGTAACTAATCATAGGTTGTCTCATATGTCAAACAGGCACAGAAGCAAAGTGTTATCCTAACTTATTTGTCGTTGGACAGCAGGGCCTGCAACACACATGTACACGCACGCCTGTGGAGAAGAGGGGTCTGCGGCTGAAAAGACGATGCTATATTTAACATCATCTACATGTGGACTTCATTTGGGTGGATGGGCCTGCATACCTCCACTGACAAGAAGCAGACAGCCAATAATCCACCAGTCCCTTAACCCTGCATGTGAAAGACAGAGCTCCATTGACTCTGATCTCTCTCCATCTCTTTAGCCAGCCATCCATTGCATTCATACCAGACACGAATGAAGCAAATAAATCCTGCTATTTGTGCAAAGAAAATTTCGAGTTAACTCGCGTCATTCGCGCCTAGTTGGACGTTTGAACATTTTGAGATAACTTGCGTCATTCGCGTTAAGTTGGATGCTTAAACATTTTGAGTTTACTCCCGTTATACGCACTTTGCGATTTGACGCTTGAACATTTTTAATTACCTCGCATCATTCGCCCTTAGTTTGGACACTTGAACATTTTAAGATAACTTGCGTCTTTCGTGTTTGAGTAACGTGTCGTACAGATCCAAATGTTCATATACAGCGACGATGATTTTGTCCTCCAGTGTTGTGTCGTATTTCTGCCTTCGCTCGCTACATCGTACTCATATCACTACTAGAGCAAGCTCCTGATTGGTTAACGCGGTAAGAATATCCACCAAAGTTCAGATTTTTTTACTTGCGTCATTCGCGCTGCCTCATTCGTGCAAATCGCGCCACATGAAGTCAACCGTATCTTCGAATTGACTTTACATGTATAAACCCATGACCTTTTGCCCTGTTAGCGCAATGCTTTACCACCGTGCTATAGAGAAGTACACTAACACTCCCACTTTCATCAAATCAAGTATCAACAAAACAATAACGATAAAGAAAAGTTCGAACTCCGTGTTAGAGGACCAAAAAAAGTTTTTGCAGATCGCCAAGCGTCTATCTGGCTCCCACGGTGTGTTCGTGTGCTGTACAGAACATTCCTGGCATACGCATGGGAGAAACTGAACAAAGTCATGGAAGAAAAACTGGTACGAGTCCAAGGCTTTTGGTCACAGCACCTGTACAGAACGTTCCCATGTGATTGTCAAGCAATGCGCTGAGCTGAAGGAATTAAAGGAAATGAATTATCATCAGGATTAGTTTATCAAACAGAATTGCTCTTCCAATTGAAAAGACAGAGTGTCCTGATAAAACCATAAACAATGTCACTCTTCGTAGGAGCTGATGAAGATCGTGCTTGTGCGTTTTGTGTCACTGAAGTGCCAGTATTAGTACACCATAAAAAAGGATTTGTTGGTTTGATTTAAATAAGTAAGTTACCTGGTTGATAAGTCAGTTAAAAGAAAAAATATATACATGTTAACATACATTTTAACACTTTAATTTGTGAATGGTCTATAAATGATGTGCAGCCCTGACAGTCTGGTAAAGTAATCTGTATGAGAAATAATTTGTACTGCACATGTGTCCGTCCTTTAGTATGGTTTGGAAGCTACACGGGGATGTGCATGACTGCGCAAGATGATGCAGTTCGCAAGACGTGTCTGCTAAATGACTAAATGTAAATGTAATGTACATGTAAAAATATCTCTTTGGTGGCAGAATTTGTTAAATCCCATGGCAATTTTTCAGCAAAGTACTCTTAGGTGCACTGAAGAAGAATTGGATAAATGATGGTGCGTATGTCAAGGTTTTTTACCTCATTAAAAGGAAGTTTATTGACCAAAATTTTGAGCATTTTACCTTTATTCAGAAAGGACAGTGAGGAGTGACTTTTTTCAGAAGTAGAGATTTTTGCATGTCCTTTTGTACTTCCAGTGTGCCTTATTTTGATTGTTTGATGAGCATTTTTATAGGTTTGAACCACAAAACTTGATATTCATTCCAGTGGACGCAGAGTCTGAAGAGGTTAAATACCAATGAAATGTCTTAAAGCGGAACTCCACCCTAAAACAACATTATGCTCCAACACTATATTTCATCACATATATATACACACACTCACCAGCCACTTTATTAGGTACACCTGTCCAACTGCTCGTTAACGCAAATTTCTAATCAGCCAATCACATGGCAGCAACTCAATGCATTCAGGCATGTAGACATGGTCAAGACGATCTGCTGCAGTTCAAACTGAGCTTCAGAATGGGGAAGAAAGGTGATTTAAGTGACTTTGAACGAGGCATGGTTGTTGGTGCCAGATGGACTGGTTTGAGTATTTTAGAAACTGCTGACCTACTGGTATTTTCACGCACAACCATCTCCAGGGTTTACAGAGAATGGTCCGAAAAAGAGAAAATATCCAGTGAGTGGCAGTCCTGTGGGCGCAAATGCCTTGTTGATGCCAAAGGTCAGAGGAGAATGGCCAGACTGGTTCGAGCTGATAGAAAAGCAACATGTAACTCAAAAAACCACTAGTTACAACCAAGGTATGCAGAAGAG
This sequence comes from Paramisgurnus dabryanus, assembly GCF_030506205.2. Taxonomy (NCBI): domain Eukaryota; kingdom Metazoa; phylum Chordata; class Actinopteri; order Cypriniformes; family Cobitidae; genus Paramisgurnus; species Paramisgurnus dabryanus. The sequence continues at coordinate 26,478,656 of NC_133356.1, read as the reverse complement.
CATCTCTGAACACACAACGAGCCAAACCTTGAGGTGGATGGGCTACAGCAGCAGAAGACCCCACCGGGTGCCACTCCAGACAGCTAAGAACAGGAAACTGAGGCTACAATTCACAAAGGCTCACCAAAATTGGACAATAGAAAATTGGAAAAACGTTGCTGATGAGTCTCGATTTCTGCTGAGACATTCGGATGGTAGGGTCAGTATTTTTTTGGTATTTGGTATTGTTTGGGCCCATTAGTACCAATTGAGCATCGTGTCAATGCCACAGCCTACCTGAGCATTGCTTCTGACCATGTCCATCCCTTTATGTCCACAGTGTACTCATCTTCTGATGGCTACTTCCAGCATGATAACTCACCATGTCATAAAACACGAATAATCTCAGACTGGTTTCTTGAACATGACAATAAGTTCACTGTACTCAAATGGCCTCCACAGTCACCTAGATCTCAATCCAATAGAGCATCTACCCAGCCCGGTACTAGTAAGGTATCCCTAATAAAGTGGCCGGTGAGTGTAGTTGATTGTGCTGTCATAAAATGTACTAACTCCATATATAAATTAAAGCTTTTAACTGCCACAGTAACAATGATTTGATGAGTCACCAAATCACATGAAAAAAATGCATGACTACATATTCTGAACGTTCTGAATGGGGGCGGGTCTTGAGGTGAGAAGATTAACAGTAGATGATATCGTTCTTTGATTGACAGCTGCACAGGATGAGCTAACGCGCTCTTGTCGTGTTCATAATAATAACATGATAATAACTTTCTATGTAGTATGTTTAACATATTTACACAAAACAAGCAATAACTAAGTCAAATGATGTTACCTGAGTCTGCGGAAAAACTGTACTCGAAACCTTCCAGACGTAAGTGCTGGCTGCATATTCAAATTTTTGAGTAATCTGTTAGTGGTGGGCCGCATTGATGTAAACAATAAAAACACCCGGTGGCCTGAATTTGTTGTCCTTACATCCACATACAGCACAGGTTCTAGTTATATTTTATCAAGGGTTTTGGTGATATCCACTTCAGAGTCTGTAAAAGCAGAGTTACTCTTTGGTTGGGTTCATCTGCTGGCTAATTTTAAGTTGATTTGAATTGATTTGAGAGCAGGTTGAGCGGTAAAAGAAGCTATTAGGCTTGTTCCACTTCTTGCAATGCCGAAATCATACAGAGAAGTTTGCTTTTAAATCGCTCTCGTAGAACTTTGACATCATCCGGCTGTCGGTTCTTGTGGAGCCGCATTAATTCGAACAAGCCTGAAGGCTGCATCAATCAGTGGTTAGTGGGTGGAGCTAATGACTCAGTTTCACGCAGTGCATTCTGGTTAAATGAGTCCATCAAAGACCGCTTCAACACACCAGCCGTTTCTCAAAACCAAGTACGCCGAACTCGGACTTGTGTCCTTCGTAGTTCGAACTTGCAAGTTAAGACTCGGAAGAACGAACTCCTGACGCGAAATGCATTCTGGGAAACTTCGCTGTCATAAGTCCACACAAGTCTCCTCTGATGCATCCTCGATAAAATGGGCGGATCAAGAACACATCCGGGGATTTTATGTGAACTTGGGCTTGATGCGAACTTTGAATTAGAACAGTACTTGGGCCGCGACTGATGACGTTTCACAAGTCCACAAGAACACAAGTACAGACAAGAACACATATTGAGTAACGGCTACCATCAATCTAATTTATCAAAATCGGGCAAATTTCTTTTTTTCCTCAGGAAAAATGGAAAATAGATGATAACAGACTAGAATGTCTAGGGTTCATATGTGAAAATAATGACTTTTCATTGCCATAAAAGGGGACATATCTTGAAAATCTGACTTTTTCCATGTTTAAGTGCTATTATTGGGTCCCCAGTGCTTCTATCAACCTAGAAAATGTGTAAAAGATCAACCCACTAACAGAAGGGGATAATGTCACCCCTTTATCTGCACTATCCAACCACGGTACTGTCATTTGCCTTCAAAGAACACTCCCAAACATGGCAAATTTTTGCTCACAACAACAAAGTGTCAATTTTAACTTTATATACGTACTCTGGGGACACCAAAGATTTATTTGACATCTTAAAAAAGTCTTGTGAAATGTCCCCTTTAAAGTGAAATTATTGAACATAAACATAAGAGGCTGATAAAAACGCTCATTTCCAAGAAAACATGTGGGATGCACTAAGAAGCTCTAAGCTCTTTAAATGTAAGTGATAAAATGTATAGCCTCATTGCACTGTTAGATGCTTTGAATAAAAGCATCTGTCAAATGCCAAAATGCAAACGTAACACTGTGCTGAAATTGTGCAATGTCATCAACAAACGTGTCTCAAAATTGTGAATAGATTTCAGATTGTGCTATTACGCATGAAGCCAGCATCCACACGGAGACAGAGCCAGGAGCCGTGCTATCAAGAGCAGCAGTGGAAGTAAGATTTCTCCACCCTCACTCAGGGCCAACACAAACACCATCCTGCTATTGTTTCTGTCATTTGAAGAGATCGATTTCTCCCTAGCTGGAGGAACACAGTGTTCTGTGATACACAATTCAAATCTGAGGCCTATCCCTAACATGTGTGTGTTTGTGTGTGTGTGCCCATAAGGCCACATCTATGTTTGCATGCCATTACAGGTGCTTGTAGAACGTGTTCCAATAATATTTTCACTTTTTCTGCCAGAGCAATGAAAAAAATGTGCAACGGAGCATAGCTTTTCTTGGTTTGTGCGTCCAGAGCCTTTCAAAAAGAGGAAAAGCATGGAGATGGAGGAATACATTTACTTCAGGAATGGATTCTCTGAGCTGAAGGATCTTTTAATATTTTTTTGTAGGAAATTAATTTTATTTGACCGACTTTCAATCCATTTCATTTATTGTCCTTAACTGTGTTTAAATGCGACTGAAATAAAAGCATTTAAAGCATTCTTACCTCATAATTAAGGGCATGAAGGGAGCTAGACCGAGAGGAGAGAATGAGCCGTCCATAGGGGATGGGTAGAGACGACCCAAAACCAATAACAACAGGAACAGACTGGGGTGCAGTTTCACCTGCCCTGAATCACTGTAAGAGAGAGAGAGAGAGAGAGAGAGAGAGAGAGAGAGAGAGAGAGAGAGAGAGAGAGAGAGAGAGAGAGAGAGAGAGAGAGAGAGAGAGAGAGAGAGAGAGAGAGAGAGAGAGAGAGAGAAAAATAGTTGAAGAATAAAGTTACAAAAGCTAAGAATTTACTTAACTTACCCACAGTACCTTACTTATCATGCACAACTTAAACTTCGGTGACCATGTAACGTAAACCAGCACAACTTTTTCTGACGTCCTTAAATCACAAAACCGCTTTACTTTTACAATTAACTTGCTTGTGTTACTTAAATACACTTAACTAGCATAACTTAATTAACAATCACAACGTCTATAACTAACAACACAGTTGCTTTAAAGGGATAATTAACCGAAAAATCATGTACTTGGCCTCTAGTTGTTACAAACCTGTCTACATTTCTTTTTTTCACTGAACATTAAAGAAGGTAATCAGAAACATTTTTGTAACCAAGCAGATCTGGGGCAGCATTAACTTCCATAATATTCTTATTTTCTACTATGGAAGTGAATGGTGCCCCAGATCTGTTTGGTTACAAACATTTTTCAAAATACAAAGAAACAAAGAAATGTATACATGTTTGAAACAACTTGTGAGCAAGTAAATTATTTTTCACATGATGAAACACAATAACACAACATTACAATAATTAGCATAACTTAGCTTACAAAATTAACTTATTCAAATTTTAATAGCTTTCTTAACTAACACAAACTTTTGTTGATTTTCAGACATGAAGATTTTAATACTCGGCGAGATTAGCCATGCCACACGTAAGAGCAAATAAACACAACAAGATGAGCGTATCCATCAACGTAAGCCATGCATATGTACATCAAGCGTGCCGCACAAGCCCTAAAAGGGAAGCCAAAACGTCTCGATCGCCCCCCCCCCCCCAGTGACTGGTCATAAACCCCGCCTCTCCCATGATATTCAATGGGACTTGAGACCAACTAAACAATTTAATTACACTTCAATAATCTTTTTTCTGAAGCTGGTTTATGTCATTTACTGTAAGTAAACTGTAGGTACTGTTTTTATCAGGCTGACGTAAATTCAAGTGTTTGTTTTTAAAATAAGTTTGTTTTTAGTTATTTAATGCTATAAAAATGGTGGTGTCACGTCATGATTGACAGCTGTGATATGTGCATTCTGCGAGGGCAGGGTTTTGATTTTGCGGCTTTACTTCCTGCTCACTACTGTGCAGCACTGGTCCTGAAATCACTACTGCGCAGACTCAAGACCCAAGATGTCAGCGCCGTATTGGGACACTTCACAAATGGAAGAGAGCGAACGGGCATTGTCCATCTTTTTTTACAGTCTATGATGTACATATGGTCACCATTAGAAACCCATTGGCCCTTCACTTCATTAAATATCTGCGCAGGCCTCGTCTTTCACCCAGAGCTTACAGTAAAGAGACTTATGCCAGAGCAAATAAAAAACACACACAAATGCAAATTACTCATATCTTTCTCTTACTCCGAAAGGGCCAAAATCTGTTCGGATCTCTATAGGCCGTGAGGTTTCCACAGCACAGCTGCCAGCTGTGGATATGCTTGTCATTATTACATCAAACATGGCCGTTCTCCTCTCCAAAGAGTCCCTGGAGCCGACAGACCCCGGGCCAGAGCGCAGGAAATGCTATCTTGCTAATCAGGGCCCGGGTAATGCGTTTAGAGTCTGATTTCAGTCAGGCACAGTCATGGACAGCCAAAACCCTGAGATCATCAGCAACCACACGGGGACTAGGGAGTTGAACCTCGTGCACATTCAAGAAAAAGCTTCAAGAGCGAGTGCAGATGAGAATGAAATACAGCAAGTCGGATGAATGGAAAATGCAGATGAAAAATGCAATGAAGGGATGATACTGTAATCCTGGAAAAAAGTGAGAGAGCTCGGTTTTGGCCCCACTTGCTCTCAAGTCTTTTCAACTCATTTACTCTTTGGTGTGTATCCAGCGAACCTTCACAGCATTCATTTCCCATGTAAAATGTTTCAAATTGTTATAAAACCGCTATGCAATCGCTCGACCTGGGGCCAATCATTCATCAGGATTTAGTTCGCTTACACGGTGCTCGTGAAATCTTCATATCAGGAGCTGGTTTGCTCCACATAAGTACCCCATTCATTTTGCAACCTGCTTTCCAGATATAAGAAAATGTTTTGGATTGAACTTTAATAGAAAAAACTTATCCAATCCCCCCCAGACATCCCATGATGCTCTTTTCATATTAAATAACGGTGGGTGGTGCGCGGACGCTGGTTTTTCTTGAAACTTCCTCGTCCTCTCTCACCCTTATTTATGTGCGAAATGATTTACCAGCGATGTAATATATGAGCATTGCGAAGTCTGGCTTGGCAAGCGCGACGCTAAGACCGGGCCGTGGGAAACAGTCAGACCCCTCTGCTGAAAAACAAAGAACGCCAGACTGAAAAGGCATTAAAATAATTTGATCCATATTAAGATAATATTGGCCCGAGGGCCGATTTCGCAACTCGAGCGCTATTTGGACGAGTGGCGCATCGGTCTTTGGAGAAATTAAATGAGGGAGATAAGATGTTCTCACAATTGCTAAAGAGCTCGGTTTGTATCCAACAAGTGCTTTCCTTATCCAACACATCTCAGCTAGGAATCTGTGCATCGGTGTGGTCAGTGCTTAATAGGTCTAAAGAGGCCCGATTAGCTTTTGGCCCGCGGAGACATTTAGCAAACGATACTTAAACTGTTTAATAACATCCGATAGAAATTGCAGAGACACCTGAGTGCATTGTTGTGTTGTGTGTCCTTACCAAGGGGCAACATTCCAGTATCTATCGTGAAGCCAACACAGAAGAGACTTAAACTGCAATTCATCGACTGGCATCAAGATCATCTTCACAGATTAATACAAATTTGATAGATTTTGAAGAATGCGTTTACTAGAAATATAAAAATTAAACAAATTTTGATTTCAAAATGTATAAAATTTTGTTCATCTGTGAAGATTAACTTGCTGGATAAAAGTGTCATAAACTTTGTTTTAACAAAGAGCTTATTTAGTGATAAAATAACCAGTGTCCCACAAAAATACATCATCCCTGCGGCACTCTATTATATTAAGCCTTAAATTTCTGCATAATTAAGGGCGTGGCCACTTGAATGACATCCCAACATTTTTGGTTATCCGCAAGAGATGCGTGGTGACGAGCTGCCAAGATGGCGATGGAAGGATCTGCCAAAAGCTCTTCAAAAAGCTCTTCGCAAACCTATGGGTGACATCACAGACACTATGTCCATATTTTTTACAGTCTATGGTCCTCCTCACCTGTTTACTGATGCTGCGGCTTCCTGTAGTTGACCGAGGAGGAAGGGATAAAGTGCAGGGAAACGAGTGAAAAACTCTCGGCCGGTCATTCTGTTGAGAAAAAGAGAAAGAGAGATATTACGGTAATGGTATGTAAAGGATTACCCACTCAGTTCAGTCTGTCCAAACAGTTGATACACTGCAAAAAGATAGATCAATTACATAAAACTCAAACCATTATGAATCATTTACATCAAAAACAAAAGCAGATGTTGTGCAGAAATTGACATCTTATGAATACAATAGCACACATTGAGAAATTGAACGTTGGGAATTGAAAGGTGCTGAATGAGATTGGAGAGCTATGGGAGAAAGCAAAGCTTGTTTCTCACGCAAAGTTATTGTATGACTTCAGAAATATTGGAATTCACCAAATTGCATAATTTTTTGTGTTGAAAAAGAACCTTCTGCAAAACTACTTTTGCTCCATGGAGAAAAGAAATTCATGGAGGGTTGAAACAATTTGAGGGCGAGTAAATGAAGAAAGCAGTTTTACTTCTGGGCAAACCGTTGCTTTAAGAGAGTAAACAAGTGATAATGTTTCCCACGTGGAAATGGAAAAGGACAAAATGCCCTTAAAAACTGACATACGACAAATTTTCCTGAAAACAAGTCACGATGCTTTACGCAATTTTGATTCTAAAGTATATAAATGCTTACTAAGCCTGATAAATGTGAGCCAGTCAGTGAAAATCATGTTTTTGTTATTTGGCTCTTTTTATGATCAACTGTTTTCTACATAAAATCATCCTGCATAATATAAAGAACATATTGTGAAAATATAACCTTGATATCTTTAATACTGACTGAGTAAGATCATATTAAAGCTTAAAATCAATATGAAATCATTGAGTGTCCGTAGTTGGACACTCGAACATTTTGAGTTAACTCGCTTTATTCGCGCATAGTTGGACGCTTGAACATTTTGAATTAACTCCCGCCATTCACGTGTAGTTGGACACTTGAACATTTTGAGTTAACTCGCTTCATTCGAGCGTAGTTGGACACTTGAACATTTTGAGTTAACTCGCTTCATTCGCGTGTAGTTGGACGCTTGAACATTTTGAGTTAACTCGCATCATTCGCGCATGCTTGGACACTTGAACATTTTGAGTTAACTCACATCATTCACCCGTAGATGGACACTCAAACATTTTGAGTTAACTCGCTTCATTCGAGCGTAGTTGGACGCTTGAACATTTTGAGTAAATTCACGTCATTTGTGCATGGTTGGGCACTTGAACATTTTGAGTTAATTCACATCATTCACCCGTAGATGGACGCTCAAACATTTTGAGTTAACTCGCATCATTCGCGCATGCTTGGACACTTGAACATTTTGAGTTAACTCACATCATTCACCCGTAGATGGACACTCAAACATTTTGAGTTAACTCGCTTCATTCGAGCGTAGTTGGACGCTTGAACATTTTGAGTAAATTCACGTCATTTGTGCATGGTTGGGCACTTGAACATTTTGAGTTAACTCACGCCATTCGCGCGTAGTTGGAGGCTTGAACATTTTGAGTTAACTTGCGTCATTTGCGCATGGTTGGACACTTGAACATTTTGAGTTAACTCACGTCATTTACGCATAGTTGGACGCTTGAACATTTGAGTTAACTCACGTCATTTACGCATAGTTGGACGCTTGAACATTTTGAGTTAACTCACATCATTCACCCGTAGTTGGACGCTTGAACATTTGAGTTAATTCACGTCATTTACGCATAGTTGGACGCTTGAACATTTTGAGTTAACTCACGTCATTTACGCGTAGTTGGACGCTTGAACATTTTGAGTTAACTCACGCCATTCACGTGTAGTTGGACGCTTGAACATTTGAGTTAACTCACGTCATTTACGCATAGTTGGACGCTTGAACATTTTGAGTTAACTCACATCATTCACCCGTAGATGGACACTCAAACATTTTGAGTTAACTCGCTTCATTCGAGCGTAGTTGGACGCTTGAACATTTTGAGTAAATTCACGTCATTTGTGCATGGTTGGGCACTTGAACATTTTGAGTTAACTCACGCCATTCGCGCGTAGTTGGAGGCTTGAACATTTTGAGTTAACTTGCGTCATTTGCGCATGGTTGGACACTTGAACATTTTGAGTTAACTCACGTCATTTACGCATAGTTGGACGCTTGAACATTTGAGTTAACTCACGTCATTTACGCATAGTTGGACGCTTGAACATTTTGAGTTAACTCACATCATTCACCCGTAGTTGGACGCTTGAACATTTGAGTTAATTCACGTCATTTACGCATAGTTGGACGCTTGAACATTTTGAGTTAACTCACGTCATTTACGCGTAGTTGGACGCTTGAACATTTTGAGTTAACTCACGCCATTCACGTGTAGTTGGACGCTTGAACATTTGAGTTAACTCACGTCATTTACGCATAGTTGGACGCTTGAACATTTTGAGTTAACTCACATCATTCACCCGTAGATGGACACTCAAACATTTTGAGTTAACTCGCTTCATTCGAGCGTAGTTGGACGCTTGAACATTTTGAGTAAATTCACGTCATTTGTGCATGGTTGGGCACTTGAACATTTTGAGTTAACTCACGCCATTCGCGCGTAGTTGGAGGCTTGAACATTTTGAGTTAACTTGCGTCATTTGCGCATGGTTGGACACTTGAACATTTTGAGTTAACTCACGTCATTTACGCATAGTTGGACGCTTGAACATTTGAGTTAACTCACGTCATTTACGCATAGTTGGACGCTTGAACATTTTGAGTTAACTCACATCATTCACCCGTAGTTGGACGCTTGAACATTTGAGTTAATTCACGTCATTTACGCATAGTTGGACGCTTGAACATTTTGAGTTAACTCACGTCATTTACGCGTAGTTGGACGCTTGAACATTTTGAGTTAACTCACGCCATTCACGTGTAGTTGGACGCTTGAACATTTGAGTTAACTCACGTCATTTACGCATAGTTGGACGCTTGAACATTTTGAGTTAACTCACATCATTCACCCGTAGTTGGACGCTCGAACATTTGAGTTAATTCACGTCATTTGTGCATGGTTGGGCACTTGAACATTTTGAGTTAACTCACGCCATTCGCGCGTAGTTGGAGGCTTGAACATTTTGAGTTAACTTGCGTCATTTGCGCATGGTTGGACACTTGAACATTTTGAGTTAACTCACGTCATTTACGCATAGTTGGACGCTTGAACATTTGAGTTAACTCACGTCATTTACGCATAGTTGGACGCTTGAACATTTTGAGTTAACTCACATCATTCACCCGTAGTTGGACGCTTGAACATTTGAGTTAATTCACGTCATTTACGCATAGTTGGACGCTTGAACATTTTGAGTTAACTCACGTCATTTACGCGTAGTTGGACGCTTGAACATTTTGAGTTAACTCACGTCATTTACGCATAGTTGGACGCTTGAACATTTGAGTTAACTCACGTCATTTACGCATAGTTGGACGCTTGAACATTTTGAGTTAACTCACATCATTCACCCGTAGTTGGACGCTCGAACATTTGAGTTAATTCACGTCATTTATGCATAGTTGAACGCTTGAACATTTTGAGTTAACTGGCATAATTTGTGCATGGTTGGACACTTGAACATTTTGAGTTAACTCACGCCATTCACCTGTAGTTGGACGCTTGAACATTTTGAATTAACTCACGCCATTCACGTGTAGTTGGACGCTTGAACATTTTGAGTTAACTCACATCATTCACCCGTAGTTGGACGCTTGAACATTTGAGTTAATTCACGTCATTTACGCATAGTTGGACGCTTGAACATTTTGAGTTAACTCACGTCATTTACGCGTAGTTGGACGCTTGAACATTTTGAGTTAACTCACACCATTCACGTGTAGTTGAACACTTGAACGTTTTGAGTTAACTGGCATAATTTGTGCATGGTTGGACACTTGAACATTTTGAGTTAACTCACGCCATTCGCGCGTAGTTGGAAGCTTGAACATTTTGAGTTAACTTGCGTTAATTTCGCATGGTTGGACACTTGAACATTTTGAGTAAACTCACGCCATTCGCGCGTAGTTGGACACTTCAACATTTTGAGTTAATTCATGTCATTCACCCGTAGTTGGACGCTTGAACATTTGAGTTAATTCACGTCATTTACGCGTAGTTGGACGCTTGAACATTTTGAGTTAACTCGCTTCATTCGAGCGTAGTTGGAAGCTTGAACATTTTGAGTTAACTTGCGTTAATTTCGCATGGTTGGACACTTGAACATTTTGAGTAAACTCACGCCATTCACGTGTAGTTGGACACTTCAACATTTTGAGTTAATTCATGTCATTTACGCGTAGTTGGACGCTTGAACATTTTGAGTTAACTCGCATCATTTACGCGTAGTTGGACGCTTGAACATTTTGAGTTAACTCGCATCATTTGCGCGTAGTTGGACGCTTGAACATTTTGAGTTAACTCGTGTCTTTCAGGCTTAGTTGGCCGCTTAAACATTTTAAGTTAACTTGCATCATTCATGCGTAGTTGGATGCTTGAACATTTTGAGTTAACTCCCGTCATTTGTGCGTAGTTAGATGCTTGAACATTTTAAGTTACCATGCTTCATTCACGCTTGAAATTCGCATCATGAAATTCAGATACGAAAATGCTCAATTACAACTTGATTACAACAAGATTGTCCAACCCACTCACTTATTTCTTTAAAGCAATATCCTTTATATTCCTGAAGTATGAAGATGTGTCGTACAGCTCTGGGTGTCCAAATACAGCGACAATGATTTTGTCCTATATTGTTGTTTCGTATTTTTGCCACCTTTCGCCATGTCGTAATCACGTTACTACTAGAGCAAGCTCCTGATTGGTAAATGTGGCACGACTATTCGCCAAAGTTCAGATTTTTCAACACGTGTAAATCATGCATTACATTCGTCATTCGTACGAAACGCTTATTCGGGCCAACTTATTCGCACTGCCTCATTTGCGCGAATCGCCCCACAAGATGTCTATCACACATTTGTTTTGAATCAAATTGTAAATCACTCGCGCTTAACGCTGCATTCAAGTCTGTTATTAATGCACGATTACAATTTAGTCAAACGCATAACAAGCATGGCATGCTTTAAAATGATACCTACATAGGTAGCTCATTAGGCATCAGAGTTTAGGTGACGCAAGGACAAACCTTGTCAGACACAGATACAGAGAGAGCGAAGGAGGGGTTACAAACACTGCAAGCTTTAAAGGTCTGGTTTGTAAACCACTTCCTAAAGCCTCAGCTCTTTACAGCTCTATAAAGCTCTCATTAGCCGAGGCTCAGCTGGTATACGCGGCTCGGGGTCCGTGTTTGTTTATTCCTTAGAAAGCGCCGTGGCTGAAATAAACCATGGGAATCTTGCTCGAAGACAACCGTGTGTGTGTGTGTGTGTGTTAAGAGATGGAAAGTCAGACGGTGAAAAGCGCATAAACATGCTATATTTATCCCAGCCTCTGTGTTTAAGATAGACCTTCCAATACAAGTTTTTTTCTTTATGTCTGACTGAAACGGCCTATACACGGCTAACTTTAGCTCAAAAGCCAATATTTCAAACACACGCGTTGTAACTTCTGCTATGTAAAATACACACACATACACCACATCCTGTTTCAACCACTAATGGGCACAGTCTGGTCTGAACTTAGGCCAGGGCGCTGTCATGGCAACAAGGCAGGTCATCGACGTCTGTCACCCGTGCTGAATACTGCATACTAAAAAACACACACATACACAAATGAGCTCTGACGTGGGCAAATGTGGTTACAGTTAAGCTTGACAAAACCCGGCTTTATTTCAGTATGGATTAGTGTTGGACTGACTCAACACGTGCAATGTGTCCATAAGCACAGCTTGAAGAGTTTAACTATTGTTAAACATTCATTCATTTGCTTGTCATTACATTAACAAATGTACAGTATATAAACTAATATAAGTTAAGGTGTTATACTTAAACATGTGTGTGTGTGTTTGTTTACAAGATAAAGTTGCGTTAGGTCTTTACCACAAAAACCACCCACCCACTGGACAACAGTATTTCTGTAACTAATTTGTTAATCTAATGTAAAGTACACACAGAACATCAGAAAAAAGGAAACAAACTGTTTTTCTTGTATTGTGTGCTAGCTGATCTAGGTCAGCACATGAAGGGCTGGTAAACAAATTAACTTTTGGTCCAAACGTTTTCTGATGAGCAAACACCACACCATTGTCATTGACAAGCAATTGTGCATCTTTTCACATAAGCAACTCAGGTGCTTTTAATTTTATTTAGTTATTCGATTTAAATATTAACATGCTACTGAAATCATTATACTATTCACTACATGTTTGTTTTATTTTAAATGACTAAACATGTTAAATTGAGATGTTATTCGTATTATTCAAACCGTGTTTATCAAGGAGCGATGAAAATTACTTTGTTTTGACTGCCGTCATCGTCATAATGTGATGCAAACTTTTTGCAATGGATATTTGTGTTTGCCATCGACTGTTTTATAGTAATGGAAAACATAAAAGTTAATAATGAACACATGTTCGAACAGCAAAATATGCTCATCAAACACACAAACAAACCACTTAAATTTACGCAAACAGAGCACAACTTTAATAAATCAGATTTAACAAACCAATGCAATAAAACCTATTGGGCTTTATTATGTGCCTGTGCTATCTGAGACCATGTTATCATGTAGCCTATGTATGTGTGTGTCTTAATGGCCTAAATCATACACATACTCTTGTTTACTTCTCTCTGGCTGTTTTTGAAATACTAGTTTACTGCCTAGTTTATTGCATAAGGCCGTTTTCACACTGGTAATTTAGTGCGATACCGGGCAGAGCTCGCGTGAAAAACTTGTAATGTCATGCGAAGCCGGGAGCGCACAGGGGTACCGAACCTGCGACTACCTGAAGAGTTGGTCTGAGCTCGTTTGCAATGGAACTGTGGTGTGGTTTGCATGAATGTCAAAGCAGCTCGTACTCGGGTGCGCACTCGTGCGCAAAGTTTTAAGCAATGACGTCACTCATTCGTTTCCACAAAGCACAATTACAAAAACATACAGTAATATGATGTGTATGATAACACCAACATATTAAAAAACAACAAAAAAAAATGCATGTCTAATTCATAAAGCAGCATCATCTCTGAAATAAAAGCAGACATTTTGCATTTTAACACCATTCTGTGCAAAAACAACAAAATGGAGTAAAGAAGGGGATTTTAAAAATCACAGCTGATATTATTTCCAGTGACATTACTTAAAAATATGATGTCAATGTAAAGTGCATCACATTGTGAGATAGGGTACTACAGAAAATGAACTTGACCACATACTGCACATTTTAGAAAGTGTAATCTGCCTCCTTGCTATGCCATGCACATAGAATATTTGCATACTGTGCACAGTACCCGCTTGTTAAGTCTGACGTCATGTAACGCTTCCAGGTCCAACCGATCTCAAACCCCATAGAGAAATAACTAAAAATTTGTGCAAATATACACTTGTATCATAATGGAAAAACTACCAAAAACACCAGATCGTATTTTTATCTCCATAACACAATCCGAGATAACCAGACATGGACTTTTTATAAATGATTAATATATTGCTGTTTCCACCTCGTATTCCACCTCGTCTTACACAGATGTTAAACATCAAACAGTATTAAGAATCAAGGGTATGTAAACTTTTGAACCAAATTATTTTTTATGAGCTTTTTTTAGGACATTATGAACTTATGAGCTCTACTGTACTTACTAAATACTAGGGATGCTAAGATCGATCGGCCGCAGATTGGTATCAGCATTAAATGACTCGACCGGTACTCGCTAAATTTGCAGATCTAATTTTAACCAATCTTTCTGTTTACTTTTGTCATCATAGGCCTCCTAAATGCAGCCACAATTAGAGACCATTTTTACAACCCCTTGCTCATGTGCGACGTGCAGATTTGGATTTCTCTCTCTGCCTTTACAGAGATATGTGTATTTTCTATGAGAACACACTCCAGTCCTAATGCTATGTACACACCAGAGATGGGGACTCGAGTTTGAGACTCGGACTCGAGTGCGACTTTAAGTCGCACACACTATGACTTCAGACTCGACTCGGACTCGAGCCGCGCGACTTGTGAATAATGTTTATATTTAGGAAACGTCTGATGAGCTCGCTGTTATTCCCCTCCCTCAGTTACCTTCAACCTGCCCACGACGTAACACGTGACGTATCTGCTCCGCGCGCGGCCGCGAACATGTCGACTGCACTGGCCGCGAACATGCCGCTGCACTGCACTTAATGTGCAACTTTGTTCTTTTTTTATAAATGTTTGTAATTTCTTTATTTGTTATTAGAGTTTTATTTGTTACAACGAGACTTGAGACTTGACTTGGACTCAAGCTTAAAGACTTCAGACTTGGACTCGAGCTCAGAGACTTGTAAACATCTCTGGTACACACCAAACAAGGGGCATCACGTTACTGTGGGTTCACACCATTTCATTTAATTTTTAATTTCATTTATTTATCAGGCACCAATAAACACAACTTTCGTTGACCAGAGTTATGTACAGAGAGAACAAAACAAACATAATGCAATACAAACCAGATGCGAGTTCAACGATTTGCACGAGTAGATTACATACAAAGTCAATGCAAAGACGCAATCAAGACACGTCTTCGCGTGGAGCCAACGAATGACGCAATATGGGCGGTGCCTTTGCCACGAAAACACATACTATTCACCTCAAACACGTCTTCACGCAAATTGAAAATATTAAACTTAAATCCTGCAAGTAATCTATAGCGAGTAACGCGATGCCCCGCATCTGGCATGTACGTAGCATTACACGCTCTAGATTACTCGGGGGATTTAACTTTGTGTTAGGGATGGGACGGTATGAATGATTATAGTGACCAAAGTGACCAAAGTTATCACGGTTATCAATATTATCATAGTTTTGTTAAAGTTTTGTTTTTTTACCTTAAAATAACGCTTCCAAAACAGTTTCAGTGGTTCATCCACTCTAAACAGGGTGAACAGCACTTTCACATTCGCTTTGCAGCTAAAAATATCATATAGATCATTTATTATAGCTAGATAGAATTGACACTTTGTAGGTGTGAGCAAAAATGTGCCTTTTAAATGTAAATGAGCTGATCTCTGCACTAAATGGCAGTGCTGTGGTTGGATAATGCAGATTAAGGGGCAGTATTATCCCCTTCTGACATCACAAGGGGAGCCATATTTCAAAGACCTATTTTTACACATGCTTGCAGAGAATGGTTTACCAAAACTAAGTTACTGGGTTGATCTTATTCACATTTTCTAGGTTGATAGAAGCACTGGTTTTAATGATAATTACATTTTAAGCTATAATACTAACCGTCAGGACATTTTATCGTGATTAACCGTGAAACCGGTAATTGTCCCATCCCTACTTTGACTTATGCAAATTTTTCACTCGAGTTGAATATTTTCAACTTGGGCGAAGACGTGTTTGAGGCGAATATCGCGTTTTCGCGGCATCGGCCCGTGCGAGGACACGTCTGATCGCGGCTTTGCATTGACTTTGTATGTAATCTACTCGCGCAAATCGTTGAACTCGCGTCTGGTGTGAACCTACAGTAACAACGTGACGTGTCTTCACATCCCCATCAAACAGCGTATACAACACATATCTAACGCAGAGTGCATCCTCATTCCGAAAGTTTATTATTTGCATGCATCTTGAAGTTTTGACTGTTTAAACTTTAGTTTTATTCGCAGCTGCTCTTATATGCCTACACCCGACGCGCGCACACATCAGTGCACGTGTACAGAGCGATCTCTCTCACGTCTTAAAGCAACACCAAAGAGTTTTTTTACCTTAAAATAACGTTTCCAAAAAGGTTTCAGTGATTCATCCACTCAAAACAGGGTGAATGGCACTTTCACATTCGCTTTGCAGCCCTCTATCGGCCAAAACCGCACTAAAGAAGTGTCCAACCGTCGGGTAGTGAAAAGTACAAAAACTTGCTTTACGGCAGACCTACAATCCAATCAGAGCCAGCTATGCTGCAGTATTTACGACAGTGGTTATGAACAATTACGCTTCTAACCTGTAGGGGGAGCAAAGAGCAATAAGTCTTTAGTGTTGCTTTAAAGCTGCAGTATCCTAATTCATCTCTCAATAAAATCACTCTCTGCTCTTCAATGAAGAACTGAAGTACTTCATACAAATGCGTGTATATTTCATTCATACAGTAAAGACTGTGAAGTGTTTTGTTTTCATTACTTTTTAGAGACATAAAACTTTTCAAAGCCAAATAAAATTTTTCTTTCTCATTTATTTGATTCTCTATTGAAACAATAATATACCTAATTGTTGCAAGTAATGTATCAAAGGCAACATCTGTGATATTACTTTATCTAGAAAAAAATGTTAACAGTTACAGTCATCAAAGAGCTTGCATATCAGCTTGAAGAATCGATATAGGCATTGGCCGACCACGAAGCCAACAAATCGGCAATCGATATCGGCTGCAAAAATCCTAATCGGAGCATCCCTACTAAACACTGCAGAAATAGCATCGTAATATGGTAATGTGCTATATGAAACGCAGCCTATGACAAAATGGAAAAAAAACGTGAAGAAATAAAAGGCAGCCTGTCAAAATGTGTTGCAAGTACATATCAGCGTACAGCACAAACATTAAAAAGAACACTCGCGTACGCAAACAGCAATTAAACAAAACATTAAGAAAAAACGATCGGTCGCCTGCCACGCAAACACATAAAACTAAAGACAAACACATTGAAATGTTGGACAAGCTGATGGCTGAGTTACCCTGAAAGTAAACTATCCTGACTGGCGGGATTCAGCGCACCAGAGCCGAATAGGAGAGTTAGGATTACTTCAACGTGACTACGACAAAGCCCTGTTGAACTGTATAAGGTGATCTTAAAGTGAAATGTCGCGGTCAGCTGACCCAGGACCACATGGGCTCTTTGAAGTGTGAGGTATTGTGTCATTATGGCCAGTTCGACTTTGCAATTAAGTTGAATCAGTACGGCGATTAATCAAACCACACACCATGATCTCATAAGTGAGCCATTATTGGTCCTCATCGAGGTCAGTGCCACTCCTGTTTAGTCATTCCTCACTTTATCCATAACCTTTCAATCCCACAATGCATCTGGACATTCTTGCAACAGCTTGCGCTCCATTGGTTTGGATGAGATTAGGGAGCTGACTGAGAGCGGTCACCGCAGCAGGAGGTCTCGTTGCGGCCCACACGACCGTCCCGGGGTTGCCAGAGGGGTCGGGGGTCACGGCCTAATCGGTGGAACAGTGCTTGACAACAGCTAGTGAGTGTGGACGAGTGTGTCAACATTAGCGAAGATGTTAGCATTCCCTCTGTTACGAAAAAGATAAGTATGCATGGAAGATAAACGATTTGACCCTCGTCCGTGAGCTCAAATCACTAAGACTGTGCTAGGGAGGATAACTGTGGGATGAGGAGAGAGGCACAACACAGACAAACAGGCAGTTGGACGAAACAGCTAAAACATTTAAATGGCTGGAAGACATCCATGCGCTGTAGGCCAGCATGAGACAGAGATTAATAACTGGAATGGGGATGAAGTAAATCAATAGAGCTACAGTGCCCCCTAGCGAACAACACCTGACAGAGCAGGACTACATATGGCCTGGCCAACATGAAAGTGAGGCTTAGAATGAATGAACTTTTAAAACGAATTAATAGTTGGGTGAGATACATACAAGATACATTGTGTCATGTGCTAGACAACAGGTTCCCAAGTCTGCTGCTATCTCCACAGATTCACACTCAATATACAGCATCCTTATACAGTATGCTTGTTTATTATAATTTTCTGGCTAATCTTATTATGTTTTTCGCTGCCAATAAGACTATAAGGCACTCTCTGTGAAACTCTTGGGTAACAAGCCATTGTGTCAACATGACCTTAAATTGACCGCATTTAATTTTTAAAGGCATTATCCTGGCATTGTTGCGCATATGTTGTGAATGTGAACATCTTGTTTTACTATAAAAATGCACACCAGATTACAGAAGTAAACTAAACTGCAAACAGGGTTTCATGTTGATTAAGAGTGTCTGTATGAGAGTCATGAGATAATGAAAGTCCACACCTGTTCTTTTTGGAATGCTCATCCTTTCCTTTTTTCACCCCGAATATCCGAGTGATGAGAGTGCTGAAGAGAAGAGTCGATGAGTTTCTCACCTGGAGACGGGACAAGATGAAGATAAACAAAGACTGATCAACTGAAGTCAGTGTAAATATTACATCATGTGCTATTAGAGAAAGATAGAGAGGTAATATAACTAAAAAAACTGATAGTTTGCAGTTCTTTCACAAATATCATGTAAATTACTTGCGCTTAACGCTGCACTTAATCTACAAAGTAGATGAGGAAAACTATGATTCTGTGTCCTCAATGCGCCGCCATTGTTTGTTTACAATGCGTGGAATGGTGCACTATAATTTGTGGAGCGGATTTATTGCATTCTGCAGAAAAGGAGGAGTGGAGTTTATTGCGTTTTGGGAAAAAAGCGAGAAAAAAGATGACAGAATAACACGGCGGATATTGTATTTTGCATAAAATTAAGAATTTACTTTTAAATACTGACCTGATATAATACTGATTTTGGCAGTAACTCTTTTTTTTTTTAAATGCCGTTTATCGCGTTTTGGAGCCAAACTCTTCATCTTCTTTTGTGTTCCACAAAAATAATCCTTTACAGGTTTTGAACAATACTGACAGGGTGAATAAATACTGATGGTATTTTCATTTTTGGGTGAAATGCCCCTTCAATAATTATTTTTTATTTCTCTACAAAAAATACGTATAAATATTAGGTCTGTTAATTTAAAGGGGACATTTCCACAAGACTTTTTAAAGATGTCAAATAAATCTTTGGTGTCCCCAGAGTACCTATGTGAAGTTTTAGCTAAAAATATCATATAGATAATTTATTATAGCAAGATAAAATTGACACTGTGAGCAAAAATGTGCCTTTTAAATGTAAATGAGCTGATCTCTGCACTAAATGGCAGTGCTGTGGTTGGATAGGGCAGATTAAGGGGCAGTATTATCCCCTTCTGACATCACAAGGGGAGCCATATTTCAAAGACCTATTTTTACACATGCTTGCAGAAAATGGTTTACCAAAACTAAGTTACTGGGTTGATCTTATTCACATTTTCTAGGTTGATAGCACTGGAGACCCAATTATAGCACTTCATGATATGTCCCCTTTAAAGCACTAATTAGATTAATTAATTAAATATGATACTTTTTTTGGATGCAAGAGCTGGGTTTCAGGACGGCGAAAGCACGTATTTGCTACATGTCTGCACACTGTATAAAACTGAACTGGACAAACTAACAAAAAAAGAATACTGCAAAAAAAAACAAGTTAATATTCATTTTTCAACATCAAAAAGTTTTTTTTTTTACAATTTTATCACATCTGTCATGGGTCTTGGCATGCTCTCAGTCTTTTACCTAACTTTTTTGCTATTTTGGAAAAAAAACAGTTGATGGTTTCCAGACACTGGGACCAGACACTGTTTGGTTACCAACACTTTTTAAAATAACTTATTTTGTGCCACACACAATAAAGAAACTCATAAAGGTTTGAATCAAAATTAGGTTGCATTTCACAGTTAACACTGCCAAAACTATCATAAAAACTATGACAAAACTGCTAATTACTGAAAGTCCGTCTTTAATTTCTTCATTCTTCAAACATAGACACTGCAGTGCACTGCAGTAGTACTGTACATGGCATAGGCCCAGATCATGTGGGTGCTCGAGACACAAAATATTCTCCATTCATTTTAACCAATATAAAGTCGATAGAATGTAATTTGAGGTGGTTTTTGGATATGATATTTTATTTTATTGCCAATTATTAAAGGAATAGTCCATTTTCTTAAAAGAAAAATCCAGATAATTTACTCACCACCATGTCATCCAAAATGTTGATGTCTTTCTTTGTTCAGTCGAGAAGAAATTATGTTTTTTGAGGAAAACATTGCAGGATTTTTTTCATTTTAATTGACTTTAATAGAGCCCAACATTTAATACTTAACTCAACACTTAATTGTTTCGCTAGATAAGACCCTTATGCCTCGTTTGGGATCGTTTATAGTCCTTTGAAACTCCATGAAAAAAACTGTTAAGTGTTGAGTTAAGTATTAAATGTTGGGCTCTATTAAAGTCAATTAAAATGAAAAAAATCCTGCAATGTTTTCCTCAAAAAACATAATTTCTTCTCGACTGAACAAAGAAAGACATCAACATTTTGGATGACATGGTGGTGAGTAAATTATCTGGATTTTTCTTTTAAGAAAATTGAATATTCCTTTAAGAGCTCATTATTGCAGAACAGCACATTCAATCTGCTCCGCTTGGATGTCAGGCGGATTTCCTTTACTGAGAGTGAACTTTCCGTTTTTTTTTACCAAAACCGAATGATCTCTTGCAGATACGAGTACACGTTATTGAGTGTGAGAATCCACCAGCAGAATCTGCACCTATGGTACATGGTAAAATCATGGTTACTTTTCAAAAGCTCTCATTTACAAATCAGAAGTAAGGTTAGCGCATCTTGCGGTCAAGTGCACGTTATGAAAGAAGCCTGCAAGGTCGTCGACTTCATGGAATTAAGCTAATTCAGTATTTCAACTTTCCACATCCACCCCGACCATTTACCTTAGAGGTCAGGGGCCTCATTTATAAACGTTGCGTACGCACAAAAGAAGGCGTACGCCACTCTCTACGCAATAGTTGTTATTTATAAAAAGCAAACTTGACGGGAAAATGTGCGGTCCGTCACGCAAGCTCGGACCCAGGCGTACGCACAAAAACGGGTGAAATGAGAAATGGCGACACCGTTGGGAGATGGAAGAAACACGTGAAAGTGAAAGTAAAAATGACAACACTACCTCTCATAAATAACATGAAGACTTCACAAAGCAAGTCTTACAATTAACAGCCTACACGAACACCCTTTTGATCGATCAGCAGTGAAACAAAAACAAAAAAAATCTATCGAAAATTACAACAGAAATTCAAATGAACACATATTTGCTAAAAGAAAAGTGAAATATGTTCTGCAATAATATTGGCATGTTGCGCAATTCATCCTCATAAAGAATATAGTTCACAGAACGAAATAATGTACAAAACTGATATTCTGGCGGAGCAGATATAGATGCAATTACATAGACAGATAGATAGATAATTAAGGAGATATATAGATAGATAGATAAATAAATAAATAGATAGATGTATTAATTGTCCACTGGGGAAAGTTGTTTTCATAGTAAACCATATCTTCATAATCTATGGAATTATGGTATTCATGCATATGCCTTTACTGTGTTTTATTTTTGATAAAACAATGCATGGCGTATGTCTAAACCATTCAGAAAGCAACACGAAATTACATTTGCGCTAAACAATGTCCCCTTTCCCCAACCCGTGGCAGACACACTCTGGCGATGGAGTGCTAGACGTTTTTGTGCCTCGACTTTGATGTCCGACCATTTCTTTATTTCGGCCACGGTCCGAGGTTGTGAGGCTACAGCATTTACAGCGTCTACCACCGTTTGCCACTCAAGTGCCTTTTTGGCATTAGTAATGCCCACACTGTGCCCTCCAAACAACATTTTTCTCCTCTTTTCCACCTCGCCAACGATAACTTCTACTTCACATTGAGTGAAGTTACGTTTTTTTTAATGTCCTCTATGTGTTTGCCATGATTTCGCAATCAATGCATATTAACTTGTGGGCGTTTCACGGACTATTTATGGGCAACTATGGGCGTGTCATGAAGCCGCAAAAGCTGCGCTACATTTAGAATTGATTGTGATTTATTAAGGGAAAAATGCGTAGGATGTGCGTGCGCACGGTTTTATAAATCCGAATATTTCTGTGCGTACGCCCGTCCTATGTTTCATCCGTACGCCACTTCTGACGCAAATCCTACGCAAAGTTTTATAAATGAGGCCCCAGATGTCTTGACTCCATTAAAATCTGACTTTTTCCATGTTTAAGTGCTATAATTTCCTTAAGCTCCTTAGTGCTTCTATAAACCTAGAAAATGTTAAAAAGATCAACCCAGTAACTTAGTTTTGGTAAACCATTCTCTGCAAGAATCTAATAAAATAGGTCATTGAAATGTGTCTCCCCTTGTGATGTCAAAAATGGATGTTATATGGATAATAATACCGCCTCTTGATCTGCAATTTACAACAACGGCACTGTCATTTAGTACAGAGATAAGAGAGAGCGAGAGAGAGAATAATTGACAGCACAACTGAGTTTCAATTTGAACAAACCACCATTATGGTGATCAGTGTTTGCATTTCATCAGCCCATTTGCATTTTAAGGGACACACCCAAAAACGCAAAATCAAATGAATACAAATCTGTATCTAAATGGTACCCAATAAGACTTTTTTAAAGGGTATCATCCCAGAGACACATTTTGGACCATTTATACTGAGAGGGTCATGCTATACAGCCTGGTATATTCTGACAGCAGTGAGTCAGAACACATGAGGATAGAGCTTGAGACATATTACAAAGCAAAAACCGGTCTTACAGCTCAACGGTTTACAAAGGCTTAGTCACAAATCCAACATCATGCGGTCATGAGAGCAACTTAACACAAGAAGCCAGACTCATTGATCTGACGACATTCAGATTTCCAACAACAGTAAAAGACCTTCAGAAGGCCTCGTCTTACGTCTGATGCTGGACAAATAAAACTTTATAACCATTTTATACCGTTGAACAGTCGATTCTTTATGACTGACTGTTGCATCCTGGGAAAAACTAGTCTTACTATTGTCTGGCCTGAGCTCTGTAATAAACTACGAGAGTAAAGATCCCGCTGGAAACAGTAGCAAAGTCTAGAGGAAAATGAAAGGAATGGAATGAACTGATAAGAAAATGAGGTGAGGAGAGATAAATAAGGAAAGATGGACAGGTACGAGGGAGGAGCGCGCAGGAATGTGACCTGGACATGTCGCTGTGGTGACCTGCGGGCACCGTTTGTCACCCATGAGAACGTGATCAAAGCGGGAGATCCAGGGCAACGGGCCAGGACCACCGTACAGCTGTGTGCATGTGTGTGTCCCCGCACGTACGGCTCCTGAAGCGCTGTGCTCACTTTAATTATTAACCTGTCAGGGCCACGGCAGCAGTTACGTGCCAAACAGTGAACAAATGAGTGTGAGAACGAGAGGAGAGACGAGTGACGTGAGAGTTGTGTTTATTAGGCCTCTATAAAGATCTGTAAAAGCACTAATGTTACTTAATGTAACGTGCAATACGTGCGTACATACAGGGACCCCCAAATGTGTTTAAACACTTATGTCACTTCATATTTGTATTCAATAATAAATGACCACACTAAATGTAGTCTGCAAACAACTGAAGCCAAACCTGTTCCCAGAACTAGCTTCACTTACTAGTATACTTTTTAGTTGCACTTTAAATTGGTTTGAATAAAAGCATCTGCCAAATGCATGAAGGTAAATGTAAAAACAAAAATATCATTAACTTTTAAGGAGGCTGTATATTTATAATACATAATGGGGTTAAAGTGTACGACGTAGCCTATGCATAGTCACACAGCCTACGCTGTGGCCTATGCCGTACCCTGACGCGCACCTCCCCAAAAATCGATGTGGATCAACCCCATGCCTCAGTTTCATTGGATCACAACTGTGCGGAGAGGTTTGGCAACCAGGCACGAATTCAATGAGCTAACATTGTATACATTAATTTTACACAGTAACGTAAGCTCTGTGTAATAGTTGACACCCGTTATGTGAACAATAAGAAACTCACTGTCCACACAGGAGAAGTAAAGCCCAGAATAGCAGCCTGCATGCCCTCAGCCACGAACGGCACAACGTTTTCTCCAAGTCGTGTATCTCGAAACAGAGACCTCAGGATGTTCAGAGCGTGGACCTGTCATTGCACAAACGCAGTGAACAAACACATTAGGTCTAATAGTAGAATTACATCATCTAATTTCCTCCATGCGTGCGTGTGCGTTTTTACCTGCGGCACAGTGCTGCTTTCTGTGGATCCATCACATGAGGGCATGGCCAGTGCTGTGAGAGATCTCATGGTCAACTTCAAAAGACTACAGCTTGAAGATTTCGGCTCAGAGGACAGCAGGGCCTTAACACAAGATTAGGTTGCGATTACAATACAAAAGTGTTTTGCATAGATGAAAAGCAGAAATATCAACTATCCAGAGTTGGAGACACGGTGCATTGTGATATAAGACACTTTGGATGTTGTGCCAACTCTCGACAGCTTATGAAAGCGTCTGTTTGATATGCATCCATTAAAAAATGTGTTACTGATGTTTTGGACAGAGTCATTATTACACTCAAAATCCTCCTTTAGTCACGAGACGGTGAATGTTAGCATGACATAGTGGAATATCGACAGCATGTAACACAATCGTTTCTCTTTTTATTCCCAGCGCTCCAGAGCCACGGGTGTGAACCCGCCGCGTAGGCTCACCTTTTCCGGAACATGCCGCAGGAATGTAAACTCATGCCAGGTGTTGAGTTTATCTATCCTGTGCATGTCTTACGCTCTTCTTAATCCCTCTCCATGTGTCACAATCCAGATCTGAAAGCCCATTTTCCCTGACTTCAGTATTGAGATATTCTGATCTCTCACTGGGGAGGAGCGTCATAAAACTGCACTGAATCAATTACTGACTCGCAGATGTTAGTTTTGAAAACTGATAAATTAATTCCCGCTGGGGGAAATTTCGGACCGTTACATATTTGTGTACATACTCACGTTTTGGAGGTACTTCACTGTAACGTCACTCGTGTCTTCAGCGCACGCTACAGTGAAGTACATCAAAAACATACTGTAAAAGTACAAAAAGTTCAAAAAAGCTTTTAAATCTTCATGTAAATATATTAATATAATAGGTTATTTGCATTTTGCACAGGAACAGAAGATGGGATTAACAGTGGCGGCTCGTGACTGCTCTTCCGAGAGGATGTGTTCAGAGTGTAATGTGTTTTTAAAATATGTGTTTGTTGCGTCATGTGAACCATGTGCATCACGTGTTTTGTCAAAATAAGTGTCTGCTGCACACGTGTCAAAACCGTTTATGATAAAAGAGATGCTCAGGTTCACAAAATACAAGCAAAAACACACTCCCTTAACAGTAAACTCTGATTACGCATGAGATTATGTGAGTATCTGGTAGGGGTGACCCCGAACAGTCGAAGATTCGATGCATCAAAAAGAGAAGCCTGATTCGACTACCAATCTCACAGTCGAATCGTCGTAGATGTGTTATGAAATGAGGATCATTCAATTTTGGCTGTATATGGGTGCACACATTATCTGATTTCACATATTACAGCTTTCTCCCAATATATTAATATACTGCATATTATGATAATGCTGCAAATAATATGTGAAGTAGCAGCTTTCAATAAATATTTTTAAAATGCGTTAATAAATCCAACAACCCCTGTGACCGGTCTACACGTCCATAAGAGGTTTCTATGTTTATAAACCATTGCCTCTTTGTTTCTACATTTAAAACACAAAGCTGGCAATTCTGGCTATACTTTTGTTCTTTAATATTTTCTTTATTTTATTTTATTTATAAATCACTCTGGGTTATCTGATTTATCTATTTGGCTTGTGTTTTGTTTCCGTGCACTTCAGACATTTTGCATATTTGTTCTGCACCTTGTTACTTCTGACCTTATTTATTTTTTTTTTTAAATGTATTTATTATAAACATAAATTCTGATCTAATTTAAGTCTGTGAATTTTGGATTGCTTTTCGTTGTATCGATTTTGCGCTGTTTGCGTTCTGGCCATGATGCTGGCACATGCAATTTAGCCGAACGCGCTAGGTGCTCTGCGTCTCATATTTAGGAGTTCATCAAACTAAACATAAAAAAAAAGAATGTTTTTCGACGGGTATAAGTTATAAAATGTATTTAAAACAGGGTGGTTATCTTGTCAAAAGTAAAACAGGTAAGCTGTTTCTTTACATTTCGGGGATGACACGGAAAATATCTGCACCGAACCTATATTTATGCCTGACACGACTGTCTTTCTTGTGATTTAATATTATGGTCGGTGTTCACTTTCAAATGATTGAAAAGAGATTCCTGAAATAAATAATATAAGAATCATCAGGTCTTTCTGTACCTAAAGTGAATAGAGATGATCAAAGTCAAAGTAAGCAAGCAGGTATTTCTGTATATGTAATAATGCCTAGTGTCCATAAAATCATTAATTTCAGTGTTTTTCTCGTTATAAATTAACATTTAATGAATTGTTTAGAAAGCTTAGTTTTTATCATTTACAGTAACAATACAAATTATGTAATTTGTCGTTTTTTTTTGGTCACGACTGCTTTGACACGCTAAATCTCCAAATTAATTAAATCGCTGAATTGTAGCTGGGTTTCAAAAGCAGGATCACATTTGTTTTTTGTTTTTTTAGGTTTAGTTATCAAAATGTTTTTTTGTTATATCTTTGTGTAATGTTCTGTAGATTGTGGCTTTAAAATGTTATAAGGAATGATTAAACAAATGTTTATGTTGCCTTACATTTTACCTAAAAAAAATGCATTGTCCGTTTTGTCTTCGTTCATAACTTGAAAGACAGTTTTGGTCAATTTATCAGAAAGTTGTTTATGTGTGCTGCTTGTGAAAGAAAATAAAAGTTACTCATTTGTACCTGGTCTGGCCCTCTCCCAACCCATGCACATACACATAGACGATTCGGCTATCGGTCGACTATAGAAAGATTCGACAATTCTGATTCGAATATGTAAATCCTTAGTCGAGGACACCCTATCTGGCAAACGCAAGCGTCTCTTTTATCATAAACCCTTTAGATGCATCTGCAGCAGGCACTTATTTTGACAAGACACGTGATCCATATACATGTACTCGACACGCAGAACACATATTTTGAAATTACGAACCACACACACGACGGGCTACATACACGTTGTGATGAACTTCGCATCGTGCACCCTCGAAAAAAAGAAGTCACCGGCCGCCACTGGGGATTAATATCCATTTAGCCAAGACTCATTTATGTAGTCGAATGTAAATGAAAAAGTTTTAATAAGTTTATCTATAGCTATCTGATCAGAGAAGTGAACAGGTGTAAAAGTATACTGACCTATAATGACTGCTGGAATGTTAAAAAAAAGATAAATAATGTGAAATAAGTAAAGTAAAAATGATATTCTGAAAACATAACTTGTGCAATGGTGAGAAAATTGGTATAAAAATAATTAGGAAAATGAAAAAAAAATTGTTAGATTGTTCTTTATTCGGCTGAGTTTTTAATTTTTTCATTCTTGGCTGCGGCCAAGAATTTTCCTTTCGGGGCATCCCTACTTTTAAACCCGCTAGTTTTTTTTTCAGTTATGTAATGACATCACCTGCAGCTAGTGACACAGTTTACTGTGGGAAAACAACTGCAAAAACTAAACTGTAGTTTATAAATCTAGTTATGGGATCTCAACATGGTGGAAATCATGGGTGGTTTATTATGTTGAAGCTAAGTACACACAAGTGTTCACCACAGAAAAATCTAATTTTTTATATGACTTATTTTTCTAAGAAATAAAAGTTGAATTAGAAAAGAGTACTTCAGTCATCTGTGTTGTACACAGTCAAACAGACTGACCTGTATGTAGAAAGGTATTCCTGCACTGCGGCGGGTGGCACAAAGTTTAGAGGAGGGGTCGCTGGATTTCACCTCCTCGAGAACCTCCTTCAGCCAGTGTGCTGGGAGCTGCTGGAGCTCAACACTCCCACTCCTGACACACAGATATACACAAAGGCACAGATTAGACACCCATCCACGTAACACAATAAAAAGAAAGTCTGCTCCATCCATGTTCACAAATTTTTGTTCACATCTTCTCTAATGTGATATTACTCTACAGTTTTACGGAGCTAAAAATGTAATCGCATCCTTATGTGATCCCAAAGCAAAGTGCTGACTATAAAATTCAATTTATTTTCAATTCAAACGCTCAAACAGGAAAATTTCAGACTACAGCCACGCTATACAAGAGTCTTTAAGATAAACATCAATTTCTATAAACAGCCTATGTGGAATCATAAGTGGAGACTCGAGTCTTTTGTTGATCCTATGAACTTAATCCGGTGGTGTGGGACTGTAAGCCACTTTCACATACAATGGTTAGTTCAGACCTCAAGTTTAGACCCTATTAACTTTCAGACGTGAAGGTGGTTAAACATCACAGGCAATGGATTTTATCAGCAGATATTTTTTCACATGGCTGTGATGGCAAAAAGCAAATTATTGAGTGCACAAGCTTTTTTAAAGTTCAGGTGTACATTATTTATTTTGGACTTTTGTTTGATTTACATGTCTTAACCCAAAAATATGCAGGATGAACTATGTGTCATACTTCAGATTAGGGCTTTGTTCGAATTCCTAACCCAAAGTATGAGAAATAATAACAGTGATGCTTGCCTTAGCAAGCACCATTAATTACGCTGAAAAGCTTGGTTGCATACACACGCAAACACATAGCAGAAGTTGCCCGAGCGTGTATGGGACGCCCACTTTGAAAGCAGAAAAGAATGCAAAGCTCTGGTTATGAAAAGTATCATTATAGCAGGAGCGCTGGACCGAGCAGACCAGATCAAACAATCTGAACCATGCAGCGAGCACCCACACACACACACAAGCACGCCTTTTTCGGTCATATGCTGCCTGGAAAACAAGGGGAAACCTTCAATGGCCAGCAGCCGAACGCTGAACAATCAACACCTCGTAACGGGACTCGTGGTTGTCGGTGGGGCTGAATAATGACACGGTAACAATTTTACTCCAGACAGAACCAGGGGAACCTCGAAGCATATGTATAGAAAGAAGTGCATAAAACCAGGCCACAAACATACACAACACTGTTCGAAAGGACTAAACATTCATAAACATCTGAGCTTTAAGGAATAGTTGCTTCTTGCATATTGGATCCAATATTGTTACACACGCATTAAACTGTTTCTATTTAATAAATGTGTAAAAGATACTACATCACGACATTGTGAGATAATTTCGTGTTAAAATGTCTGCTCGAGTGCAAGAAAAAAACAAATTCAGTTGGCATTTGCGTCTCTACTATTTGCTCGTATTAGCAAGCTGTCTGAAGCCTTGAAATGCAGTTCGTGCTTGCGCTTTAGAGAGATGCGCGCAAACAAAACATATCAAACAACGCCGAGTACAGTATTGACGTCTTTATGTACCAAAAGATCACATTCTTTCTGATCCCATTTTTTAAACACTAGTTAGTGTGTATTGTTGCTGTTAGTGCATAATAATACCTGTAAAATGATAAAGCACAAAGTTCATTGCCAGGCGATATATTTTCTTCAACAGAATATTCCCTATCCAAGCCTACAGCGAACAGTCGGTTTGGACTACAGCCCTCTATTTCCTGCTTTAATGACGTCAGTTTTTTGACTAAACTCCACCCACAGGAATACTTCATTCGCAGCAGCCATATCACCGTGTAGCCCAAGACAGCTTGCCCACTGAAGCTAAGCAGGGTTGAGCCTGGTCAGTACTTGGATGGGAGACCACCTGGGAAAGCCAGGTTGCTGCTGTTAGAGGTGTTAGTGAGACCAGCAGGGGGTGCTCAACCTGTGGTCTGTGTGGGTCCTAAAACCCCAGCATAGTGACGGGGACCCTATACTGTCAAAAAGCATTTCAGATGAGACTTTAAACCGAGGTTCTGACTCTCTGTGGTCGTTAAAAATCCCAGGATGTCATTTGAAAAAGAGTAGGGGTGTGCCCCGGCATCCTGGCCAAACTTGCCCATTGTCCTACTAATCATCCCCATATCTACTAATTGGCTACATCAATCGGTCTCCTCTTCACTAATAAGCTGGTGTGTGGTGGGCGTTCTGGCGCAATATGGCTGCCGTCGCATCATCCAGGTGGATGCTGCACATTGGTGGTGGTTGAGGAGATTCCCCCATTCATATGTAAAGCGCTTTGAAGTCTGCAGAACAGCGCTATATCAATGTAACGAATTATTATTATTATTTTATCTCAGCTAACGGCAAGCTAAGCACAACACACTAAACAAACTACACAATCAGAACTCGATACGTATTTCTGAAGGAGGGACTTCAAAGAACAAGGAAGACATCAGACCGTTTTAGGACAGTGAAAATAGCGATATACAGATAAGTAAATTGTGTGAAAATACGTTTTTTAACATGAAGACATGTTATATTGCGCACTGTAAACGCGATCAAAACTTTAAAAATACAGAAAGAACGGGACCTTTAAATATTTAAGACTGTAGCATTGCTACTATCAAAACACATTAATTTTACCACCCTTGTTATATAATTTGTAATTATCTTACCAATGATGCAGGGAGAAATCCCTTATGTTCAGGGTCCAAAATTAACACCCGAAATTCAGGCATTGGGTATTTAAATTACGTTTGAGCGCGCGCTCGAGTTTTACTTTCGTGATCGCGCGAAAAGACGCAGTACAGGAAGCAATCCGTAATGATTCGCAAAACTGCCTCTTAGAGCAATGTCTGGTGCACATTTTTTTATTTTAATCGCGCATACGCACCTGTGTACCAGTTAAGTAAACCCCTGACTATACTTCATCTCTAGATACTTCAAAACCAATAAGATATAAAACTACCAACGTGCATTTGAATTAAACACTGAGGCGTGTTTGTATTGGTTATGATTTTGCAAAACAAGCTCATAATATTAATAATTTTGCTTGGGAAAGATATGAATATTAACTCAACATTAGGGCTGCAAATAATAATTATTTTCACAAAGCTATTATTTTTTAGATTAATCGACTAGTTGGATAAAAACATAAACATTTACTTCTTCCATCTTCCTTCATAAATCCCTTCATCTCTAAACCGCAGAAAAACAATTCAGAACTCGGCTGCGGACCTGGCAAAGCTGCTTTGTTTTTAAACGAGCTGGACGCCTGGTGAGAAGAAGCGCTACATGATAAACGTGCAGCTCGTATTGTATGAAGAAAAAGATCCTGACTTTAATTATAATCGCACAGCTCACGCTGTATGAAGGGACGCGTGTCCACGTTGTCCAATGGCGGTGCAGAAGCATTTGACATAACAAACCAATGAATTGAATTCAACAAATTGCATTATTGATGATTATCGATTTTATCGATTAGTTGTTGTAACCCTACATAACATGTTTTAACTTGTTAAGTCCCATATACTGTAATTGGGCGTACACACTTAATGCAAAGCATGTATTCGCATCGCACCGCCCAATTCACATTACTCGCATTGCCTCGCACAAAATTGTGTCTATTTGCATCTTTGCATGGACTTTGTATGTAATCTACTAACTCAAATCGTTAAATTCTCATTTGGTGTGTACGTACGCCCCATAAGATGACAGTAAAAAGACGGCATTTTAATATAAAATTATTCATCATTTAACTTCTGGAATGACATGAGGGTCAGTTAATTTTTGGATTACTTTCATGGCCAAGCATGTTTGTGCCCTTGTCACATATTAAAAGCCGACATGTATGATTTTTGTATTAAAATATCCAAAAATCTGTACTGTTGCGGTACTGTTAACTCATTCTCACCATTCAACCCTAAAAACTCAGTAACTTCAGTGTACAGGAAAACCTTCAATTTTAACTCCATACAGGACTGACATCAGTATTTGCTGCTGGCTACTTTATGCATCAAAGAATGGACGCCAAGCACTAAATCACAGCTCAAGCCTGCGTGTGTGTGCATCAGCGCCTGTACCTTGAAGAATAATCATCGACTTATGTTTTTTTACTTGCTTCGGCTCAGATGAACACATCGCATGCATTTCACGTAAACAAAGAAAACGCGGCCGAAACGTGCCAAATGAGAAGTGTGACTATGAAAGAAAGCAGAACGCTGGACTGAAGTCAGACAGTTAAAGACACTCCCTCATCAATGGCTGAACGGATCTAATGTCCCATTCATGTCACGCTCGAGGCAGAGAGCGAGTCGATTTCTTCAACCTCTGTGCTGGGAAAGCATACCAAACTTCATTACAGTTCAGATTTCCAGATGTTTTCAAACTTCCTGATCATTTGAAGCTTGTCCTTCAGGAACAGGCCTGGCTTGCAGTCCAGCAGCTGACAGAGAGCAGAGATTTGGGGGGGAGGTTGGACTGATTAAGGTATGAAATGAGGTTGCCAAGCACAACATCAGGGGGTTGTGGTGAAGCAGTCTGTATGACTCCCTGGTCTAAAGAAACTGTACACATGTTCTCACCAAGGCCTTTGGGTTGAAAACAGCTTGGATTTGAGTGGGAAAATCTGACTTTAGTACTGACAAGGGGAATATCTGAATACAATGAAAGTTTCATTTAAAATTATTATTTTAGAGCAGATACAAGCAATCTAAGTGGCTGAAAAGCATTAGGCATTAAATACATTTAGGCATTTGTCAGATGCTTTCTTTTTATCTTTATATGTGTTCACTGGGAATCAATCCCATAACCTCTGCACTGCTAATGACATTTACAGTAAGCTACACATTCAAATAAGAAAGATGATTCAGTTTCTCACCTGCAAAGCATCTCAGTAAGACGAACAAAGCCCACGTAGGCCAATTCAAATGCTCCCCTGTGACGAGACTGCAAAAGTTGCTCCCGAAAATACATTCCTACAGCCTTTACCTGAGACATAGAGAGAGAAAAAGAGAAATTACCATGTCAGCTACCATCAAAGACCTAGAATGCCTTGTGTGTACATTATTTTTTAATGTATATATGAAGAGTTTGGTTCCAAAATGTGATAAATTCCATTTTAAAAAAATTGTTACAGCCAAAATCAGCATTGCTTCAGGTCAGTATTAAAAAGTAAATTCTTAATTTTACGCAAGATCCGATATGTGACGTGTTATTCTGCCATCTTTTCTCCCTTTTTTTCCAAACGCAATAAACGCCACTACTCCTCCTCTGCAAAGCGCTATAAATCCGCTCAACAAATCACAGCGCACCATTCCACGCATTGTAAACAACAGGATTGAATACAGAAGGAATTTTAGCTTTCCTCATCTACTTTGTGATCAACAAACACACAAAACAAATTTTCTGTGGTGGGGAAGAAACGAAAGCCAAAAAAAAATCTAATAATTTACGTGAGAGGAACTCGGGAGACGGAAAAATTATGGTTGCTTGTTCTCCCGACAGGATCAAGCTTCTGTTATGCTAACACATTGACCTCAGGGGATCTTATGAAAAACGTTCCATTATTTTACTCAAAGCCAACGAAAATCGAGCAGGACCAAAACATTGTACAGCTGATCGTTGTCAAAAAAGTTCGGCGACAACGTCCAAATGATCACAGCAGCCATGACAGTGATCTTAATATGACAAAGTAAGTGTTTTGATTAATGCCATTAATGTTTTTTTTTTTTATGAATATAACATGGCAAAGATGAATGCACATTTATACGCTATATTAATTCGACAGATTTATTGCATTTAAAAAAAAAACTTGGCATGGAATTATTGCATTTTGTGGAAAAATAATCAGTTCTTATAATAAATCTTAACCAATTATGGATTAGAATTTTTAATGTTTATTATAACCTAAAGATGCTACTGTATGTGAAAGTTTGCAACAAAAAACAGTTTTCATCTTGGCACTTTCTTGATATAGAAAACACATTTTTATCGAAATTAGTCTAAATGGATTTATTGCGTTTTGGAACCAAACTCTTCATACATAACATTATATATTTAACAAATGAATTAATTACATGAATTACTTTAGGCTTCACTTATTTTTAATTATACTAAAAATTCAGGATATATTCAATCCTGCATCCTGCTTGCTACCTATAGACCATTTCAAAAGATGTAAACAACACTGGTCCAGAAGCACTTCCTGTTTCAGTTTTTTAACACAAGATAAACGTTGGGATAAAATACAACCAACAGAACACATAGAACTGAGTCAAAAAGTTAAACAAACATCTTAAAGATAATGATATATTATGTGAAATATATAATGATATATTGTGTGAAATAAAAAAACAGTCACAAACTGAAACAGGAAGTGCTTCTGGACCAGTGTTGTTTACATCTTTTGAAATGGTCTATAGACGGTTTCTTTGGAAGCAGGCGTGTTGTCGCGGTTACGCACCTGAACTGAAGTGAGCTTCCATTATGTATTTATTTATCAGTCTGGCTGGTGGCTAAACTGATCTCAGAAAATAATACCTTGTCGAAAATAAAATGCTTTGGTTTGCTAAAAATTAGAGGAGACGAAGAGCATGGATCATAACTGTGTGGAGAGGTTTGGCAGCCAGGCAAGAATTCAAGGAGGACCTGTAGCTAACATTGTATACATTAACTTTACAAAGTAACATTAGCTCAGTGTAAAAGTTGATGTAGTCAGCGTTAGATACGAAATATGAACGAAGGTAGTTTACTTGTCATTTATTTATCGTTATCAGAAATAGACTCCTGTTTGTTACTGAAGTTGCGTTTAGTCCACAAACCTTGTTCATGTATGCTGCTGTCTATATTCAGATTTTATTTACATTCAGAAATTAGAAAATTGAACGTAATGTAATCTCAATTCTGAATGCTGCAAAACCATGCTAATGAATAAAATATAACTGTGAGCCCCCCTGGCACCATCTATAGACAGCCAGTGCTTAAGATACAAACAGGGTTTATTTAAGTCAAACTACAAACCATTAAAATGCTTCAGCAAGACTTTTTTAGCCGGACGCTTCCTGTTTGCAACGGCACCAACACCCCCCACCACCACTACCAAACTTTGTTTCTGCTCCATATGCACCCAGAAATTTCCCAACGTGGCCGGCTAATTACACGTCAGGATCAGTGACCCAAATAGCAGCTTTCCTGCAGCCTCTGGCACGAAGAGATTTAGGGGTTAACGTGAGTCTAATGCTGTTGTTTGCTGCTTGTTTTGATGGCAGTTTTGCTTAAATAGAGAATGAGAGTGAATAAACGCAAACAAACACTCCAAATACTGCAATGCACAGTCCAAGATGTGAAGTGACCTGAAGAAATCAAGAGACAGAACGTATGCATTTGACAGGAACAGTATAGGAATGGTTTTAAGAAATTTAAGGACAAGGTTCATTGTGTTTCTGGCAGTCAGTGGTTCAACTTTAAAAAACACTTTTAAAAATGTGGACCTTGCTTACCAGGGAGTGGAAAGTCACAATTAGCCATGCTGACAACAAATACACAGATAGTCACTTTAAAGGTGCATTGTGTAATTTTTAGCAGGATCTCTTGACACAAATGCAATATAATATACATAACAATATTATCAGTGGTGAATAAAGACCTTACATAATGAACTGTATTGTTTTTATTACCTTAAAATGAGACGATTTTATTTACTTACTACTTACACCAAGACGCCCCCTCTTACATGGAAGTCGCTGTCATGTTTCTAAATGGACAAACTTCTCTATAGAGCGCGTTTCATCACTGCATTGTCTCAGAAAATGACGTGTTTGTCCTGTGGCAGCTACCTACGCATTTGGAAAGGGAGGGGTGAGCTGAGGACTGAGCAATGGTGGTTGCAGTTCACAATCTCACCACTAGATGCCACTAAAAATCTACAACAGGGGACCTTTAAAGGAACAAAAACATTTTGGGGGTGTGTCCTTTTAAATGCAAATTAGCTGATCTCTGCACTAAATGTGCAGGGTTAAGAGTGCAGATGTTTTCCATTACTGACATCACAAATTTCAATTACCTATTTTTTCACTTGCTTGCGGAGAATGATTTGTCAAATTTAAGTTACTGCGTTGATCTTTTTCACATTTTCTAGGTTGATAGAAGCAGTGGGGGCCCAATTATAGCACTTATAATTAGTGATGCACCGATGTATCGGCCACCGATATTTATCGGCCGATTTTTGATGAATTTGAAACCATCGGCATATCGGCAATAGCACGAGAAAGGCCGATACTGATTGTTTATTAATTAACTGCATAAAGAAATCCATTATATGTAAAAAAATGAGTTAATGTTGTTAATAAAATAAATGCTGAATAGCAAAAAACACCTTTGAAGGTTGTCAGGCTTTCTTATTATATTTGTTTTAGCTTAATTTGTGCCTCTCTTATTATGTTGGTCAGTTGAATGTTAATTAGATCCAATCCATGTTCAGTAAAAATAATTTGATGCAGAAATAAACTAGCTAATAGACCAACTGTATTGTATTGTATACAAGTGTTTAATATCGGTATCGGCCAGAAGTTGTCTGTTTTAATCGTTATCGGCCCAAAAAAATCCTATCGGTGCATCCCTACTTATAACGCATTTTCATGATATGTCCCCTTTAAAGAGGTCCTATTATGCTTTTGCCAATTTGTAGCTTTGTGAAGTGTGCATCAAAGCATCAAAATCATCAATATAATTACTTTTACTTGAATGAAACTAATGAAAAGTTAAATTTAAAGAATAAAGGACATACACCAATGTTTAATTTCTGTGTGTACCAAAACAACAGTGAAATATCCCAGAATCCCCCACTGCAGGGATTCTGGGAATCCAGTATTGGTGATGAAATCGAGGAATCATAGCCCATGTGACTGGTTGGAGTTACCACGGCGCCTCCGCGGTCCGAGACAAGTGCCGCGTTTCCGTAGCAACTGAGGACATAACAGGAACCAGACCACACATTGGGGAAAAAGGACCTTCCCTGTCATAAACATGTACGCTCGTCCTTAAACCTCCAAAGAAATGTGGTCTGGAAAAAGATGTAGTATGAGGCATCAATACAAACCGCAAACACAAGCCATGTGGACCCCGTCGGCATCATTAGTTCATCCTTTATATAACAGCTGAATATGCCACGGTAACCACACCAGTGACATCACTAAAATTATTCCACCGCATCTGTTAAAGCGCTGAGGTCATTCAGTAAGACAATAACAATCAGAGTCACATATAAACGCTTTCAGTAAGTCCGCTGGCTGACCAATGCAAATTCCAACTCAAAAACCTTCGCACAGATATCGAGTAACGCCTCCAAGGATTTACCTCATTCTTCTGCGAGATGTTGCAAGGTCTGCTTCCTCCCTCGCAATTTTTGGATTTGGAAACTACAGCGATTGATCGCCAAGTGGGAACATTCGATCAATATCTGTCTTTATACTATAAACAGGCACTTTTTTAAAAGACTTGTGTTTCACTTGTGTATACAGTTTCAAGGAGCGTTGTCATTTTTAGGGTTTATTCCCATTAGCGCTCCATAAGGAATTTGGATGGACATGAGGGTGAACTTTTCCTTGGAAGCAAAGGCAATTGCTTCCAGTGAAAAGAGGGAATTTTTACTCTATGCCACAACCCAATTTCCTGCTTCATTCGATGAATTGTGAACATACATAAACACCGTTTAAACCCAAACACGTCTACCGTGAGTGCTCACATCTTCATTCATACAGCCGGATGCAGGAAACATTTTCGTTTTTATGTATCGCAGCGCACGCGGGATTAAGACGCTGCCAGAATGACTGTTTACGAATTACTCGCAGGGTCTCAGGTGTAAAAACCTGCTGAATGAAGTGTGTGAAGTGGTCCAGCTCTTCAGGAGAAAAAGGAAACCATTTGGAAAGAATGCAGGATGGGGAAGGTAGTCGGCCTGTTAAACAGCAGGCTGGTCTGAAATGAAAGCACTATGTTAAGGGGGCAGATCATAAGACAGGCACAGCGGGGAACAAAATAGACATTCACATAATTTAAACAGCAGAGGAAAAATAACTCGCACTAAGTACAGGCAGCTGGTACCATTATTTGTGACGGTGAGGGTTCAGCTCTTTTCCAAAACCCTGAAAAATGCCTACCGCCTACCTAGACGGTATTTTAAGAGATCACAGACACGTTCATTCATCAAAATGTTGCCATCTTCTAACATATTAATTTGAATGTATCCATCAATATACATAGCCAACTAGCTCCCCAGGGTTTAAAACCTGTAACTGTACTGGAAATACCTTTAACATTTTCATATTTATAAGCCGACGGGGGAACGAAGTTGTATTCAACATGATCGAATTTCCCGACGAGCCTCTTCTACTCCTCAGGGGCCGTTTGTTAAACCATATTCAAGTCTGTATTTGCTATTACCATAACGTTTCAGCTCTCAGCTCCAAAAGATCATCTTACTGGAAAACTATTCATCGAAGGTATAAAGTACAGTTCAATATTATATCTCTTATGTAAGCGAGATCTTGGCTTCAGGGAGGGTCTGCTCTCAAGTTTGGGATGCGTGTCTGTCAATGAGTACTAGATCAGGTGACACCTGCTGGTGGTGTGTGTATGGTGTGTGTGCGTGTTGGTGTTGGCTGACCTGGTCCTCTGTAATGACACCAGCATGTGTGTCAGGAGAACACAGTGGCATGGTCTGACACACGTGACCCAGTAACATGGACACCTCCTTCATGGTCCTCCAGCAACACACCAGCACCATCTGAGCAGTGACCCGATAGGCTTCTCCATCATCATTACCTAACAACCCGGAGTAAACACACAAAAACAATTCCTCCTTACTGATCAGCCTCTCACGGGTCAAATATGAATTATACAAGGTTGACACCCATTCGAACCATGAATATCTATGACTCTTCCTTCATGTCAATCATCATCAGTGGATAAGGAAACGCAAGCAAAACAAAATATTTTAGATATGAACAAAGCCAGAAAAAATTATATTCAAATTTCCATGATTTGTGCATGACTTTTTATTTATTTCCATGACTCTGGAAAAATAAATGCAAATAAAGACAGTCTTATAAGATTAAGTTCAACGTGATAGTGAAGTTCATTTTACATTCACAATCGTTTGCAGAATAAAAGGTTTTGTTTGCATCATGTGTGTGTGTTGTGTATAAAAATTATGTATATATGAATACACACATGCATGTATATATATTTAAGAAATACGTACCTGTATATACTAGCGCTGGGCAAAGATTAATCACAATAATTGCAAACAAAATAAAAGTATGTATGTATGTATGTATGTATGTATAATATATATATATATATATATATATATATATATATATATATATATATATATATACACATACACATACACATACACATACACATACACATACACATACACATACACATACACATACATACATACATACATTCATATATATATATATCAGTCGCTTAAATATATTTTTATTATTGTATATTATTTAACATCTTAGAAGCAGACATTTAATTGGGTAAAACATGACCAAATAAACTATGTTATATTTTGCACAGTTTGTTGTCAGTTTACAGGTAAAACAGAAAAGTTGGGACCATTTTTTCGTTGGGACGTTTCTGTTGTATATGTATACAATTATATTTGACTTTTGAATTATTATTTTTAAATATGTGACACTGACATTTTTTTATTGGGGCCAGTAAAAAAATTTGGCGGAGCTAGTGAAAACCTGAACCACATTTATATATTTATACTTTTACATATTCTATATTGTATATATAAATAAAAATATATTTATAAATAAAAAATGTCTAAAATGTATACATGTATGTGTGTGTTAAAATAAACATAATAATTACACACAGTACACACACACAAAATATATAATAAACACTTTTTATATGCTATTAATCACATTAATTTATATTATATATAAATATGAATACTTAATATATACAAAAAAAATTCTTAAAATTATACATGAATGTGTTTAAGTCGCACAGGTATATTTGTAGCAATAGCAAACAATAAGTTGTATGGGTAAAAAAAATCAAACTTTTCTATGCCAAAAAATCATTAGGGTATTAAGTAAAGACAATGAACCATGAAGATATTTTGTAAATTTCCACCCATTGATGCATTTATCATTAGTAATATGTATTGCTAAGTACTTCATTTGGACATTTTTAAGGCGATTTATTTTCTCAATTTTTTTAGGATATTTTAGATTTTTTGCACCAGATTTTCAAATAGTAGTATCTTGGCCAAATATTGTCCTATTCTATCAAACCATACATCAATGAGAGCTTTTTTTATTCAAAATAATTGACCCTAATGTTTTGTGGTCCAGGCGGACACTTTTATCCTAAGTGACCGTGCGTATATACATTTTATCAGTGAGTGTGTTCTTTGATAAACAAAACCATGTAGCGGTCAACTGAGCCACAGGACACTGCTGTTTACACTAATACTATGGTAAAGGGCAGTACGATGGGAAACTGGTGTGTGTGTGTACCTTTGTTGCTGTTGCTGGCTTGTGGTTTATGGTCTTTGTGCTCTGTCTCACTGGAGTTCAGCTCTCTGGCACTGCTGAAGAAGTCATTAGTGTCACGAGGTTGAATCTCCTGCAGGATTCTCTGAAGACCAGCAGAGGTCTCTGTGGAGCAAGAGAAGTGTTTCTTAACCCGGTGTCCACTAGGGGGACTCAACATACTTCAAAGGGGGCATCAAGATGACTTAAAATTATTTACTAGCAGCATTAAATGAGCTTAAACAAGATATTACTCAGAGTTTGCTTATATGATAAATATGCATATTTCTAGTTATGCCAATCTCTGTCATATGTTATTGAGTGAAGCAGCCTTCAAATATTATTATGGACAAAAAAGGCTGAGATCCACTGATTTACAGCAAACATTTTACAATTTTACATCATAGTCTGAGGAATTATATATACACAAATGTATTTATTGCCCAAAATTGGATATAAAAATGTGTTTGATACATATCTGGTAATTAAATGAGCTAAATATTTGTATCATCTTTGTTAATTTCCTTTTGCAAACCAAAAAGTTATTAAGTTGGCTTGTGAAAGCCAACTTACTGAAATGCTATTTAAACTTATTATTATTATTCCGATCCAAAATTTTCTGACTCTAACTCCTCCTAGAGCTTTAACTCTACATACTCCAAACTCAGGTCAGACCTTCAGTCTTATCTGACTTGAGTTGCTATATCTTTTCTAAGGGATCAGACTTACGGAATTCCTAAAAATTGGGATCAAACTTCCCAAAATTCCCATTGACTTAACATTGAGACAAACTTTGACGGGTCATAGCTGCGAGTGAGAAACTTGTAGAAACTTGTGGCTTACCACATTTAAGGAGGCTGACAGGCTGTGTAAGAACATACATCACAATGGGGTGTAAGCTGTACCCCTTGGGTGTAAGAGGCCCCCAAAATTTCCCATTGACTTATAATGGGGCAGGAAACATGCCCATAAAAGGGAATAAAAGCATCCCAGATGGAATATCTTCACTTTAGAGTGTCTTAGAGACATGGGGGTGGGCTAATTTTACTCAAGCATCCAATCAGTCTCTTAGGATCGTCCCAGAGCTATTAAGCCACGCCCCTAGCAACAATTTTGGGTACCCTAGCAACATCTCCCATAGACTACCATTATAAAAAGCCCAGATGGATATCTTTGCACC
This sequence comes from Paramisgurnus dabryanus, assembly GCF_030506205.2. Taxonomy (NCBI): domain Eukaryota; kingdom Metazoa; phylum Chordata; class Actinopteri; order Cypriniformes; family Cobitidae; genus Paramisgurnus; species Paramisgurnus dabryanus. Next base: position 26,436,619 of record NC_133356.1, on the reverse strand, counting down.
AGAGTGTCATAGAGACATAGGTGTGGGCTTATTTTACTCAGGCATCCAATCAGTCTCTGAGGATTCTTATCGAGGTATTAAGCCACGCCCCTAGCAACCAAATATGAGCACCCTAGCAACATAATAAACAAAGCCTTATATCTCTGGATCTGAACATCATAGAGACATGGGGGTTGGGTATTTGGGTCATGTTAGCTTCATGCTAACTTCATGCTAAGTCATGCTAGCTTCATGCTTGTTTCATGCTAGCTTTATGCTAATTTTATAATAAATCTTGCTAACTTCATGTAAAATCATGCTAGCTTCATGCTAATCAATGTTAGCATCATGCTAGCTTCATGCTAATTCATGTTAGAATCATGCTAGCTTCATGCTAATTCGTGTTAGCATCATGCTAGCTTCATGCTAATTTTTTTATTTATTTTTTTTTTTTCTTTTTTTATTTTTTTTTTTAGCTTCATGCTAATTCATGTTAGCATCATGCTAGCTTCATGCTAATTCGTGTTAGCATCATGCTAGCTTCATGCTGATTCATGTTAGCATCATGCTAACTTCATGCTGATTCATGTTAGCATCATGCTAGCTTCATGCTAATTCGTGTTAGCATCATGCTAGCTTCATGCTAATTCGTATTAGCATCATGCTAGCTTCATGCTAATTCGTATTAGCATCATGCTAGCTTCATGGTAATTCATGTTAGCATCATGTTAATTCATGTTAGCATCATGCTAGCTTCATGCTAATTCATGCTAGCATCATGCTAGCTTCATGCTGATTCATGTTAACATCATGCTAGCTTCATGCTAATTCGTGTTAGCATCATGCTAGCTTCATGCTAATTCGTATTAGCATCATGCTAGCTTCATGCTAATTCGTATTAGCATCATGCTAGCTTCATGCTAATTCATGTTAGCATCATGCTAGCTATATGCTAATTCATATTAGCATCATGCTAGCATCATGCTAAATCATGTTAGCATCATGCTAGCTTCATGCTGATTCATGTTAACATCATGCTAGCTTCATGCTAATTCATGTTAGCATCATGTTAGCTTCATGCTAATTCATGTTAGCTTCATGCTAATTCATGTTAGCTTCATGTTAACATCATGTTAGCTTCATGTTAACATCATGTTAGCTTCATGCTAATTCGTATTAGCATCATGCTAGCTTCATGCTAATTCATGTTAGCATCATGCTAGCTTCATGCCAATTCATGTTAGCATCATGCTAGCTTCATGCCAATTCATGTTAGCTTCATGCTAATTCATGTTAGCATCATGCTAGCTTCATGCTAATTCATGTTAGCATCATGCTAGCTTCATGCTAATTCGTATTAGCATCATGCTAGCTTCATGCTAATTCGTATTAGCATCATGCTAGCTTCATGCTAATTCGTATTAGCATCATGCTAGCTTCATGCTAATTCGTATTAGCATCATGCTAGCTTCATGCTAATTCGTATTAGCATCATGCTAGCTTCATGCTAATTCATGTTAGCATCATGCAAGCTATATGCTAATTCATATTAGCATCATGCTACCATGATGATAAATCATGTTAGCATCATGCTAATTCATGTTAGCATAATGCTAGCTTCATGCTAATTCATGTTAGCATCATGCTAGCTTCATGCTAATTCATGTTAGCATCATGTTAGCTTCATGCTAATTCATGTTAGCTTCATGTTAGCTTCATGCTAATTCATATTAGCATCATGTTAGCTTCATGCTAATTCATGTTAGCATCATGCTAGCTTCATGCTAATTCATGTTAGCATCATTCTAGCTTCATGCTAATTCATGTTAGCATCATTCTAGCTTCATGCTAATTCATGTTAGCATCATGCTAACTTCATGCTAATTCATGTAAGCTTCATGCTAATCATGTTAACATCATGATAGCTTCATGCTAATCATGTTAGCATCATGCTAACTTCATGCTAATATCATGCTATCTTCTTGCTAATCATGCTAACATCATGTTAGCTTTATGTTAATCATGTTAACATCATGCTAGCTTCATGCTAATCATGCTAGCATCATGCTAATCATGCTAGCATCATGCTAACTTCATGTTACATCTTGTTAGCTTCATGTTAAATCATGCTAGCTAAATTGTGCTAGCTTTTTGCTAAATCATGCTGGCTTGATGTTAAATTATCAAGCTAACTTCATGTTAAATCATGCTAACTTCATGTAAAATCATGCTAGCTTCATGCTAAATCATGCTAGCTTATGTTTGCTTCATAAACTTTCAGGCCAGGCTTTCTCAAGCCAACTTAAAGTTTGTCTTCAAACTTTACTATCTAGTTAATAAATAAAATCTTACATCAGTGCAAAAAAAACGGTTAAAAACTAAACAAGCAACATTAAAATTATATTGGAGGTTTCCAGGACAGGGCTTAAGCCTAGTCCCAGACTAAAATGCATTTAAAGGCGTCTTAACTGAAAACAGCTTGCACTCATATATGTGTCCACAAAACCAGTTATAAGGGTCAATTTTTGGGGCATTTAAACCGAGCCATTGATGTATGGTTATATAGGATAGGACAATATTTGGTTAAGATACAACTATTTGAAAATCTGGAATTTAAGGATGTGAAAAAATCTACATTTTGAGTAAGTCACTTTAAAGTTGTCCAAATGAAATCCTAACACATATTACTAATGATAAATAAATCTTTTATATATTTACGGTAGGAAATTTACCAAATATCTTCATGGAAAATGATCTTTACTTTAAAGATGTATCATTTGACCCATTGTTGGCAATTGCTACAAATATACCCATGCTCCTTATTACTGGTTTTGTGGTCCAGGGTCACATATTTTAAAACATATCATATCAGTGCCATTGTTTTGTCTCATGATACATCAGTAAAACATTTATTGCAAGGTATGTTTGTAAAAACTAATTAAAATGTCCTGATATAACAAAGGCATAGTCCTGGCTAAATCTAAACCCTGTCTGGAAAGCCACCCTATTAAGTTTGAACACTATTTATGATAGAAAAATTAAACAGTGTGAGGTGTATTTACCAGAATCTGTGTCCATAGGAATAAGACCTTCAGGAGAGGAGCTCTGAACCACGGGTGATACAACATCAGACATCCTATAACACAGAGCTATGAGCTCTGAGACTACAGTCCTCCAATCAGACAGCAGCACAAGAGATCTAAACACATCACAAGCATCATAAGTATAAACATCCATGTATAGTTGTGCATCCGTGTGTGTGTGTGTGTGTGTGTGTGTGTGTGTGTGTGTGTGTGTGTGTGTGTGTGTGTGTGTGTGTGTGTGTGTGTGTGTGTGTGTGTGTGTGTGTGTGTGTGTGTGTACCGAGTGTTGAGCTGTTGTAAGACCGCAGTAATACAGTGAGCTCTTCCATATAAAGGATAGGAGGCAGCAGCCTGCAGAAGAGATGACTCGGCCTTCCCTATCTCTTCCTTCAGACAGGCCATCAGCCACCGCACCACTGAAACATCACAATAAATACATGTATTCTTCAATTCAGAATTCAAAAATGACAAACAATGGAAAAAGTCAGCATTGGGTATCATGTGCATCAAGGCCCTGTCCACAGGTATTTTCAAAACCGTCCCTTTCTCTATGTGGTTTGGCCGTTCGTCCACATGCGAACGCAGTATCAGGTAACTGAAACCAAACTTTAATGAAAACTCCTGCTAGGGTGAAGATTTTCAGGTTGCAGCGTTGCTGTGTAGCTGGTAAAACCAGGGTTTTTTACTTGCGACATTGTTATGACTCTGCAATGGCTTTTGATTGGCCAATATGGCTTTACGGTTAGGAATATATCGCCAATTGTTGGTTTGACATGCTCTTGACAGCGCTTCATAGCGGGTTTTGCGTGTTCGTGTAGACGCAGATATTTATTTAAAGGGGACAGAGAATGAAAAACCATTTTTACCTTGTCTTTGTTGAATAATGGTAGTCTACCCACATTGCTAGACATGCTAAACATCTCAGTCTCATAGAAATTCCTCTTTTAGAAATGTCAGCCAGAAAACGGCCCAATCTGAAAAACTGATGCTTATGACATCACAGGCATCTCACTGCCCCTCCACTTTAAAATAATTGGCTACATTTTTAGAGAGGCAGCAAAGTCAGCCAATCAGTAATGAGATTGCAAGTTAAGCCAGTAGGAGCCATATAGGTGCAAAACCACTTGTTTAAAATCCCCCACCCTAATAGAGCTATTTGAGAGAGGTTTTTAGGAAGCTTCTAAGGCATTACAGACCCAAACAAAAACATTTTTGTCTACATGTCACATCACAGAACAAGAATAAATACTCCGTTCAATCATTCTATGTCACCTTTAATGAAGGAGGGCAAAACTCAGTTTATAAAAATACCCATATACGTGTGGACTAGGCCTAATACTGACAAATCTGTTCGTATGAAAAGCCGCTAAATGCAACCGCCATCAAAAATGTGATTATGATATTAACCAAATGCTCTCGGCACGTATTATAAATTCATCAAATACTTTAAATCTGCTTAATCCCAGCCAAAGGTCATTCAGAAATACCAATTTGTTGAAGAAAAACCATTAATAGCCTAATAAAAAATACTAATTTACAAGAAAACACGTGAGACGGACTTAGAGGGTTTTGCATCTGAGCTCTTGACATATTCTCAAGCTGTTGTATGACTTCAGTAGACTTTGGATACAGTGCACAACTTTATGAGTATTTTATGATGATTTCTCATCAGTTTTTAGAGCTTTAAAAGTAGAGTCTACACGGGTCCACTTAGATCTTAAAACCCAAGGGTCTCGGGTAATTTAATATGAATGTGTTTTTGTCAAACGGACCCGAAACGACCGAACTATCTTGCGTGTGTGCATCGAGTCCTTTTCCAGCCCCCTTTTTGCCAAGAGTGCTTGCGACATTGTGTAGCTAGCTATAGGTTAATTTTCATTGAGCAAGACCTGTCAATCAATTTAAAATGCACATTTTAGGTTACTTTGGTGTCGTCGTCAGATAACAAAGTAAAATAAATGTAGCAGCGGGCCAAATTGGATTTGAGGCCACTGGGGTTTCTTTCTGCCTGACTAGTGCGTGCGGGGATGCAGACTGCAAACATATTGGGGCAGGTTAAATTCGGGTCCAGTCGGGTAAAAAAAAAAAAATTGCCACTGGTTCGGGTCGGACTCAGATGTAATTTTCCCGGGTTTGTCTTGGGTCAGGTTTTTCTTAAAAAAAAATATATAAATTATATATCACGTTGGGTTTGGGTAAGAAGTTGGTAAACATTCCAGTCGGGTACATTTCTTCAAAACCATGGTTACCAATGAACTCCATTAAACTATCTGTATGGAATTAACATGTTCTTTAATACAATACAAACACAATGTTTATTTCTCTAACGTATAATTAAAATAAACTGTAGTCTTAAAACCTCCAAATGGTATATGATGGTATTTTGCAGTTTTAAAATGAATAATCTGCCCAATCATTTTAAATGATTATGAAACACAACTACAGTTTGAGTGTGATGGTCATCTAAACATACTGACTTACCTTCCAGCATGTTCTTCTCCAGTATGGAGACCTCAGAGGCCTGGGACTGGATTAGTGCTGGCAACTGGAGAGAAAAGTGATAATTCCGGATACACCCGAGTAACGCATCGTGCATGTCCGGCTGGTGGATCAGCAGGTTGAGAAGATGAGCTGCAGTAACGCTGTCAAAGGGTTTAGTGCTGGTGCTGAGGTCCAGAGCTGCCTGCAGCAAAGACCGCAACCTCTCAGGCTCCTAAACAGAAAACTCATACATTCATATTTCATCCCAACAACAACAATGTATGCTGGTGAGATGGGATGTTTTCTGTTGAATAATCCTCACCTGAAGTCGCACAGCTGCAGTAGGCAGTTTTTGTAAGAGGTTGCAGGCGAGTTGCTTCACCTCCAGAAAGTTGCTGGAGATACAGCTCAGTACAGCTTGAGCATCAGAGTCACAAACTGAATCTCCAAGAGCAAAACCAACAGAGCCTCATGGAAGGAGGTAAAGAGATCAATAAGTACAAATATGATATCAGTGATTTCAGTGGGGAGTGCAGTGTTTCAGAAAAGGGCTTGGTGATACCTGTGTCAAAGGTAAAATGTTCAGCTATCAGGCCGAGCAGATGAAGAGCCATCAGACACCTGGAGAATGAAGCTCCTGGATGAAGCACCTGGAACAGGGTTTTGCAAAACCAGCGCAGGAACTCCTAGTGAAACACACACACACATACTGTAAACCAGATTCCTATTTTTATATTTAGTAAAGAAAATATAAAGTTGCAACAGCGTAGTGAGTAGCAACGTTTCTATTACCAATTAAATTGAGCAAATTGAAAATGCGGCCAATGGAAAACAGCAATTTGCATAAACTCACATATTTTGTAAATGTTTTAGATGGTTTTTAAGCAATTAGAAAAGGAATATATTCCAAAACCGCAACCCGCATTTACAGTTCACCTGACTTGATATGGCATGGTATGTTTGGTTAAAGTGAAGTGGTTTGTTTGGCATTATTTAACCACCAATAATGCACCAATTCACTGCGCTGGTGCTGTGGTTAGAAAATGTGTGTGCGGGTATGAAGCTGGGATTTATACTGAACAATCACTCTTACCTGTTTAAAATTAAAATGCATATTTTATCATATTTATTTATGCTTTAAACATTTAGAATATTATGTTTTCTTACATTCAAATTTCGTATTAATATTTAATATTTTTATCTTAAAGTGACACTTTGTAGTTTTTCAACCTTCATAATATATTTTCAGGACCCTTGTGATGTCACATCGACTAAAAATAAGTTGAATGACATAGCCTGACGGGGTTTGTATCGCTTTTACTCATACTTTTAAACTTGGGGTTTCGGGTAGTAACCCGAGCACGAAAATAACTACAAAAATCTGCTTTACGGCATAAGTCACTTCCTCCAGTTCCTCAAAATTGGACGTGAGAGCGCAACTATTTATTTTCCTGATGTTTTTGTCATGGCCGAAGCAGCAACTAAGAAAAAGAAACCTAATGTTTTGTCGGAGGAGACCAGAAAGAGAAAACGGGAGAGTGACAAAATAAAAGGAAGGACGGGATCAATTATATGGGGCCAGCGTTCGCTCGCTGGCATGAACTAAAGGAGGAGGAGGGGTTGGCCCACATGCTTGAATTTGTACTAGTACGTAATGTTATATTGCTTGCTTATATAAGTCCTGTCCGGTTCCCGAACACTCTTTTTTTACCTGAACTTTACTGGAGGCTACTTGGAGAGTTTAGAGAGAGACTTATATCATGTGACACTGTGGCCGTGGAGCGTCACGGACCAACGACACGGGCGATCCGGGTTCAATTCCCCTTTAAGGCAATTTTTATATAAACTTTAAAGCATAACTAAACCCCTGGTCAGAGCCTGACTCCACCCACTGGCAATATTTGAAAAATTGAAGAAAAGTGGGAAGTTCCCAACGGAGATAGAGGGGACGAACTAAGCTCGTACCAAGTGTGTGGTGAGATCGCAACAAGGGTGTGGTGAGCTTGAACCTGCTTACGTCAAGAGGCATTTTTTGGACCTAACATCCAATAGGAAAATTCAACTGCAGTAGCCACCGTTCAACCTAAAGAGGGCAGCACTCAGACGTTTTTACACCATATATTGTAGTATTGAAACACTTTATATCCAAATGTCAAAAAGCTTACAAAAATCAATGAACAGCACTAATAAAGCATCATTCTTGCAGATCATTAACTAAAAAAAGTTGGTTTAGAGTTTAGTTACTCTTTAACCAAGCGACCACCATTACAACTGGCTTGTAAACATGAGCTACGCGATCTTTTGACGTTTGCAAAAAATAAAACCCATGACATTATATTCATATGACATGTTGGAAGGCACACTTTGTGACCTAAAGTTTGTCTTCTTTTCCTTTGCGACAATGCTGTGGCGCTTGTGGCCTCTAGGGGCGCTAGACGTGAAAAATACATGTCTAGCACCCCCTAGTGGCCAAAAAGTTCTGCGATGTGCCTTTAATATTCTTAAAAATAAAAAAGTTTTTATTCTTTCATAAAAATGCTTCATTCTTTAAAAAGTTGTGTTCTTAGCATTATTCGATGCATTATTATGCTGTTTTATTGTCATAATATAATCAGTGACATACAGTAAAATGGTCTTAAAAAGACAAAATATATCATTTTTTCTGGGGAAATTAACCAACCTTTGAAAAGTAGCTACCATGACAGGCCTACTTTTAAATTAGCTTTCGTAGTATTTTTATTTTATCTACATGTCGGACTGCACAGCACCGTATGAAGTTGAACACACCAGTCACCATGGTTTTTGAAATGACTTATTGCGAGACATCAAAATTATGCTTTCATTGCATAACATCAGTTAATGGAAAGACTGTATAGATAAGAATCTATTTAGCAGTATTCTACCCAACCCTAATCTAAAAATATAAGGGTATAATACCTGGTACATGTGGAGGATTTCTTGGTCTTTGTCATTTGGATTCTGGTCAAGTTTCTTGTGCAGTAGCTGAGCACTGTCCTTCACCCGACACAAGAGCTGACAACATCAAAACATACAGGAGCCAATCAGATCACATTCACATGGCTGAGACCACACAATTTTCTTTCATAAATCAGCAAAAATTTTGGTTTTCATACCTTCTTAAACAGGCTGATCGTCTGTTGCCTAACTCCAGGTGATTGGCTGTTCAGATTAAAGGGCAGAAAGTGTCGGATCAGCTCCATTTCCTGTTTAGAGAGAGTTTCTGTGCTGCGATGGCTCTCGCAAACCAAACCGAGTGCGTCCATTCGCACCTGATTTCACGAATCACCAAACCAAGTAGAGGAGAATTAGACTGAAGTATAAACAAGGAAGTGTTAGTGGTGCATGCAGCTGGTTTTTCACCTGATCGTGTTTGTGCACCAACGCCTGTCGCATTAGTGGGAGGGGCACCAGGCCATCCCATAATTCCTCGTCTAGAGACTTGAGAACACCTTGAGCTCTGGCGGCACGCAGACAGGTCATCAGAGCACCCAATGCACCTCTGCTACCAGACGCTCCTGAGAAACAAACACAAAGACACTTAAACATTCAATTCAATACAAAACTCAGTTTAATTCCTCTCAGTAAATATTCTTAAATCATTGTATGAGTAATCTTACCCTCTGTACTGGATGGCATCTCCTGCAGGGCCTGCACCATGTGGCTAAGACTAGATGGGTTACAGCGCAACAGCTTGGGTAGAAAGTAGTCCAATATATAAGTTGTCTGGTCCAGCCGGGCTGCACACAGCACCTCCAAGAGTGGCGTCACCCACGCCTCGTGCCATCTTTCCATCCAGGCATGATCATCTTTAAACCGGGCACAAAGCTGGGCTTTATGACTCACAAATAGCTTCTCCAGCAGATCGCTGGCGTACGGTGCCAACGTCTGATCTCCCATCAAACCCAGCAGCCTGGATGAAAGACCACCATCAAGCCTCAAAAGATGCTCTGCTCCTAAATGCTCCACCAGACAGGCCAGGGTGCCGTACTTCCCTTTCATATGCCACTCCAGAGCTAGAAGATCCCGGGTAAGTTGAGCGATGTAGGGGTCGGCGGTGGGATCGGACCTGTGCTCGGTGCAATTCTGGTGGATCAGTAGCAGGTTCTGGAACAGGGAGCGAGTCTGGTGACGTACCCCGTCTAGTGGGTGTTCCCAATGGGAGTAGACGTGGTGGTGGAGGCGTGTGATTAGAGGAGAACCCCCGACGAGAGACAGGCGAAGGAGAGGGGGACACGTGTCCGCCTGGACACAATCGACCGCAGCGCCGCTCCAAAGAGTTAAAACACGAGCCACGACCATTACCGTGCTTGACTCTTTCACTCTATGAGAAAGCGAGCAATGGGTTAAAGGAAATTTAGTTGGATCAATTTTTCAAAAAACGAAAGTACAGTCAGGTTTATAAAAGTGTTCATGTAGCTCAATTGGTAGAGGAAAAGTTATGGGCAAGGCCAGACCAAATCTTTGGAAAAAAAATTCTGCTGAATGATTTAAATGTTTTAAAAAATATATAAGAGAATTTAATCCAGAGGAAATCTAAATGCAATACTACTTTTATATCAGTGATTTATGCCACTGCACCTTGCATCTAAAGACAGAAGCATTTCGGGAATGAGGAGCAGCAGTTTCTCCGCCTGTGGGCCGAGAGTTTTTCCTTTCCAGCTGATCATGGCCAGAGCTCCATGACTCAGATACAGAGCCACAGCTGCAGGTCTGCTCCTCTCATACAGCGCCGCACAGCTCCGACTCAACCACAAGGGTGCAGTGTCGTTCTCCTCATCCATACCCTGCAGGAGACCTGCAACCTGAAAACACATACGATCATATGGGTTCATGGAAAATCTGCTATTGTACTACACAACTTTTAAAAGAAAAGTAAGTTCACTCACAGTGACAGGTACATCATCTCCATTTCCCATAACAGATCTAATGAGCAGGACAACAGCCATCCCTGCAGTGCTCTGAACTGCCTGAACAAACTCCTCTGGATTTTAGGAAAAAGTGATAGAGAAAGATGGAACGGAAACTCTGATGTGCATTAAGAAATATATTACACATAGCGGTTTTCAGCATACCATCAGTCAATATAGATGAGTAGCATCTCAGTAATCCACAGAGTGCTTGCTGTAGATCGCAATGGTTTGAAGCTGAAAGCAGTGCTGCACTAATGGGCTCTTGAGATCTCTGGACCACCAGCATGGAGGTCTTCACCGCTGCAAGACAGGACTGCATCAACTGAGCCTGAGCCACGTGACGACCAGCAAGACCACTGAGGACAAAATCAAATATGAGTGCACAATAATACAATTATATAACAGTTATTTGCATGTGAAACATTCTGTTTATGAGTAGTGATGCAATCGCACTGTGAATCCCATGTTTACGGCACCTTAAATAACAATGAAGAGTTTACCTGTTCTGCTCCACATAATAACTCAAAACTCGCTGAAGGAACTGGAGAACTATGAAAACCAGAAAACCATTGGTTCAGAAATGACATGCAAGACAATAACTTTTATGCCATTAATGTGTTAATGATTTAATACAAACCTTCTGTTAGCAAACGATGAATGCATTTCTCACCTGCAAAACAGAACATAATTAACAACTGATATAATGACACAATTGAATAATTAATTATAATACCAGCACTAACATACCAATGGGAAAGCGATCCAGACAGGAAGTGATGCAATCCGTCAGGTGAGGATATTGATCTGTGCTCACGATGAATGAGGCAGACAGGCACTCAGATAGACACCCAACAGTCTGCTCCTGTAGCCAATCTGGACTGCTAGCTATTGCACTATTGTGAAGAAAAAATTTGATTATACATTTTTTTTTATGTATAAATAATTCCCTTAATGTGTTCTATTTTATATATATTTTAATGTTACATTTTTTATGTATAAAGATTTATGAAACTTTTATTTAATAAATAAATGTGCAACTGAAAGAGAAAATTTTATTGGAAGTAGAAAACCCTTTTAAATATTCACTAAAATTACAAGAAATAAAAGATAAAGTAGTCTTTTCTGTACAATGACAGCTTTAATTGAATATTGTTTACATTTAAAGACTCTGCATTACATCAGTGGACCTCAGCGTATATTTGAAATTAACAGAGCATTTCAAGCAGCCACGTGATTGGTTGATTGGTGTTTTATGTCATACGTCTGACATCAGTTGTAGAAACCAAATTCAAAACAAAATTCTCACTCTTTATATCTTGATACACACACAGATTTCTAAAGAGATTTTCTGCTGCTTCTGAATCTTGTTGATATCTTCATGATGACGAGCACGATGAGGACCTTCACAGGTGAGTATGGCCTCCGAAGGACACGAGTTCGTTCAACATTTTTGGATGACTACTGTGTAGGCCAGTTGAGTGTTTCCAGGTCGAGGGTGTCGAAGGTAGCGGACCTCCCAGTGATGGCGGATGTGACCGGGTTGGACCACACCTACAGCTGCATCTCCAGAGCCGTTCAGCCACCGAAGAAGAGGAAGAGAGATGCTGAGCTGCAGGAGGACCACCAGAGGCTGGAGGACAGGTACATGCACAACACCGCTGTTATTCCTGACCTTTGTCCAGCACTTTTCAGGCCTCCGGTCTCAGCACCATCCACGGACACGGCACCAGAGGAACCTCTCTTCATCAACGGCCGCACCGTGGAGGACTTTCAGGTAAGAGTGTAACAATAAATCGCAATACACACTAATAAAGCTTGTCCGGTATTGATACTGAAATGCAGAGGCAATATTATGCATAGCTATTTCATGTACTACGGCTCTTTGATCAGACCTTATCAATCTAAAATCACTGTTTAAGTTGTTTATATAAAAAGCAGCACTTGTCAAACATAGTCATTATAAATATTCTTTATTATCATAAAAATACCTCAAAGTTTTGAAGAGAAGCGATATAAATTAGCTTGTAGTCAATTCCTGGAGCTGTGTTTTAAATGGTATTTCTTCTGTGGTGCATATTGAGTTTCTGTATAAAAGTGCCCTCTGGTTTTGGATGTAGCCGCCTTTCGTCATAATTCACTAAGAAGCATAGCAAGCAATTCACATGATTTATCGTTTCCCTCCCTTACTTTTAAGGACATCTACCACTCCACAGTGGATCCCCTCCTCCGGTTCCCTTCTGGTCGGCTTCGTCCCTACAGCCTGGATCTGGGTCTGAGGATCAAGCAGCGCCTGTGGGAAGCACTCAACCGTCCCAGCTTTTGTGAGGAAGAGCAGGCTGATGGATCCATCCGCATCAGAGAGATCTTCTCCACACCAGGAGCTGCTCCTCCTCGCATCAAAGTGGACATCAGTGGAGAGCCTTCTCCCAAGAGGTACTGAATCAATGTGTGATTTATAAACACACAGATCAGTCACACCTAAAACTACTGCTGTAAATATTGTAAATACGTAACATAAGTATAAGAATTTCAGCAATGTTTTTCATTATTTTTTGAAAATTGTGTAAAATGTATCACTATAGATTTTATAATAATTTACATGAGGTATGGTCCCATTTTAATGAGTTTGTGATCCTGGTCTTGTTAATCTTTGTTGTGTTTCATGTCATGGCTTTTTGAGAGTCTTGTGTTTCTGGTCCTTGTGTTTCTGGTTTCTTGATTGTTGCAGGTTGTTTCAGCTGGTGGTCTGCAGGTTGTGTCCGGTTCAGGTTTTGTCTTTTGCAGGTTGTTTCGGCTGGTGGTCTGCCGGATTTTTCGAGTTCAGGTTTTGTCTTTTGCAGGTTGTTTCGGCTGGTGGTCTGCAGGATGTTTCGGGTTCAGGTTTTGTCTTTTGCAGGTTTTTTTCGGCTGGTGGTCTGCAGGTTGTTTCGGGTTCAGGTTTTGTCCTTTGCAGGTTGTTTCGGCTGGTGGTCTGCAGGTTGTTTCGGGTTCAGGTTTTGTCTTTTGCAGGATGTTTCGGCTGGTGGTCTGCAGGATGTTTCGGGTTCAGGTTTTGTCTTTTGCAGGTTTTTTTCAGCTGGTGGTCTGCAGGTTGTTTCGGGTTCAGGTTTTGTCCTTTGCAGGTTTTTTTCAGCTGGTGGTCTGCAGGTTGTTTCGGGTTCAGGTTTTGTCATTTGCAGGTTGTTTCGGCTGGTGGTCTGCAGGTTGTTTCGGGTTCAGGTTTTGTCCTTTGCAGGTTGTTTCGGCTGGTGGTCTGCAGCTTTCATATTCATCTGTCATCATCGTTGGGAAGTCTTGTTCATCTCTTGTGTTGTTTTATTGACTGGTTTGCAGGTCCTGTGGTTCATGGCTGTAGCGTTGCTGTGCTTTTTCTTCTCGGTTTCCGGTTCCTCTGCCTTCATGTTTTTGAGATTTCACAGTTTTGCCTTGAGTTTAAGATCCAGTTACCTCTGCTGTCTCCAGATCAGCTTTACAAGCAGCTGACAACTAAACTCCAGCACTGCTCATTTCATCAGCAGTACTTTCCTCTGGAATATTTTATATAATTATAGATATAGATATAGTATTTACAATATATATTTTATCTTAATTATACTATATCTTATACTAATATATTACTACTATATTAATTATACACTTTATAATATAGCTTTATACTAAATAGAAAGCTAATATTAAAGCTACATTAAAGCTAAAATATAAAGCTAATATATGAATATACATAAAACTAATATTATAGCTTTATAATATACATTTATAATATAGATAATTTATAATGAATTATACATTGATTATACTATTACTACACTAACATATATTAATAATATTATAATTATGTACTTATATATGAAACTAATATTAAAGCTATACTAAAATAAATATGTAAATATATACATATATAAAGCTAATATTATATATCTTTATAATATACACATTTATAATATAAATACTTTATATGTTTTATTAATGATACTAACATTTATATATTACTACAATATTAATTATACACTTTATAATATAGCTTTATACTAAATAGAAAGCGAATAGATACCTATGTATTATATATGAATTATACTATTATTACACTAATATATTATATTATTCATATTGTAATTATATACGAATATATAAAGCTAATATTAAAATTAATATATAAAGCTAATATTAAAGCTAATATATAAATATACAAATTTATATAAAACTAATATTATAGCTTTATAATATATATTTATAATATAAATACTTTATAATGTATTATACATTGAATATACTATTACTACACTAATATATTACAAATTAATAAAATATTAATTCTGTACTAATATATAAACCTAATATTATATCATCTTTATATACTTTATATTATTTATATATTATGCTATTTATTATACATTAATAAAATATTAATTCTGTACTAATATATAAACCTAATATTATATAATCTTTATATACTTTATATTATTTATATATTATGCTATTTATTATACATTAATAAAATATTAATTATATACTTTATAATATAGCTTTATACTAACATAGAAATATCTGGCCCTATATTTATAAATAAATATAATTACTTAAAAAGCAAATCATTGTGTCATGTCTTTATTTTGCAGTGTCCTTCCTTTCTGTGTTGTTTGTTTGTGGTAAAACTAAAATTCCAACAACATAATACATGTTTCTTTGAAAAAGTATTTGAAAATAGGACTATTTATTGTCCTGAAAAGTTTCTCTTTAACCCTTAGTAAACAGATGTATGAGAAATGCTACAACATAGTAAATTAACGTTTTGGGGTTATTATATTAATTATACTATTATTACACTACTATATTATATATTAATCATATTGTAATTATATACTAATATATAAAGCTAATTTTATATATCTTTATAATATATACACATTTATAATATAATAATTTGTGTTTTATTAATTATACAAAAATTATATATTACTACTATATTAATTATACACTTTATAATATAGCTTTATACTAAATAGAAAGCTAATATTCAAAGCTAATATACAAAGCTAATATAATATATTTGTAATAAAGATACTTTATTATGTATTATATATTAATTATACTATTATTACACTAGTATACTATATATTAATCATATTGTAATTATATACTAATATATAAAGCTAATATTAAAACTAATATCTATATCTATATATCTATATATATCTCTATATCTCTATATCTATTTATCTCTATATCTATCTATCTATCTATCTATCTATCTATCTATCTATCTATCTATCTATCTATCTATCTATATAAGCTTTATAATATATAATTGTAATATTGATACTTTATAATGTATTATACATTGATTATACTATTACTAAACTAATATATTAATAAAATATTGATTCTGTACTAAAATATAAACCTAATATTATATAATATTTATATACTTTATATTATTTATATATTATGCTATTTATTATACATTAATAATATATTAATTATACACTTTATAATATCTTTATACTAACATAGAAATATCTGGCCCTATATTTATAAATAAATATAATTACTTAAAAAGCAAATCATTGTGTCATGTCTTTATTTTGCAGTGTCCTTTCTGTGTTGTTTGTTTGTGGTAAAACTATTCCAACAACATAATACATGTTTCTTTGAAAAAGTATTTGAAAATAGGACTATTTATTGTCCTGAAAAGTTTCTCTTTAACCCTTAGTAAACAGATGTATGAGAAATGCTACAACATAGTAAATTAACGTTTTGGAGTTGAATAAGACAAATGTGTTTTTATTAGAAGTGTTTTTAATGTTGGTTTTAAATCCACCTTGAGAAATATTTACTAGAATAAAATGTGTGTCAACTTTACCCAATTATTTCTTTATCAACCTGGACAACAAGACCCATCACATAATAAATGGGAACTGATTCACAATATCACTGCTAACACATGATGAATAAATGTTGATGTTTCAAACCTTGCTACGGCTCTCTTCAGTGGATTCTTGACTGGCAGTGTGATGTATAAGAACGTCAGTGTGTTTAAGCAAGCTTGCAGTAAAGGACCTGTAGGAGACTCATCATCCTCTCCCAACTGCTCCAGCATGGATCCTGCCTGCACACATCAACACAAACAACATTCAATATCATAAATGAGCAATACTTCAAGAACATTTGAAGGTTTAATGTACAGACTTTCGTTTATTTTTGTGCTATATTGTATGTACTGTGTGTAAATGTTGCATGTATAGGCTTACTTTCATAAAATGCACACTTATTTCCTTGTATGTGACATGCAATGACAAATAAAGAAATCTAATCTTTTCAATTGGTTTTGCAAATCAATAAAAGTTAAGACTGTGGGATACTTGATGCTGTACATATTAAAGATTAGGAACCATGTTTTATGTAATACACAGAAGGTCAGGTTGAATGTAGTGAGCAGTTTAATATGATGCAGGTATCCACTGACCTTAGAGATGAGCTGGATCTGCTCTACAGGCTCAGAGGAGGACAGACTGTCTTTGAGAACCTGAGCAAGATGTGTGGATGTCCTATCACCCACAACAGATAGAGCATCTGAGAGACAGAAACACATCACATGAGAAACAAATACACTATTATAGAAAATAAGACAATAACACTGACACTTAACTTACCCATCAGACTCTTTAACCTGGCATCATCCAAGACTATAGCCTGCACTTTAGGTACTTTCTTCTTCACAACCATGACGTAATCTTAACAGCATAACAACAATAGTATTGAGAGTTATGTGTAAACCGGCTAGCTAACGTTAATGCTACTTATTTCAACTTTTACGAATCCACGTTGTTCTTAAAAAAATAGGCAAAATATTTATAAAGACACTTAATTATATAAAAATATATTGGTGTACCTTTATGACAAAGCAAGCATCCGTGAAACCGTTAAACGATACATGCAGACAGCAACACTTTCACAGAACCAAATACACACGTGTAACACGTCAATTCCGGAGTCAATCTAAAAGCCCGCCCTACACAACGATAATTGGGCGAATACCAATATTTACGAAGTGTGATTGGTCTTACAGCGACGTAAATCACTTCGCGTCATTGGTCTCTGTAAACGTCCCACCATATGATGTGCTCTACGTCATGCGGCGCTGCGCAAATTTATCTGCAAATGACATCAAAGTATCGCGAGAGCAACACATTCTAATCGATTTCGCAGTTCTTTGATGTCATAGGATAAACAGTCTGCGCAGCTCTGCATGAAGGCGAACACCGTTCAAACCTGATTTTTTACACGCTCACAAGTGACTCCCCTGACTCCGCCCATTTCCACAGACCGTAAGATGCTGAAGTGAAAACTTTGAGCTGGACACGCGCTTGATTTTATATTACATTAGGGTAACAGCGAATTGGACAACGCGAAATATTATTTTTATTATGGTGTGACACCAGTAGCATCTACCGCAATTATAACATTCATCGCCGGGTAAGAATATTTATTTACTTTTGTCAAAAACTTAGTTAGTTAGTCTAGTTAGTTGGTTTCTTGGTTAAAGTAATAAAACATGTATATAAACCATAAAAATGTACGTTTCTATGTATTTGAAAGTGTTTTGTATTGAAATAAATACTTAGAAAATACATACATTGTAAATATTGTTTGAAGCCTCCCTGTTAAAATGAATGAAAAAAGTATATTCGATCTATTAAACCGATCTTTTAAATATCTGATTTAATATATCTGAACTTTTCTGGTTGACAATGATTTATTTATTGTGTTGTATTCATTGGAATTAAACGATATCTACAGTTTTTTTATAGTTTAATCTGGACATTAGATATAATTCATAATTAAACCCTGGTGAAACAGCTTGTTCTCTTTAACAGTGTTAATCTTACACATATTTTTATAAAAGGAGCAATAAACTTCAGCAGGTGAAAATATTTATATTGACACTACCTCTGAAAGTGGGCTCAGATGGGGGTTTTGGTCAGGCTCTCAGTCCAATTTCCATTCACACTGTGTTTATTTCGTACAACCCAGCCCACTGTAATAATATTATTGTAATATAGTCTATATTGATAATAACCATTGATATTATACCAGACGTTGAACTATAACTAGGGAAGAGGAACACAAGTCAACCTAAACATGCTACATAAAGATAAAATATTAATTATGTTAACTTTAAATAATAATTCAAATAAATAATTTATGATTAGATTAATAGCCATTACCGACGATACCTTTATTTAGGTATTTTGTTTTGTCTCCACTATAAAAAACGTTCAAATAATGAAGAATAATTTAACATTTGCAATGTGTTACATTTTGCATATGCGTACAGGTCCTTGTACACAATTTGTTATCTACATTATATAGGTTATGCAGTAAGATGTGATTATTCAGGTTGGTTGTGACTCAACCCTTCACTCTTGTTTACCACAACAACCTTATAAAGCTCAACACATGTTTGCATTCTCCATGTGTCTGTGCCAGTGCTATAATGAGAGCTTATAATGCTGGTTGCACGAGAAGTTTTAAGAGAAAGTTTTAAGATTTTCCTCCTACATCTGATTTATATCACTTAACGTGTTTTTCATAATTACAGTTTTTACAATGGAAAAGTGTGATAGTGCATCAGTGCTGGCTGGAAGTGTTTGTTTTTATAGTGGTGGTCAGTTTGTCCAGGCCTCAAACACTTCAACCATTATACAGAGCCAGGATGCACTCGAACAACCACAATTTCGCTACCATACATACAGCATTTATGCTTTATTTGTTGAAATTAAATAAATCCATTATTTGAGGTAAACTAGGTATAGTGATTTGGAACTTTAATACAGTCGACAAGCCTGGAACTACTTCATACTGTAGGTGTGCATTACTGAAAAATAATGCACACCCTGAGAACGTTTGTCAGCCAATCAGAATGAAGCATTCAACAGTCCTGTCATATAAAATGTGATATACATTCAAAAGAAATAACGCTATAGATTTAATTTGTGTTGTGTTTGTGTCATGCTGTGTGTGTATCTAACAGCAGGGCGTGAGGGGTGACAGGATGGCAGAGGGCGATGAATGCTCGGGAGGGGAGTGGAAGGAGAAGTACATGGCCCTGGAGACCCTGCTTTTTAAGTTTCGTGGACAGATGAGTGTGATACGAGAGCTCACGGCGGAGAAGGTTAGTTTCCAGCGACCCTGTCACAGGCTTACTGTCTCTCATATACAGTAGATCCTGTGGTTTCTGTGTACACTGCCGCTCTTAGATCTTTAAAAATCTGACCACATGCTGACTATGTAAAAAGCTTTCCTCATCCTAACCATCTGTAGAGTAATAACAGAACAGCCATATGATTTGTCTGTAACTGTTATGTTCCCACTAATGCCTGCCTGTATTTATATTGATTATATGCTCAATAGAGGAGTTTCTAGTAAAGGCATCGAAGCTGCTTATTAAAGTATTTGCTCATTTCCATGTTTGGCTTTCGCTTCCATGAAAGAGTATGTGCGTACATGCTTGCCATGGCCTATTTCTTGGCCTGTCTCAAGGGAGAGTAGATTAGAGGTTAATATAAACAGACGCCTGACCACATGGCTCCAGACCGCTGCATTCTGGGATAGCAGAAACTTCTTAGAATTACAGACTTCAGATGCGCTTGGGTGCTTTAAATGTCTTGCCCTTGGGGAGGGGTCAGGTTTAAGAATTGTGTAGTCAATCTTTAATCTCATTAAGTGTTGAGTTGTATGCTCTTTTTTGATATTCTGTATGAAAGTTTGAGTTGAAACATTTCAAGAATTTTTTTTGTGATGTTTTGGAAAAATAGTATCTATGCTACTCTTTCTACGAAGTTAGTTAATAAGAAAAAAATTAATAAGTAGATAATACCAGATATGAAAGCAAATATATTTATTAAAGATCAGCTGCTAGCGGATTGATTCATGAACACGCGACACACAAAACATTATCCCACTATCTCTGGATAACTTATGATTCACTACATGTTTGTGTTGTTTAGATTATATGCACTTACGGCTGATTGCCAACAAAACACAGACATTTGATGCAGTTTTACTTACCGCCTGTGACTCGTGACCCGGTTGTTTTATTACTGGGATCTCCGCATTTTAACGAAATCTAGTGTTAAACAAACACTCTTGCACTTCTACTCCGCATCTACCCCGGAAAAACAAACTACATTCATTGTTTTCGTAATGCTGAGTTTTTGGAAAGCACAGTGTTTCCCATACATTGATTTATTTGTGGTGGCCCACCACAGAATCAACACTGGCCCCCACAAATAGAATATTCATGATTCCCATTTACATTTTTATTTCACCATTTAAAACAGCTAAATTCAGCTTAAAATATAATTTGATATATAATACAGATCAAATACAGATACAGATCAAAGAGTAGAAGTGAAACATATTTCAGGTGCCAACCCTAGATCAAACTCAAACACAACATGATGACGTCACATATATGCTAATAAGCAGGTGACGTCATCACCACCACAGTCGCCTCAAAATCCTGTGGGAAACACTGAAAGCAGAACAAGCTTAAAATTCCCTTACAAACAACAGATCACTTTTTTGGTGACGTTGAATTTATGTCGGCTCTCGGTTGGTGTTTGTGCGCTATTCCGGGGAGAAGTGCCCATATAAGGACTTCCACTGTACTTACACTTACACTGCTTACAAACAGATTCAGTAGTCGAAAAAAACTTTCAAAAACTTGTACAAACCCTGACCAAGTTCATTCAGCACAGAAATTCTTGTCATATGTCTAAATGGCATGGATTAAAGTTTTCCGTCGCTAGACGGATTTCCGTCAATTGCAAAATTATTAAATTCACTTTTAATAAAGACGACGTGTATTCACCTTTTTTAAAGTTGGATGTGATCAAAGCCTGGAGTGGAGCCAAATCACGTTCCTCTCTCCACTGTAAGCGTTCTGTAATCACTACGCACCGGATCCACTCCGGGTTTTCTGGCTGTATCACGTTAAGCTGAGGTAAAACTTTATTTCAGATAGCATGGACAAACTTGTAATGCAGAAAGGCTCCGATGTTTTGGCGATTGATAAAGGTGTAAAAGACCAATGGAGATTGACTTGGCTTAGCGAAATGATGAAGATTGGCAAGCCTTTCAGTTCGTGGGATAAGAAAACCAAACCGCCAGGTAATTTACGTGTCTTTGCGATTAGGGGTCCTGTATTTTGGGGGTAAATGATTTCTCACGTACGTGATCACCCGCGTCCCGTTTTTGACTGCTATGCTCATCAGGCCAGTTGCTGATACAACGGGTTTGTTAAACTTGTGGGTAAACTTAATGTGGCGCCACAAGAACCAAGAGGCAGATGACATCCACATCCTGTGAGAGCTTTTTCAGGAATCATAAGAGGAGACTGCTTCCGAAATGGTCTCGCGGCACTTTGATGTCATCCACCTGTCGGTTCTTGCAGTTTCATTTGCGTGTGGTCTCAAAAAACGTAACATTTGTACATATATTTAAGCGCCGCAGTTTATAAACAAGTGATATTAAGCCATACAAACACAAACAACAGTGTTAACGTTAAATGCGTTCGCTGTTTCTGTGTCAGAGC
Organism: Paramisgurnus dabryanus; assembly: GCF_030506205.2. Classification (NCBI taxonomy): domain Eukaryota; kingdom Metazoa; phylum Chordata; class Actinopteri; order Cypriniformes; family Cobitidae; genus Paramisgurnus; species Paramisgurnus dabryanus. The sequence goes on along the minus strand of NC_133356.1, from coordinate 26,414,549 downwards.
TGAACACGTAAGCCGCGCATTCGCTTCTCATTGAGCTTGTGAGTATTTTTGCCACTTTATTGGGCTTAAATACAAATATGCGTCAAAAATCCCGTTTTTGCAAGTATCCTCATATAAACACGACCATTTAGGTCTTAGGAGAAAGGAAACAGCAGAACCATTGCCCATAAAATAGCACATCAGCGCTGCCTCTATTGTAACATAATAATTTGTTGATAAAGGTACAGTCATCAATTAACAACTGTCACTATGGTTACAGGCATCCTGTGCGAATTGTACACTAGTTTAACTCGAGTTACACGTTCAGGGTTTATATTCATACATAACGTTACTGTAAGCTGTTGTGTGAACAGAACAGACCCTGGATTATTCGTTTATGTGTACTGAATAATATGATATGAAAAAGTTGTATTTGTTCACATTAGTAAATGCATTATATAACTTGAAAAAACAATGAAAAATATAGAATATATAAGCATTTATTAATTCTTGTTTATGTCCTTACAGTAATTGATGGTAGTTCATGGTGCATTCACTAATGATAACAGTTTCAACTTTGATTAAAAAAATTATTAGTAAATGCTAAAATAAATACATTTACAATTAATAAATAATTAATAAAAGATTCATTAAAGGTGGGGATATTCATGTTTTCTTTTTATATAGTGAGTTATTTAGCTGTTTCGCCTTCATCTTAAATGCCATGCAAACTACAGCCACCTATATATGCCACAGGCGACTTTAATATGGAATTAATGGCAAAAAATACACCCTTAAAATGCTATTGGTCTCGCCTACATTAAGTTTTGGTTAAAGAAATATGACTTGGCCTGAAAAAAATTTCAGTCAGAAGAATTTTTTTAACTTTAATCCATGCTAAATGGGTCTTTGAACATTCGCCCATGTTATTTTTCCGGAATCCCAGATGACATCACTGCTTTAACAGATTGCAGATTTCCCCTCAATGCCTCATGCGACCTAGAAACAAATATAAATACACGTCATCTATACATACCGTGTTAATAAGTCAGAATGCATAAAAATACCATCATTGTTAAATATATTAAAAGTCTTAATTTAGTACACACATTGTTAATAAAACTTTGTCATTGTCACTGCGAAAATTCACATATCTGCTTGTTCACATCACTCATTGTTCACACATTTTTGTCAAAAATTACAGAATTCAAAAGAATGCATTGATACAATATGTTACATTGATCTCTACATAGAAGGTATGTGGCTTTATTAAGTGCAAAAATTATCCAGAGACTGTTTTACATGTCTATTTACAACCCTAGGATTAGTCCCCAGAATGAAATGGTCTATTATTACCTTTTTTTAAGGGTCATGAATACTAATGTTGAGGTCTGATCTGATTGGCCGTTTCACAGAGCAGCTCCTATCAGTAGCTTTGTATGTGTGTGTATAAACAGACCTTATGTTTGAGCCTGTATCAGACGAAGATACTGAATATGAGGTATAAGATTGGCCTGTTTTCCAGCAGTCTTTTACATGCACAGGGTTCACATTAGAAAGTGTTTAAGGGTCACACTTTCATAACCAAGGGTCATAACCATATACAGAACTGAATATTATTCATCTATGCCAAGGTGAATACAGTTTTACATCAGTTTTTACATTCTACTGCACCTTTAAGACTTTATTCTCAAAATATTTCAAGTTTATTCTTGCAATTTTGACTTTATTCTTAAAAAGGTTTGACTTTATTCCCATACATGTTTTATTTATAGTCCTGTGACGGATCACAGTTGATGCATTATCCGTATGGATCACGACCCACGGTTCGGCTCGCATGCAATTCGCGGATTTATACGCACATTTAAACAGGGAAAGCCTGTTTCAAAGCCTCGCAAATGTTAACATTCAAGTGATTTTAAACAATTTAAACACAAAAAGGCACTAAAGTGAGCAGCTTTCTGTACAAACAGACGCACATGCGGTTGAATGTGTCCGGTCCAGCTCCAGTCAGACGTGATCATCCCTATCCCTTCAAAGAGCAGAACTCTTGATGTGTAAACTTTAGCGAGAGTTGCGCAACTGTGTCTCATGTAGTCGATTAAAATACATTTGGCGAATAAAACAATGAAAAACAACGGTTTATGCTGCACCATTTGGAATTCACCTTCCGTCTGTGTGTGTGCACAGGTTTAAGGGCACTCAAAAGTGCGCACGCAGATAGACGCGTTTCAAAGAACATAAAATCTTTCTGTTCTTGACAGGGCACATACAAACAAAATGACCTCCACAGCATTATTTTTCTAATAAAAACATTTGTTTATGTCTTAAGTGTATGTATTACATTAGAATCAGAACCCAGTCCGTGCTTATTTGGTCTTAAAGAGACAGCAACGTTAATTAACCTACTTAAGTTTGTGTCATTAATGTTTATCAAACAACCCAAGACAAAGAGAAAATCACTTTAATAGCTCCAAAAAAAATAATAATTATATTTAATTTAAACAATAAAGACAGTGTTCATATTCATTTGATTCCATTTCTGTACCTAATGCTAATGTTAGACCTTACTTAATGTGCAACTTTCTTCTTTTTTATAAATGTTTGTGATTACTTTATTTGTTATTAGATTTTTCCCACCCCCCTTTTTTCTTTTTTTTATGATCCGAAAAATTATCCCATCCGTGCCTCAGAAACCATAATGTGATTCGAACCATGAGTTTTGTGATCCATCACACCCCTATTTATTTATTTATTTTGCTTTACATGACACTAAATCGCCATCTAGTTCAGCGTACTGTAGTTTCAATAAATGTTTGTTTCAATATGGAGAACTTTTGACTTTATCATAGTACAGTACGTTCTTTCACATAAAGAGATCTAGGTAAATATTAGTTGCAATAATATTACCCTTAACTAATCTTAATTCTGTGAAGCATTTTTAAATCACCCATTACTCCATCGTAACCTCTTGCCTCTTTAGTACTGAGGCGTGTGTATGATTTCATCCTGTAAGAATCTCATTGTAATTGTTATCAGTGTGCTGTTGTTAGCAGTTGGGAGTACATGTGGCTGAATTTACTGTTCCTCCCCTGCCCAACATGTGGATGCAGTCTCTTATTGAAGCAATTAATATATACCATTAAATGTTGACCTACATTAGGCCCCCTTTACACTCACCACAGGTCCTGAATCAGTTGGGCAGTGAAAATAAAGATTGCTGTTGGTTTGATAAACCGGCACAGATCAGTCCTGTGGAAAAAGACAATGCTTATCTGAAGGCTGAATGGGAGGATTAGGTCTCAGGAAATTGACAAACTTTGAACTCGGTAGAAAGGATGAGGAGGTCTATGAGAGTGAAAGGATGAGAGAGGGAGTGAAAGAGGACGAGAGAGATAGACAAACAGAGTGGCAAAACAAACTGTCCTTTAAACGCTAAGATTCCCAAGGGAGGAAATGCCTGGCTTCATAAACACACTGTGTGCTATACAGGATGTTAGCATTTGAAAGACATACACAAACACACACGTATATGCTGATCCAAGGGTGGTTTGTTGGAAAATGTAGGTCATTTTCTCTCCCGGTTTACTTCCTGTAAGTTGGAATGAATCAACCAGACAACAATTATTCATCATGCAAAGAAACAGTAGCAGACTCTCGAGCCATCCAAAGAACGACATGAAATAGCACGTGAAGTGGAATTCAGTGGTTACACCACTTCCTGTTTATGACCTGATGCAAAATAGATTAGTTTGTGTAGTTTTTCAATGTAATAGTACAGTTTTTTAAGATTGTGGGTTTTTAGGCGGTGAGTGATGTGAGGTCTCCAGAGGTGCAAATGGGGTCACAGGAGATTTAGGTTTGCAATTATGCATTCAGCATATAATCAACTTGACAGTGTAGTTAAGGTATACAGTTTATCAGTTTGTGTAGTCCCTGGGACTCAAACCCAGACCTAGACGGGATAGTAAAGGCCGAAGTATGGCCTCTTTAAAAAAAAAAAAATCTGTGCACATCGCCAGATTTTTAAAACATTGCATACATTGTAGGTGTATGTCACACATAGGGTTGTAACGTATACGATTTTCACGGTATGATAATTGTCTCAGAAACTTTCACGGTATATGATATTAAATCATTGTTATTATTATAATCATAAGCTATAATGACCCTTAAATGAATGAAAACAGATATGGTTTTTGGTTGAACATTTGGTTTATTACATCAATCTTTTTTTGGAAAAAAATAAACTTTTGAAAAAAATAAAGACAAAATAAAGCTGTATTTCTCATTTGCACAAAATAAGGAATAATTTATTTCTTTTTAGATATGGCCTACGTGTAATCAACTTAAAATTGAATTCTAATATAAATCACTTAAATGGGCTTTAGTGAGAGAACGAGATGGAGAGCGAGAGCGCGCGTGAGAGAGAGAGAGAGCGAGTGCGTGGGCGAGAGAGAGGTTACCAGCGTTAACATGTAAACAAAGCAGACATGTGCACTCATAAACAGCCCTTTATCAGGCATTGTAATGAGATTAAACAAAAAGAAAATGCCACCGAGACTTTTCTCAAGACAGGTTCTTTCATAGGTGCATTTATATAACAGCTTTGTGTCCGAAAACAGATCGGCAGAAAATTAAACACAAATCCGTTTCCAATTTATGGCCGATTTTCATGACTGGATTTCGGGATTCCCTCTGATGTATTTCCTCCTTTTGCAGCCACTTTTTTTGTCCACATTTCTTGCAAACTGGATATCCATCTTTAAAGACGGATGCAAAAAACTTGAAGATGTATGATATTCCAACATGTAAGCAAAGTCAACAGGTGTTCAAGGTGTTTGCTTTAATTTCTTTTACATGATCTAAAAGTATTTACATTGTCTATTTTTGGGCTATGGTTAGACGTCTATTAGACTTTCACTGACAGCCCAAATTTAGCCTTGTTTTAGCCAAACATGCTTGCTGGGTCAGGAGGTATAGGAAGACTTCAGTGTTATTCCTACATCAGTTTTCCTTATTGTCCAATTTTCACAATTCTACTTTTGTTTTTTTTTGTTTTTTTTGGGCTTTGCATTGCTGTCTTTTCCTTTCTGTATGGCAATGACATGGTCTGTCAACGAATTACAATACAAACAATAAAAGCATAAATGTGAATTTTCTCCAGTCTCTTGCAATAAAACTCCCACAGAACTTATACTAAGGTGTAACTTACAGTTCACAATAGTTGTCGTCAAACTTAAGCCATAGTTTACATCAGAACATCACTTCAGAGTAAGCTGTTATATTGACAACATTACTTAAACGAACACTCCCACATTTTGTGTATTTAGATTATTCACCATATCCCCCAGAGTTAGATAAGTCCATAAATACCTTTCTCATCTCTGTGCATGCTGTAACTCAGTCTGACGCAGCCCCCGCTAGGTTAGCTTAGCATGGCTCCAGCTAGCAAACTGCTCCCAATAAGTGACAAAATAACATAAAAAGTTTCCTATTTATGTGTTGTGGTTTGTATAGTCACACCGTGTACAAATAACAAGGTGATATGAGACACATCCATCTTTTAACAGTATACATACTGGAAACTATATTCTCAGAAGGCGAAGCACTGCTACTTGGGCGGAGTGATTTGCACAACTCTGATCGAACTCTCCGCTGCGAGCAAATTACTCCGACCAATATATATATATATATATATATATATATATATATATATATATATATATATATATATATATATATATATATATATATATATATATATATATATATATATATATATATATATATATACTGTTATGACTTTGTCTCATATGACCTTGTTATTTGTACACGGTGTGACTATACAAATCACAATATATAAAGAGGAAAATGTTTGCGTTATTTTGTCACTTACTGGGAGCAGTTTGTTAGCTGGAGCCATTCACTTCCAGTCTTTGTGCTAAGCTAAGCTAGCGGGGGCTGCGTCAGACAGAGTTACAGCACGCACGGAGATGAGAAAGGTATGTATGGACTTATCTAACTCTGGGGAATACAGTGAATAAGCTAAATTCCCAAAATGTTGGCATGTTCCTTTAACAATTTGACTGTTTTATCCGTACACAATGACTCAAGGACTTGTCATTCTGATGGCACTGACATCTTCATTGACACAGATAATATACTTTTGAGAGATGAAGTATTTTGAGTAAGAGAGTGGCTTTTGCAGTTAATCAACGGTTGCTATTTGTACGATTTGTTTTGGGAAATGCACTTACTGTTTTGCAAATTGTGAGTATGGTTCGAGAAATGTACCAAAGCGACTGAGAAAAACTGTAATATCATGGTATACCGCCATACCGGTATGCACACACACAGGAGAATAGTTCGTAGCCCAGATGTATCGCATTTTGTCGCAATGGGCATGTTTCAAATGACAGTGTACAGGTACAAGTCAACTAAACTATGCTTTGCAAAGCTGTGTTCAACAGCCTATACTCTGGTTTTAAAGTGTCCATCGAATGCACTCTTCTAAGTCTTGCTGAAAATAATAATAAGTCATTCGTATACTTTTGCCTACTGGTTTTCAAACATTATGGTGCGTATATGGGGCTAAAATAATATAAAATAAATAAATACATTTAAAAAACTATACATTTGGACATACTACTCACCTCGCCTACTGATTTTCACCCACTATAAAGTATTACAGTAGGCGATTTTGTCTCTTGCTGATTTTATGCGTATTTTGAAGTATCGCATAAGAAACGAGTGATAGAAACGCTATGTTCTGAATAAAAATTCCTTAAAGGTCTTGTCCTTTCTGTGTTTTAAAAGCTTTGATTGTGTTACAGTGCACAAAATAACATGTGTTCATGTTTCATGTGTAAAAAAATGCGTTATTTTCACACAAAATTTACTTATGTTTACTGCTGTTTTCACTGTCCTAAAAACGGTCTGATGTCTTCCTTGTTCTATGAAGTCTTTCCTTCAGAAATACGTAATGAGTTCTGATTGTGTAGTTTGTTTATTGTGTTGTGATTCGATAGCAGCTTAAGGGGATCGCACATCGGCCGTGCTGCTCAGCGCCGCGCAGCGCGGCGCCGTTCTAAATCAACTGAACACATTGTTTTCTATGAGTATACGCACACCGGCACCGCGCTGAGCTGCGCGGCCGGTGTGCGATTCCCCTTTAGCAGAGCCATTTGAGTTTAGCTGATGACTGACTGTCGTGGATTTTTTCAGGAGAATCAGAGATGGTTGAGATGTAAAATTCTCTTCAAAGTATTTTATTAAAGAATTGTGTCAGACAGCTTGAAACACAATACTGGTCATAGGGTGTATACACCTGCATTGGTAAAATGATGATCACAATGACTATGACAATGACCCCGTTCTGAGTTTTTCAGTGATTTAAATAGTGCCCCCGTTTTAGTAGCCCTCCCATTCGAACAATCTGTTTGTACTGTGCCTGTATCTTTGCAACCTTTAAGTTGCTACACAAAAAGACAGCCATTGCTGGTTAAACACAATGCCTTTGTTTTCTAATGCGTCAAAAAGCTATCTTGCTATTCTTACCAAGGTCACACGTCCCCCATCCCGGCCTAGCTGTGGAAAAACACTGTCATGTGCAAGCATCAGAGAGACAACTTAATTCATTTAGACCTCAACCATAAAACACATTAAAAGTATACTTTATATAAAACATTTATACCAAGCTTAAGATAAAACACTCAAAATTTCTCCACCATATCTCCCCCCTTCGGAAACTAAATGTTTTCGATAACCACCCTGCAAATACGACTGATGATACCAGAGAAGCCGGGCTAGGTACTTTAAAGAAAGAATCAAAGAATAAAATACCCCTGACAGTTCGGGCCAGACCCTCAGTCACTTTTCTAGTTTCAACAGTCATTTCACACCGGTTATCCTTTAAATGATAATTAACAACCTGTAAAAAAAGTAATGATTAACAACATATAAAAAAATAACATAACATTCAATTTTAAATCTAAAGCAAGCATATCATGTTTTCAAAAAATTCTTTTCACTTTCTGGTAAGCCGTGCTAGGTGGATGTTTTACCTCCACCCCCAGGAGATTCCTGGACCATCAGTCACTTACCAGGCTTGTTACACTGTCATCACACCGTGGACAGTGATGCTTAAAACCATCCCTTTCCCTATTTTACACACACTTCAGGTTTGCAACTTGCATTACTAATAAAAGATTATAACTTGTAATAAAAATAATAAATGCAAAAGAAAATACCTTGTTAATAAATGATAACAAACGCAAAAAATTATAAATGTTAATAAAAAAGAATAAATGCATTAGTATAGGTGACACCCTATGTCCAGTTTAACATGAACAGTAACATAATGATTCTCACATGAGAGTGTTTTGCTCTGGTGGGCAGTCCACACAGAGTCTTTCTAAGAAACATGAATTCTATATGTATATGTGTAGTGTGCATCTTCCAGCTTTCGACGGTCTTCAACCCATGCGCTTTGCACGCGTAGAGGGCCGTGTGAGGGAGGAGGGTACTAGAGCCTCGTTGGTTTCCCATCACACATGGATGTTGTCCTCAAATTTATCTCCCTCGTCGTCCTCATTAATTTGTACCCGTTGGTACATTATCTTACCCATTCCTTTGTCGATAGTTTTCTCAATCAAACCCCTGACACATGGTATGCAACAACAACCACACAATGCAAGGATATCAACAGCTACAGCAGTTGACATCAGTAAAGAAGTTATCAGTGTACTCCACTTCCCAAACCACTTTTCCATCATTTTTGTAAACGGATCATCTACCCCAGAGTTCTCAGCCAATTCATTTGACAAGACGGTCAAACCTTCTAATGCCTTTATAATGCTCCCATCAGGGGCAGTATTATCAGAAATAAATTTTCAGCATCCATTATCTATAATTTTTTAAACACCCCCCTTTTCAGCCAACCACATATCTAATGCCAGCCTGTTTTGTTGTGCCATCAGTGACGTTAGTCCCATTTGTTCAGTTATCCCCTTAACGTAATACAATTAATTAATCCAATCCACATTTTTATTGAGGGTTGACCACCAGAAAATAATTGACCCAAAACTTGCAACAATCTGATTTCTCACTTTGTATTCATCTGGCACCCCCCTTGGAACCCCTATGGCATCTATATACTGTACATTCTATATACACATATTATCATAAGATCCACCAGGCAGATTTCTTTTCTGTCTGTTAATACTCTTAACACTTATTTTATCATGTAGGCTCCCAAAATCAGGTATTGAAAAGGAATTTGAAATGGCATTATTAATTGTACAAGGGTACAGGTTCCCTTCCAATTTACTCTCAAACTTGGCCTTAAATTCATGTCAACACACATTCACCATACGTCTGCCCTTTCTGTGGTCTGGCCTACAAACCAATTCATCTTTGTCATTTGTAACATCAATTTCTCTTTGGCACCACCCATCTGTGAAATGGTTATCTTAAAACATGTATAATTATTCTTATAGGCCTGTATATTTGGTGGGAGAAACATTTTCATTATTATAAACAAATAAACAACATTCATGCAATCGTCATCCTCCATATCCTTAAATGCTTTGATCATACATTACCCATTCATTGTGATCTCCAAATCCAGTTTCTATGGTTCATCACATCACTATCTAAAAAATACGGTTACAGTGTTTATTTATCATATGGTTATTTCAACATAATGACATGGAGACAGTCGCCGGCGGTCGTCTTCTCTGGTACCTGGAAGCAATGAGTATTATACCACAATTTGGAACATTTTACCTTAACAGATGTTGGGCTAGCTTCTGTGACCTCATATGGGGCTTCTCGTCTGGGTTCATCCCACTTACGCTAGTAAACTTTGATCTACACCCAGGTTTCTACAGGAAAAGGTTTTGCAGTTTCTTCGTCACCAGGTGTCTCTCTGGGCCTGCTTTCAATCTGTAAAATAGCTTCATGGTTTCTCATTAGTTCAGCAGTATATTCATTAATTTTATTTTTTAGATCCTCCTCATGCTCCAAATTCACTTCATTTTGATTAGCTTTGAACATTGGTCTCCCTGTGACCATTTCATGAGGGGATAAACGCGTTTCGTTGTTAGTACTAGATCTTATGGCCATGAGCGCTATTGGTAAGGCCTGAACCCAATTTAGTTTAGTCTGTGCACAGATTTTGGCTATTTTTGATTTTAAGTATGCCATTACACCTCTCAACCGCCCCTTGAGACTGTGGATGATACACTGATCCAAATTTTTGGGTTATTCCTACCCTAGCAAGTGCTTTTCTCAACAGGTTGGCCTGAAATCCTGGTCCATTATCTGCCTGCAATACCTTGGGAAGCCCAAATCTTGGGACCACTTCCCTCTTAAGTGCTCCAGCCACTGCTTGCGCACTCTGCGTTCACACTGGATAAGCTTCTGTCCATCTCGAAAAAACACATTTTCTCCTTAATTGGGTGGATCATATCTGCAAAATCCATCACTAAATGCACAAATGGTCCTTCCACACTTGGAAACAGACACATTGGATGTACTGCTGGTTTGACATTTCTTTTCATATATATGTCACACTCTGACAAAAATTCACTAATTTTGTTTTGCATATTGATAAACCAGAAACCCTGTTGTCTCAAAATCTTATCTATCATCTCCCCCCTCGCGCAATGTTCACTACCATGCGCGTTCACCATTACCATTTTCTCCATTCTAGATGGAATTACTAATTGTTGTTGCTCTGTTCTTCACAAACCTTTTACATTAGCAACACCTCTGCTTTGCCACTCCATCTTTTCAATTTGTTACACTTTATTTTGCATGTCTCTGATTTCATCTACAGTTACGTCTGCGGAAATGCTCACCTGTTCACTTTCAGTCTTTTTACCTGACCTTGTCACTACCATGGACATGGTTTCAGCTCGCTCTGGTTTTGCCGCTCCTAATTTTGCTTCCTCATCCCCTTTTTCATTTCCTTTGTCAATAAATGAATCTCCTTTTGTGTGTGCTGCACACTTAATTGGGTGGCCATTACTTCTCTTAAACCCATTTTACCACATATCAGTATTTACATTGATTTCCAAACCTTTTCCAATTTCACATGCTTCAATTAAAGCCATTAACTCTGCACACTGGGCAGACATGTGCCCATGCCTCATCCTCTTACACCTCAAAACTTTAAATCTGTCAGTCACTGGATCTCCCAGGATCACACTTTATCAAATGCAACTCTGACCTATCTCATTTTTATAGCATGAACCATCAACAAACTTGTAACCAGGATCCCCTTCGTAACCCAAATCTGCTCTCAGTTTCATCTCTTCAATGCCTTCTGTCATACAAACCTGCGGTGTGTCTTCTCTACAATATAACAACATCTGTCAGATTTTTTCCCATGTCCTTACATTTTAATTCCCTAAATTACTTGACCCTACTGGCATATTCTGGTAATAACTCTGGTATGAACTACAACACCCTGTGGCTCCCATTAATGCCATCATTTGCTTCACTGTGTTTTGACATCGACAGTCAAACATGGTTCTGTGGTGTTTGTCACAAATTTAATTTTGCCCTTCAAAGATTACTCTTTTTAGGTATTGTACACTGGTTTTAGCCAATATCAGCTTTTATTTTGATACTTTTTATCCACTGTTCAAAACTGTCTGTTAATTTATCAAACCCCTCTCTGTTGTTGTGTGCTGTCAAAATATCATCTACATATTTCAACCATACTCCCTCTCATCTCTCGGGATAACTAGCTTATCTTTTAGCAATTGGTTAAACAATACAATTACCTGCTCCTTTGTGCTGCTGTTCTGTAAAATTATTTGCTTCTGCTGTATACCTGTCTTAGTCATTTGGAATTAGATACCAACCTAGCTCCCTGTTCTCCATCCAGCCTTTCTCTCCTTCTTCCCATTCAATGGAATATGGCTTTTTCACATAAGGTTCTAGGTCCCTAGCCCTATGATTTCCCCACACCCACACTGTCACATTGGGGTGGCTTCCTTCCACAGCAAAATTATCTAGCTTACAACTGCTGATCCTCACTGCTACTCCAGCCTCACAAACCAACACTCCTTCACTTCTCAACTCAATTCCTTCTCCTAATTTGAATCTTTGTTCATACTTTAAATCCTCTCCTTTGATGCAATATTTCATTGTACAGTGACCCTCAAATCTTGGCTTTCGTCCCTGAAAATCTTTAGTTTTTTCTCTGGCAGCCGCCATCATTTTTTTTTTCTAATTTCCCAATCCAATATACTTCTGGTCTAATTAAAGGGGTTAATTCCTGTTTAGTTATTTTGGTTAGACACTGCAATTTTAATCCCTTTGGTGCGGTTTTGATGGTATCATCTAATTTACACAAAATGACCGTTCCAATTAATGTGATCGGAACCTGAGGTGCCATCAGAAATTGATTTACAACAGTTTTTCCTTTTTCCAGAGAATCCCATTGTTCTAACAGATGATTGTGATGCAACAACCCCAGGTACCAATTTTGGATCAATTGAGCTGCATGTAGCCCCGGTGTCAATTAAACATTCAATTTTCACTCCATTAATTATGCATGTTAATTTCGGTTCTTCCCAATCATTTTTGGATAATGCTACCTGTTGGTTAATTGGACCCTCCGAACACCCCTATTGCTTTCATGGGTTTTTTGGACAGTCACGCCTAGCATGAGTATTTTCCCCACATCCCCAGCAAACATTGTTTTGCCCGAAATATGGACCCAGATCAGCGGATGCCCTGTTCTGAAAATATCCCCTTCCTCTGCCCCTTGGCCATCTTCGAAAAATAATTCATCTACTCTGCCCACTAGGTGCCATTACATTCACAACTACTGGTAGAGATGGGGCTGCGCCCTGGGGGTGCTGCCATGGGTTCTGATTTTGGGTTTGATCCGCAGCTTGTTTTGGCAGATCAGCTACCTGTTCAGCTTTGTTAGGAGGGTGTGTTGCAACCATTTCGCCCTGAGAGTGGCTCGCTGACTCATATGACCCTGCCCATCCCACTACATAGGTTCCCCTGGGGGCCTTACTAATGTCTTTGTGTCTTTTCTTTTCTTCCAGGCTAACTTGAGCCAGCTTTCGTATAGTCTCTTTAGCTTGTTGCTCTAAGTCTCTTTCGTGTTTCTGGTGTTTGGAAGCATGGTGTTTCAGGGTCTCCACCCACTGGCTGTGTGGCATTGCATCTAGCCCTGGGGTGTCACTCAGTTTGTTTTGCACAGACACTGGCAGTGCGTCCAGCAGTTCCTTTCTGAACAGTCTGGTTTCAAAGTCTCTTGGGTCAGTGGGATCTTTTCTCAGCCCCTGCCCTCTCCAAGTTTGCATGTTTTTAGCAATCCACAGTGCACAGTCCTCCTGACCCAGTGCAGTGGGGGTCAGTTTGGTGCTGTCAAACTTGACAGGGAACTCAGTTCTCAAGGCACCCCAAAGTCTGCCTCTGTAACAGTCAAGAGCCTGGCCGTCAAAATCAGACGAAACCACACTCTGTCCCATACCTGCTGACCACAACACATCCTCCATTTCCCTCAAACTAGTGATTTTTGCCAGTAAGGCTTTTATGTCACCCACCGCCAATCTTGTACCTTGCGTCTCTTTCTCCAACGCACCGATCCAGGGACCAGCACAATCTCTTAAACTTGGCAACAGATTTATTATAGTCTCTAAATCCCTATGAGCCCATGGGACATACACAGCTGTTTTCCCTTCAATACGCAACGGAAATACACTCACACCTTGTTCATTTATTTTACCTCTAGGGGTGCTTTTCAATAATGGGGATCTTTCCTCTATTGGGTCAAAGTCTAAAGTTAATGTGTCCCTATACTCCAAATCTCTGTTTCTCTCCTCTACTAACATCTTAGCTCTGTAAGTTCTTAATCCATCAGGTCCTGACATTTTTGTCATATCTATACCACCTTTAGAGGCTGGGTACTCTTGTGTCATTTTCATATTTAGCCAGTCATCAGTTTCTCGCTTTCTCTTTTCCATAGCCTGCAATGCCCTGACCTTTTGTTGCTTAAGCACCCTTTCTTTTGCTATTTCTCTATCCTGCCTTTCTTGCTCCAAAATCATCCTTTCTTCTTCTTGTAATCTTTTACCCAGCTCTCTGTCCTGCGATAGCCCTGCTAAACCCAAAGACTTCACCTCTTTAGTTAATTCTGTTATTTCCTTTGCTCTCTGTTCAATTAGTCGGTCCAAATGTTCTAAATGAGTCCTGGTATACTGACTAGCTCCTTCTGCTGCCTGACTTTGTTCACCGAATGATCCTTCTTTGCCTCTATGGATCTCATCATACAGTTCCACATCTCCCTCAACTTCTAATTCCCCTTTAAGCTGCATAGTTCCTTTAATAACTGGATACAGTGTGCTAGCATTTGGTGAAGCAACAGAGGTGGTTGGGGCTGGAGTGAGAGCAGTGTAGGGAGGGCGACTCTGAGAGAGAGTGGGAAAGGGAGGGTGACTCTCAGAGAGAGCGGGAAAGGGAGGGTGACTTTCAGAGAGAGCTGTGAAGGGAGGGCTGTTTGTGTGTGTGGTAAATGGGGGGCATGGATTGAGGGAGGCAGAGGCAGTGGGCAGTACATAGGGCGGTGGCTTAACTGTTTTTGTTACCACAGGTAATTGGTTTGCAGTGTCTACTGGCTGTTCTAGCAATCTTGTCTTTTCTGTTCTTTCGTTGTGCTTTGCCAGCTCTTGAACTCTGATGTCTTCTCTATCAGCCATCACTCTTTCAGCTTCCTTACTCCAGCAACCTCTAGCTTGTTCCCACAATTCCATTCCATCTAACAAAGCTTTTCTCTTTTTCTTCTTTCCATCTTTCTTGGTTTTCAAATCCTGATTAGCTATATAATTAGTCATCCAAATTTTCATACTCTTAATTTTTTCTTTATTCCACGTTCCCTGTTCTGGCCAGTGAAAGGGAGGCTGCTCTCCTTTCTTATATTTGTTACTTCTAGTATACCATTTTAGATCATTACACCACTTAGCCAATGCTTTACCATCAAAGCCTTTGTCTTGTAAGTTACACCATTCTACCGGGGCCACAGTGATAGCACGCTCTAATTCTTTGGTTGCTGCTTCCATGTTACACTGAATGGTTGTTTGCTTTATTTATTTAACAATAAATCAATGCACTTCTCTGCACTATAGGATGTTCCAGTCAGGCAACTGGAATAAATCACAAAGGGTCCCACAAGTATGTAAATGATCTCCTTTTCACCAGTCACTTTATCTGTCACACAACCACTTTTAAGATTTGATTCAAACTTAAACTTAGCTCTTACAATGCTCAGTTCTCTATATCCCACAATTGTCTTTGACACATTAATCTTACAACTGGAAAAACTTCTTATTTCAGGCCAACTAAAACTAACACAAAATATCTCTCTGATTAATTGGGCTATTTTAAATGCAGACGTAACTGTATTGATCTCAGAGTCTTCTGTTTTAATTGTTAAACTTCCTTCTGTTAACTTTTTTTTTGTCAAATCAAATACACTCAATAATGACTTTTCAATATCAGATAGAGATTTCAGGTTCCACCAAAATTCAATGTTTTCAGTAACAACTGACATTCAATCATGGACAATATTTTTCACACAGGATAACTCTTACCCCTAACTTTCAAAATCAAAATTCTCATATGGGTTTAATAAAATGCAGAAATCCTCTTGGGTTGTTCTAAAACAATTCACTTATGGTAAATCCTTACCATGCAACAATTAATAAACACTTTTTTAACTTTAAAGGCATTCCATGCAGTTTGATGTTTTTGTCAAACAGCGACCCCTAGAGTCACTGGGGAAAACTTGCAACTGTCGTAATTTCGCACGCCCACTCTGTATGTACCTGTTAGGATAGTGTTGGGCTTGAGATGGACTTCGAAGATAATGACCAGGGAATGTTTCACAGTTTCATACAAATATTAGGCTACTGCATGTCTACTAAACTACAGATGATGGTAATAGGATAATATGAAGTTTATGCCAAGTGTAGAGTAGGCATATAATAATAAAAGTAGCCTACCGCGTTTGCTGGCTTATTACGTTTTTACAAGATTGCAGCTTAATCACAAGTAAACAGTCTATAGTCTAACGTTATGTCTACTGTATAATTTCATTTCTTTTTTAATTGTAATGTAAACATTACAAAATGTATTGACAAAGTTAATTGTATACGTTGCATTATTTCATAACATTGGCCGTTATTCGTTGGCCATAAGCAATCGAAATTAGACAAATGACTACGTACACATCACAACACAACACTTGAGTTTAGATGGCCAAAAAAAACATGTAAGAGAAACGAGTGTTTGTTAGCAAGTCTGCTAAATGCTCTTATGATCGTAAGCTAGCTAGACCCTTGTTGAAGTTATTTTACTGGTCTAATTATCAACACTGGATGAATGAACAGCTTAGTAAAAAAATACACACTACAAGCAAGCGCAACCACATACAACATAGACCGCAAACAAATTTACAAATAAAAGATTTACTTACTTGTCCATCAACAAGATCGCCAGATCAGCATCCCTTTTGCATCCAGGGCTGTCTATTAGCCCACGCCAACGAGTAAAAACCTGACCGCGTGGGACTCTTGTCCGGTTCCTAACTCGGTCAGATTCTCTTTTTCGCTTTCTACTCTCTTCCGAACGGATTTTCTTAGCTGTTTCCCTCATCGAGCATCACGTCTCAAATGCGCGCGTGCAGTTGTTGTTACAGGCTTGTTGTTACAGGCTTGTTTGACTTCGTGCAGCGCTGCAGGAACCAACAGCCGGATGACGTCAAAGTGCCGTCTCGGATCATTCTCGCGGTACTTTTACGTCATCCGACTGCCGGTTCTTGCAGCGCTGCACGAAGTCGAACAAGCCTAACGTGTGTGACGTCGTTGCCGTAAAGCAAGTCGTGATTCTCGCGAGATTTGTCAGGGGCGGTTCTCTCAAGCTTGCATTGCTGGTTTTGGTAGCGGCGTCCTTCCCGAGCTTCAACAGGGGGATGATTCGCCATACTATGACTTCGTTTACCATCGAAATGACTTTGAAGCTGTTATATTAAGGTAAAATAACTGCATAGTGTGTCTTTAAGTTGGACCGAAGCTTTTTCCCTTGTCTCTCCCGTGTTTATTTGATAGAGTAATTTATAGTATCATAGTTCATCGATAAATTACCCTTAAACACTGTGTTCGTCTCAAAGAATACTTTATAGTATCATAGTTCATCGATAAAGCACCCTTGAACACTGTGTCCATATCAGTGAGCTCTCTATAGTATCACAGTTCATCGATAGAGGCACTCATAAACACTCACTCAAGCAACCCACTGGTTTTTCCCTCACTCCAGACTCTCTCGCTCACCCTCGTTTGCACATTCTAAGCACCTTGGTACACAAACTATGCAAACTCTTCATATTTGTTTCATAGAGCAATTTATAGTATCAAAGTTCATCGATAAATTACTCTCAAATACTCATTTAAGCAACCCACTGGTTCTCCCTCAACAAAAATCTTCTCTCTTATCTCACTTTGTTTCGTAACTTAACCAGTTACACCAAGAAACTGCTCACAATCAACCCACTGGTTTTTCTTTCCTTTAAAAAGATATATCCGTACTCATCTCAGATACTCTTATTTAAATCAGCCCACTGGCTTTACAAAATTTAGTTTCAAAATTAATGTTTTAGTTTGAGTCCATAAAATCAACAAAATTTAGTATAATTAAATGCCCTCTTGGCTATTAACAGTCAACGCCCTCTTGGCTATGTTAATATTATTTTCCATCAACTGTTTCACAGCTGGGTCCTCTTGACCCTCAGATAAGAGTACGCTTTACTCGGAAGACCAGGTTTCCCTATTAGAGATAATTTATCTTGTAATATCATCCACAAGTCCCTTCTCATTAATCGCAATACTAGTTCGTTTATGAGTTACAGAGAGAATTAAGGAATTCAAATGAAAACGCCGGGCTGTCTGTGTTTTCCAAATAGAGTCAAAAATCCCATCAATGCAGGTGAAAAAATGCCATAACGCTTTGCTTACCTTAATTTAAGAAGCAAGCGGCTGGCCAGCCTTAGCAGTTTAACACCCACAAAGACGAAACAATCGACTCAGGTTGGAGAACATCTCCCCCCGACCGTGAACGGCCTCTGAACGATCCCACTCGGTTGTCCAATGTTCTCTCTTGTAACCCTGCTCGCAGCGCCAAAATGTCGTGGATTTTTTCAGGAGAATCAGAGATGGTTGAGATGTAAAATTCTCTTCAAAGTATTTTATTAAAGAATTGTGTCAGACAGCTTGAAACACAATACTGGTCATAGGGTGTATACACCTGCATTGGTAAAATGATGATCACAATGACTATGACAATGACCCCGTTCTGAGTTTTTCAGTGATTTAAATAGTGCCCCCGTTTTAGTAGCCCTCCCATTCGAACAATCTGTTTGTACTGTGCCTGTATCTTTGCAACCTTTAAGTTGCTACACAAAAAGACAGCCATTGCTGGTTAAACACAATGCCTTTGTTTTCTAATGCGTCAAAAAGCTATCTTGCTATTCTTACCAAGGTCACACGTCCCCCATCCCGGCCTAGCTGTGGAAAAACACTGTCATGTGCAAGCATCAGAGAGACAACTTAATTCATTTAGACCTCAACCATAAAACACATTAAAAGTATACTTTATATAAAACATTTATACCAAGCTTAAGATAAAACACTCAAAATTTCTCCACCATATGACGTATTCCTGTGGGCGGAGTTTAGTCAAAGGGGAATTCTGTTAAAGAAAATATATCCCCTGGCAGTGAACTTTAAGCTTTATCATTTTGCAGGTATTATTTATGCTCTCACAGCAACATTACACACTAACTAAAGTATGAAAAATGAGATCAGGAAGAACGTGACCTTTAATTTGCAAAAAAGTTTTTACGCTCACTTGAGGTGGTTTTTGACTAAAAAAGTAAAAAAGTATATGCAAATAATGGGAGATGGAAACTCATTGACTGGTGGTCTAACTGTATCAGCTTACGTTGTCTTTACCATAAATGGGCTCAACGTTGTCGCAATGCCCTTGCCAATGCTGCATTTCTTCTTCTGCGCACAGCATTCGGTTTGGCAATTACAAGCTGCACTGCTGGTATATTTATAACTTGCCAAATCGTAACTAAATGCAGCCCTGTCTTCATTTTCTAAGCGTCCCTTGTTTTCTTTACTGTTGGTTACTAGGTTACCAATGCCACCGTCATTCGTTCGAACAACTTGATGGAAGCACACCTAATTCACATTTGTTTTTTTTTTGTTTTTTTGCGAATTTTAAAAAGATTTGCTTCACGTTTAAATGGAAGCCCAGATTTTGACTTAACAGGATTAAAGCTATATGTTCAGGGATCACACATAAGTGACAGATTACACTACTCTACTAAATTGACACATTTGAATGCATTCAAGTCGCTTTGAAACCATCTGCCACATGCATAAATATAATGTAAATGTAATAGTAAGTATATGCTTAAAGAGTGACTTTCACCCCATTAAAATGCAAAAAGAGGTCTATAATTGTTGGTTTGTCTTATAAAAGTATTCAAAATCAGGATTGTGTTGACTTTTAATCAGTTGTTCCCCATACATTGACAATAAAATCAGCATGTCACATACAGTGGTACAGAAACGGTTCAGCAATCATTTCAGTCATAGATATTATTTCAGCCATATTTTGGGATCTGCGGTGCATTCCTGTTTGCAGGACACAGACGAGTGGAGTGTGAGAGCGGAGGCGAGGTGACGCTGGGGAATTTTGAGCCGTGGTGTAGTGAGGGCTGTCATACAGACAGGCTTTGTGAGCTGGATGAGGGGTGCAGGGCGGGCCGGCCACGGAAGGCCGAGGATGGAATGCATGGAATGGAAGACTGACTAGACTGAAGCCAGAACCATATGGGATGGAGAGAAGCTGGAAAGGGGGGCATAGAAAATTTTAAGAGGCTTTGATGGAAAATATAAAGTTTATGGGGGAAGCAAATGAAAGCATGTACAGGTTTGTTTGTAGTGTTGTGGTATAATGATGGTGGAGGTTGAGTTAGGGATGTGCTAAGTTATATTTTGAAAATCGGTGGGTTGTGTGAATTAAAGCCCTTTGTAATTACCAACGTATTATCCAACTCGTTTTACCATTTAGGTTGTTTGTCACCAAGGCCGCCTTAATGCACGGGCTTACCTGGGCTGAAGCCCAGGGGCCTCCCAAGTTCAGGGGCCTCCCAAGTTCACGTTTATATTGTTTTGTAACTTGTCAGGTTATCTGTCAATCACTCTAACTGCACGTTACATGGCTGCTGATTGGTCCGTGGTAACTTACCGTGAAATAAAATATCAGACGTAACAGATTTTTCTATTCTGCGTAATGTAAGTAAGTGCGCGTTGTCAACTTGGCATTCCTGCATGTTAGACAGAGTGTGACAGAGAAACGGAAATAATCCACCATCAAATGAAAGAGTAATTTCTAAAATTTCATAATAAGCACTGCAGGTCTCTCTCTCTTTCGCGCGCGCGCTCGCTCTCTCTGTGCTCGTGCAGCTGAGTCTCTGGCATGCAGAAGTCTCTCCAACTGTGCGCAAGATACTGTGCCGCGGCCGCCAAATAAAGAAAGGAGTTCCCGCACATAATGCTGTTAGTTGTTATAAAGTTTAAGTTTACTCGCGTTTATATCAGTGACGCGTGCGCAGCCGGAGCGATGTAGTTTGACGCGATGTTAGCTCACAGTACACATCTGTTGGTTTAGAAAGACTACGCAACGGTAAATGTGCAAGTCAAAGCGCGACAAGACCATCTCAAATAATCATCCCCTGATCGCACCATTCATATTTATAATCTCCTTATCTAAAAATCTTATATACAGGTATGTTCCCTGTCTGTTTTGTGCATATTCATACGTGTTCATTTTACATGCGTAGTATGCATAAATACTACAGTAAATACAATGCATACTATATATTCAATAGCCTACAAATTAAAAAACAAGATTCTGTCTATAAAGACGTATCTTTTGTTAACATTAATGCATTTTCACTTTAAAACTAACTTTAACTTCTTATATTTTTAAAACTGTGGTGAGCATTTAGTTAGTGAGTGGCAATTTTCTGCAAATTTGTATATTCCAAAAACTATAAAGCTTATAAACATATATACTCTCACACATTTTGGTTTTATTTTCACCACAAGTTGCTGTGTGTGGTTGTTAAATAAAGTGTCTTGTGTTTATGCTTAAGTGGGCTCAGTGAAATGTTAATAATGATATTATGGTGTTTTCTGGGTCAAAGAGGGAAAACTCACTGTTTTATGTATTGAAAGAAACTAATGCATTTTGTGATGTAGATTACCTAGATATTACACTTATTTTTTTTTAAATGAGACTATAAATTGAGGGTATGGGGGGCCTCCAAAACATCTCAGCCCCAGGGCCTCACATTGGGTTAAGGCGGCCCTGTTTGTCACATCCCTCAAATATGACCCAAATGAGTGTTTACGAAACTAGCTCTCATACAGTGCCACAGAAACTTTTGCCCTAATGCTTTGTTGGGTTGCATCTGTATGATGATTATTTAAATTTACCTACCATTGCTCAATTGGAGCATTGAATTATCAGCGCAAATATCATAGGTTTAATCTCAGGGAATACACATACTGATAAAATGTATACCTTGAATGCACACTAAATGGCTTATATGAAGCTAATGCCAAATGCATAAACAGGCTCATAATTACAGAAGGATGAATTTCATTACATTTGTCCGGGATTGTTTGATTTTTGTTTCATTCACACTGCCAATCATTTTATGGAATCTGTGCATGCATTCACACACACATACCGTAAAGACATGACATATTTTAAGTCCTGCACTTGGTAGGTTTTTTCCACAGCGTCTTAAGTTTGCTAGTTATCCGTGATTAATCTCTCAAGAAACCAAGTGCGTGCATTTTAGTTTATGACAGGATCATAATGATCCCTGATGAGCTCCCTGATCTTTGCAGTTTGCCGACATTTGTCGTCGTGAATGTTGAATTGCATTTAAATCCCTGTGTCAAAGAGCTGACATAACGCGTCCTCATTGCAGCACGCCCTATTACGACAATGTTTCTGTGTCTTGTTTACACAGAATGCTTCCCATGAAGGTTACGGAGTTTATGCATTATCTACTGTGAATATATTGTACCTGTAGTAAGCTTGTGTAAGTTAATTTTCTGAATCTCTGATGGTGTGTTTTGAAGCTGGAGTGCGTTTCCCAAAAGCATCGTTGCTAACCTGTTAGCAACTTTGTTGGTTGGCAATGGGACATTGCATTGCAACCAACAAAGTTGCTACTTTAGTTAGCAACTATGGTTTTGGGAAACGCACCACAGACCAGTAAGCTGATAATGATCATGATCCAGTAACTGCCCTTCTGCCAGCTGGTCATACCAACCTAAAGTGGTCATGCTGGGTTTTTTTTTTTTTGGACATGGTGGCTTGTCAGTCTGCCAATGAGTAGCGTAGGCCATGTAATGACCGGTTAGAAACCAACTTCCAAAACACAACATTCAGTCTAAGATGGTTTTTCCATAATGTGTGATGTATTTTTGACTGTTCTCAATGTGAGCAGTGTGTTTTGGTGACACACCCTTTGGTTTAGTACACTAGCCCATTTGAATGGAAAGGCATTGGCTCACTTAAGCTACGGGATAGTTGTATCCTTGCCTACAGCTGGTCTTTTGCCAGTTAATACACCTAAACAGTGTCTGAGTGACCTTGACATTTCAATCTGACATTAACACATTTATGTCATCATCCATCATGTTTTAACAAGTATACTATTACCACATTTGACTAAATGTACTTCAGCATAAGTCTAGATGAACTAGAGCGGAAAAAGAGATTAAGAGATACTGAAGTAATTATTTTGTACTATGGACCCTATTCATTTCGTAGTGAAAGAAGTCTTAAGAAATCTGCTAAAATGATCGTGCAGTAGATACAGAAGCATTCAGTCAAATTCACACAAATACAAATCCAAAAATGTTTGCATGGTTCACAGTGGAAACCATGTGTGCAGCAGTGATTATTAGTAGTGTTTTATGTCATATTTCAGTTTTGTTTATTGAGAAGAGAAACAGGTTGTTGATGAAAAGCACTGCCAAAAACTGTCCAAAACACAATTTTTCCTGGCATTTTCCTGCACAAAGTCTTTCACAATGTCGGTTATGACCATTTGATGGGTTTTTAGCTGAGATACAGATACAAGATACAGAGTGCACTGCTTGCATGCGGGCCGCTTAAAATGAATTGGCGATCACTATATGAGCACCAGTTACACCATTATGACCACTTGCCTAATATTGTGTAAGGCTCCCTTATGCCACCAAAACAGCCCTGATCCATCGAAGCATAAACTCCACTAGACCTTAGTGTCAGAACCAGCTTTCACTTTTTCAGCAATTTCAGTTACAGTAGCACTTATGTTGGATCGGACCACACGGTCCAGCCTTGGCTCCCCACGTGCCGCCCATGACCCTGTCAACGGTTTACCGCTTTTCCTTCCTTGGACCACTTTTGATAGGTACTGACCACTGGAGACCGGGAACACCCCACAAGAGCTGCAGTTTTCCTGCTTCTAACACATCAAGTACACTTGTCTTCAAAGTTGATGTGTTAGAAGCAGGAAAAATGGGCAAGTGTAAGGATCTGAGTGAAATTTGACAAGGGCCAAATTGTGATGGCTAAACGATTGGGTCAGAGCATCTCCAAAACTGGGGTTTTGCCAGTCTGCAGTGGTCAGTACCTATAAAAAGCTAAACCAACTAAAAGGTGTCCAAACCCCCCCTTAAACCAGCCTGCTACACTAGCTTAAAACCAGGCTAAACTGGTTGACTAGTTAAGCTTGTCTTTTTAGTAGGGCTGTGGCTTAATACAACAGACTCTGTGTTTTGGACCTCCAGTACTCATTTACAACATTTTTACAATTTCCCCTCCAAAGGTTGGCAACAACTGTGGGCTCTATCTTACACCAGGCGCAATGCAGTGCAATGCGCGATGCAAGTGTCTTTTGCTAGTTTCCATTCGGCGCAATTATCATTTTCACGTTTAGCACCACGTTGTTTAAATAGCAAATGCATTTGCGCCCCCTTTTGCGCCCATGGGCGTTCTGGTCTGAAAACGAGGTGTGTTCAGGCGCATTGTTGGCGCGTTGCTATTTTGAGGCAACAAAAATAGACTACGCCATTGACCAACAAAAACGTGGCCGGTTGCATAAACATAGCCATGACGTTAAGACTGCGTCTTAAGAATGATTCTGACTAACTAGCAATTAATTATTGCTAATCAGTCTTATTATTTAGATTAAAATTAGACTACCTTTCTATGTAACATACTTGAAACAGTTATGATCAGTCTTGACAAAAAAAATTCATGACTAACTTTTAAGTCTCGTCTTAAAGTTCTATGCAACCGGCCACTGGTCTAAAGTCTAAAGTCAATGGCGCAATATGTTTTTTGTTATTTAAAGAGCGCATTAGAACTATGCGCCTATAAACGGGACAATAACGCGGGTTTGCTTATTACATACATGAATGCGCAGCAGCACAAAAGTGCTTTTAAATATGAAAGATTAAAGGATTGAACATAAAAGATTATTATTGAGTCTCTTGGACATAAATGAGGACCGATTATGAGACGTTAGAAGGCACAAAGAGCTGCTTCACCTGCAGCCTGGTAAGTAAATAAACTCTTTGCTTTAAACAAATGCATCTGTTTTTATTTTTTAATTTTTTTTTAAATGCTACCTCACGGATTTATTGTATATGATGACTCTGTGGATATGGTGAGATGAGAAACATTTTTAAGTAATGCTTAAAAAAAACTCACGACACTGTCCAAGTGCTGAAACGTGCGGAGATCCGTTTGTAAATTCTTTATCTCCTGTTTGTTACAAATAAAGTATTTTTAGAGTACAAACCTTTTCTTACATACTTGTAAATTATTTTTTGATGATATTGGATAGCCATACATTTAAAGCAATTAAAAGCCTGCTTTTTTACTTCCACGACTAAAAGAAAACGGGTTTTAAAGGTTTTAATAAAAAAATAACAATTTCAATACAAGTGAAAACAACACAATTATTTAACATTAATCTTAAACTGGGGATCTTCTTTCTCCGGTTAGTTTTTCAGTTTACAAAGTCCATCATCTAAATAGGGATTAGACATAGCACCAGCGCAACTGGCTTTTAAAGAGGATGAGAGCTGAGACTCTCATTGGTTTATTGCACATTACGCCCAAAATACTCCCATTACTTATTAAAACAAAGGACCCACCCTTTTCAACCATGCTCTCGGCCCACAAACCATTTTTCCCTTCGTTAAATTAGCAAAAGTGGATTCGGACTCGCCCATTTAGATGTTGCGCTGTGCGCTTTAGACAATGCGCTTAGATTGTTAAAATAGGGCCCTAAGTCACTGTATGTTGCAGATGTGAGAATGGCTTTACCTAAGAAATGAGCTTCAAAATATGAGGAATTTGTATGCGTTTGAAAAAGGTGATGATGGCAGACATTTACTAAATGACCTTTTGAAGCTTTACCTACAGCTCACTACAGAACTGCTGTTTTATATGCACACATAACTGTAACAGAGCTTTGACCTTCAAAACTTTAGCTCATCTCAATACAAAATAGCTTCATGGTTATGATAAAAAAGATTTGGAAATGCTGCATACCGTGCATTGCTGTGCTGTGATGGGAATACCTATTTTATATGAAATACAAATGAAAACCAGCACACACGATAAGAGCCTGAACAACCAGTTTAAGCCAGGCATATCCCAGTACTGCGTGGAAAATATTATGCATTATAGTCTTCCTTTATCTAAACCTCACTCTTGTGCAAAGAAACATGCACACTCACAGTTTATATTTACTTATATTTCTCAGATGCAGCAGTTGGAGACACAGGTTTTGGAAGCAGAACGTCGTGCATATGAAGCCAACCAGCAGGTAAATACTGATAATATTCAGATTTTAATAATTATAATCAACTATAAATATGCATATTAATGCCTATGTGTAACAGGTGCAATGGATGGAAGAGCGTCTAAAGGCATCGGATGTCCCGTTAGCTGATTCAGAGCTTCGGCTCTTCAGACGCTGTCAAAGCCTTCAAGCATCACTACAGGAGAAAGATGAGCTCATCGCCAGCCTGGAGCAACAGCTGGAGGAACAGGTCTGTCACAAGCTTGTGAAAGTCTTGTGAAATGTCCCCTTTAAACTCAGTTTTGGTTGGCCTTACCCCACTGTTAAAATATAGACCTGCCATAGGGTAAAGGTCAAAATATTTTAATAATATGATTTTTCTTACAGTTTTTTTCGATTGCTAAACGACAGTCGGCACAACTGGAGTCACATGTGCAAAACTCTAACTACAGTCTGCACAGCAGCAGTTCATGTGGACCAAACTCTAGTTCGTTTTTCATTGCTTGAACACAGTTTTCAAAACTTTACACACTTATCCCATGACTTTAACCACAACCTGCACAACACTGTGGATTTACAGCACTTTGTTCAAATGCTAACACACTGCTGTCAAAACTGTGAATCACACATTCAAAACACAATTGATTTCAGCATTGTGCCTTTCAAACACTGCTGATTGCAATTTCATATAAATATAAATTCCAATTTCATATATATATTTCATTTATATATAATATTACCTTTCATGTACTTTACAGTTTTTTTCGATTGCTAAACGACAGTGGGCACAACTGGAGTCACATGTGCAAAACTCTAACTACAGTCTGCACAGCAGCAGTTCATGTGGACCAAACTCTAGTTTGTTTTTCATTGCTTGAACACAGTTTTCAAAACTTTACACACTTATCCCATGACTTTAACCACAACCTGCACAACACTCTGGATTTACAGCACTTTGTTCAAATGCTAAAACACTGCTGTCAAAACTGTGAACCACACATTCAAAACACAATTGATTTCAGTCTTGTGCCTTTCAAACACTGCTGACTGCAATTTCATATAAATATAAATTCCAATTTCATTTATATATACTAATATTACCTTTCATGTACTTTAAGTTTCTACCTTTTTTTCTCATTACTGTAATTCCGTAAATTACTATAGACAACTGAAGCAAACTGCTAATTTTCATTTACCTTAAAAAATTATGATGTTCTAGAAAAAATAATGTGATAAATCAATCAATAAATCATTCTTTAAAGAAAACATTACTTGGTGTGACATCACTGAAATTGTTAAAACTGTAAAGATATAAAGTTAGTATTTTGTGTATTGGTGTTTGATGTTAGTGTTTTTCCTCTCAGTGTGTTGTGAGTGACAGTGTGTGTTACAGTTTTTCTGAATTGCTAAAACACTAACCCCCAATCTCTGAACCAAATTCATAGTGGCCTAAACCCATTTGTCAAATCATGCACTCTTTTTGCAAAATTCTAAACACAAACTTCTCACTAAAACACACATTTCACACTGCAATGCACTTGTTTTATAAATTCTAAACACAGGCAGGCAAAAGTTGAACACAACTAAAACACCGTTATCATCGAGTAAACACAACAACTCAAAATTCTACACACTTTTATCTAATGGTATTGTTTACCAATTATGTGGATTGTAAACAGTCTGAGAAGCAGATGAAGAGTATGAGGAAGAAAAGCACACCAGAGACAATGCAATTGGCAAAATTTGCAGTTGGATTGATGACTTTTTACAAAATACAAGTGCTGCTTACAGTAATGTTGAAAACTTACTATTACTTGCAGTCTTTATAGTAAAGTATTCACTATATTCACTGAACTAAACTTGTGATTACAGTAATATAGATTTTTAACAGTATTTGTCAAGTGTGTTGTTATGTACAATAAACATGTATTTTTCTGTAAGCAGATCTCCTGGATGTTGTGTTTTCCATTTTTTAAGGTAGTGTCTAATGGATGTTTGTAGTGTTTTATCATATAGACTTATGTGTGTATGATTTGAAAGCTTAGTTTGATTTTGAGTACAAGTGAAATGGTTTTGAAGCAATTGTTTGATTTTGCTAGAAGAGTCAGGGGTTCTGTGAATTGTGTTTAAAATTGGGATTTGTGTTTAAGGTTTTGAGAAAATGAGTGATGGTTTCAAAAAATGTGTTTTAGCAATTCAGAAAAACTGTATCTCAGTGAGGGTTGTGTTTAGTGTTTGGCTGCACGGAGCTGTTTTGAGCCATATGTTAAGAGTTGTGCTCAGGTGACTTTTGGTAGTGCAGACTGTAGTTAGAGTTTTGCACATGTAGCTCCAGTTGTGCCCACTGTCGTTTAGCAATCGAAAAAAACTGTAAATATAAAAAGTCGATTTTGATGCGTCTGATCTATTTTGATATGGTATGAGGTACTGACCAATTTCTGACCCTTGCAGAAACAGAACCGAATCCAAGATGCCAAGACAGTGGAGGAAAAAGCAGCCAAGATCAAAGAATGGGTGATGAAGAAGCTGAATGAGGTCTGTTACTGGTGTGTGTGTGTGTGTGTGTGTGTGTGTGTGTGTGTGTGTGTGTGTGTGTGCGTGCGTGCGTGCGTGCGTGCGTGCGTGCGTGCGTGCGCGTGTGTGTTTGTGTTATGAAAATAAATAAAGGGGGAGAGAGAAAGCATGTAAATGTTTATTTGTGACCTCTTATAGTTTGATGTGGAGAATGCCTCTCTGAGAGAGATCAACCAACAACACGAGTCTGAGATACAAGACCTGAAAAGACAAGTGCAAGGTATTTATGCACATTGTCACATGTAATGGATCTTAAACTTTTCTACTCTTAATGTCTGCAGTATATTAGCTTAACGTTGTCATAATCAAAATTCTAGTCATAATTTGAGTCGGATACCGCTCCATTGAGCTGCAATTTTGGGGCGTGCTCCAACCGAACCAGGACAAAAAATGCCTCTTCACTTAGATAGACCTACAACTAATCGAGCAACCGAGTATGTGACGTATGTTGAAATGGCGTCTGTCCTTTTGCAGCCTGAACTGCTAGCTACAATGAAACTTACATCATTACTAAGTCATACAGTCAGACTCTCTTTAAGTTAGATGAACTTCATCCACGGGCTTCCAAAAAGGAGTTGGCAACGACGCCTAGTTATATCCACATTGTCGTGCACGGTAAGTTGCAATTCCATTCGAGCGCTCTTCGGTGACGTGATTGATTACATTACTGTTGATCATCTGTCCATCGTCATATATAGCCCTCCCTGACAATTTGATTCGACTAGCTTTGGGTCTAGCATAGTTGCGCCACAACGGAGCGACACCAAACCGAACTTTACGACCTGAAATGTTGTGGGCGGAGCTAAGTTCGGCTGGCACCCAGGCTGGCAGTATATATATGCACTGCACAAAATACTGTATCTCATAGTGCAATGCACTCCATCTGACCATTTCCATGTAATTAAGGCACCACATGTAAAATTACTTTATGTCTTTTTAACAGAAAATTTGATTAAAGTGCCATGTTTTTTTTCTTCTTTTAAATGATAACTGCACAGTTCGTATGTAACATATGATTATAATGTCCCCTCCTGTTTGATTAAACCATCAAAATATAGCGTATATGATATACATTAGTCAAAAATGCAAACCACAGCGTATGAGGGAATCTCAGTTTTATTCAAATATACCAAAATGCATACAAAAGCAAAAAGCATGTTATGAAGCATACATCGACTAAAATTTTATATATTATTAATATTTGTTGATCCTCTTTTGTGGTAATATTTTCCAGTTATTGTCCTGGTGGATGTCTTTTTAAAGGGCACAGAGAATGAAAAACCATTTTTACCTTGTCTTTGTTGAATAATGGTAGTCTACCCGCATTTACAAACATACAAAAAGTGCTAAACATGCTAAACATCTTAGTCTCATAGAAATTCCTCTTTTAGAAATGTCAGCCAGAAAACGGCCCAATCTGAAAAACTGATGCTCATGACATCACAGGCATCTCACTGCCCCTCCACTTTAAAATAATTGGCTACATTTTTTGAGTGGCAGCAAAGTCAGCCAATCAGTAATGAGATTGCAGGTTAAGCCAGTATGGGGAGCCAAATAGGTGCAAAACCACTTGTTTAAAATCCCCCACCCTAATAGAGCTATCTGAGAGAGGTTTTCAGGAAGCTTCTAAGGCATTACAGACCCAAACAAAAACATTTTTGCCTATATGTCACATCACAGAACAAGGATAAATACTCTGTTCAATCATTCTATGTCACCTTTAAACTATGCACCTGAGACCCAAGCTGGTTCGGGTCTAAAAGTTCCACATGTGCCTTGGACACGGGTCAGGTATAATATTAGCGGCATTGGGTCTTGGGTAATTAAAAATGTGTTTTTGCCAAACGGACCTTAAAAACTCAAACTATCTCATGTGCGAGTCCTTTTACAAACCCCCTTTTGTGTGCCAAGGGATCTTGCGACATCGTGTGGCAGGCGGTACGTTAATTTTAGTTGAGCCAGACCTGCCGTCATTGGTGTCGTCTTTAAATAACAAATGAAAATAAATGGAGCAGCGGGCCAAATTGCTTGCAAGGCCACCAGGGTTTCTTTCTGGTGCGTGCGCGGGCTGACTGCATACACGTTGGTACCTTTCACAATCAGGTCCTGCCAATATAAAAAAATTGCCACTATGTCGGTGTAGAGTTTTTTCTCGGGTCAGGTTCGGAAAAAAAATTATTTGTGTACATTTCTTTGGACCAGAGGAGACCTCTACTATGCACGTGTTGTGTGTGTGTACAGTCATTTTTTGCAAAGCCTTTTCTCAAAACCGAGCTTTGGTTTATACTCCAATGTAACATGCTTACAAAATTTCTGCATTTCAAAAAAAATAAAAACTATTCAAAATCCACTCTATATATATTTTCAGAAAAGCAGACATAGCCATTTGTTTCCTTTCATTTTTTGGAGCTGACCAGTTTCGTGTCATTATGTTGTGTCCTAGCCATGACACCTTTGTGTACTGGTGGCCCAGTCCAGCCCAATGGAGGTGAAGCGCAGCGACTCAGCAGTCTGACATTTGGCTGTTTCCAGATCAGAGGAAAGAACCCTCAGGTACTAGCAGGCCCAGAACCATCCCAGAAAAGCATCAGTACCCTGCCGGATCAAGACCGAACACGCAGAAGACCCTCTACCGGTATGAACACCCATTAGTTAATGTTTGGTTTAAATGGTACTCAATATATAACTTAATTTTTTTGTTAAAGGAGTCCTTAAAAAAGACTTTTTTATCTTATGTTTGTTCTTTTTTAGATTGTGATCCAGAAGCAGAGCACCAGAAACAGGGATCTGAGGAAGAAGGTGAACATGACAACATTGGAGACACAACATCTTGCGGGATCTCTGTCCTATCTGCTTCAGAAGGGGACAGTTGTCTGTTTGGAGGTTTAAACCGACCCACCAGCGAGACCTACCTCACCTCTGATGACAGCAGCTCGCTGTTCGACGACGACATGCAGCACGCTGAGTTCTTCAATCTCTTCATACCTGGGACTAAAAACTCTAGGAGTAAAGATGGAAAGAAGACGGACATTGAAGATGGGTCATCAGATGACCTAAATAAGCGTTTCCAATCGCAATGTCTGGATTCCTCATCTTCCTCCAGTGACACAAACACCCCTAGTCCTATCCTAACCCCAGCCCTCACCCCAAAGCGTCCCACCCCTTCCCAAGATTCCCAAGACACACCCGCGTCTCCCAAACAGCCCCGTCTGCGCACTCCCACCGCGTTTAATGTTAGTTTGGCATTAGCCAAGAAGCACCTGAGCCAACCTTCACTGTACAGCGAAGCTGAGCACGGGCGGACACGTAACGCCATCAGCATGCTACGTCCTCTCCGACCTCACGAGACAGACATGGATCAAGAGCAAAGGATGGAGACCTGTGAACGAGAGCATCCTGAGGCAGAACCACCGGCTGAAGTACCGCCCGAAGAACCCGAAACACCCGAAGCCTGCGCAGCCGTGCCGGGGAGCAAACCACCAACCCCTCCTCTGCACAGGTTGCCTTCTTGGGTGAGTCATATGAGACGAAATGAAAACCGGATAACGTTTTAGTTCTTGTACTAAGTGGTCGGTTCTCGTTGCATACAGGAGAGCAGAATATATGCTGTGGCAAAATCTGGAATTCGTCTATCAGAGATGTCATGCACAGATGTTTCTAATAAAGGTGTGGGTTTCAAAAACTTTCATTTATTTTAATTTCCATCTGGCTTTTATTATTCTTGAATTTTCTTATTTTCCAGACTCCTCCCACTCATCATCTTGCCCCGCCTACATGCTGTACACATCCCTCATATACAGGAACACCACCTCGCCTGTCTTTACCACAGTTAAAGGGGTAGAGATCTATCTTTCATCGGCATTATTCTTTACATGTATGAATTTGTTTAAATTACAAACAGGATCTTTCATTTACTTAAAGTTTTTATTATTACCTATAGAGGGCGACATTGTTAAGCCCTAATGATTTCCCAGAGGAGTCGTCCAGTTCAGAGGAGGAAGAAGAGGAGTGTCAGTGTAACTCTGGAGAGGAGTCGGTGTCTGTGTGCAGCTCCAACACCTCTGGATCAGACCCAAATAAGAGCAGCAGCCACGAAAGCCCACGATCTTTGAAGAGAGGTACTGTATGTGAACTGTAGGGGAGAGGGGGGCACAACCTAATGCTTTTTGTTTTTGACTTAATCATAAAAAAATTGAGTTTGATTAATTATATTATTACACAAGCAACACACAAATCTCTGCTACAAATGAACATTTGAAGTTTGTTTCTACTTACCCACAATTACAGCAAATGTGACAGAAGTGCAAACGTTACAACTTACCCCATAGGTGGGGTTAATTGTAACAGGCAGGGGGTTAGTTGTAACACTTTAAGTTTGCAGGCAAATATTTCAATACTATTTTGTTGATAACTTAAAGTGGATATTGTTTATATATCTGTCTATAATAGACAGGTATCTACACTAATTATTTCTCATCTAACCATAGCTCAATTATAAATGGACACAAATGTCTAAATATGTTAGAATAAATAGTACAATTATGACAAAAAAAAAATTATATGTGACCCAGTCTGTAAAAACTATACTAAAGTCTCAAAATCAAATTCTGAGATAATGAGCATCAGTCTGATTTTAGCCATTCATTTCATTGTGATTTCAATCTTTGACGTGACCTTATTCAATCAATATTAAAGATATGAACAAAAATAAATTTTGACACATTAAGGCAGGCACATTTATTTTGTTGGCGGCCAGCAATCATTTGTGTGTAGCATAAAAAAAAACAGCAAGAATTACACTAACGTTAGCGGTTTTTATATCATTATTGCTGAGGGGTTAGTTGTAACACAGCGTTACAACTAACCCTGCTCTGTGAAAATATTTTTAAGCCCTCCAAAAAAAGTTGCTAAAAGCTGCAGACATACAGTATTTCAAAATGATGCAATTTGTTTCTCAACAAGACACTTATTAAGATGACATAACTTTGGTTTTGGTATCTTACACACCCAACTTAGAAACCGAAAAAACATATGATGAAAATTTTTTATTTACTTACATGCCACCAAAACACTCGTTCATCAATAACTCTCTGGAAAAACATTATACATTTCCATAAATTTGTGGGAGATCGTCTTTTAGCAGCATGAAAACAATACGGAAAAAACAAATCGCTCAACCCTGTGCAAAAATATAAACGATCTGTGTTACAACTAACCCCGCGTTAGTTTTTGTCCCGCGCACCCCTATATTTAAATTTGTGCATTTTATCCAAAGCGACTTATAAATAAAGTATACATTTATTCGGTAGGTGATACTGGGAATCAAACCCATGACCTTTGCACTGTTCACACAATGCTCTACTAGTTGAACTACAGAAATGTTCACACCCTCGCACAACTGCACTTAATCACCCGCTACATGTGTTGTGTTTCTCTCAGCCGTGTCATTGTCTTCAATGACA
The DNA here is from genome assembly GCF_030506205.2 of Paramisgurnus dabryanus. Taxonomy (NCBI): domain Eukaryota; kingdom Metazoa; phylum Chordata; class Actinopteri; order Cypriniformes; family Cobitidae; genus Paramisgurnus; species Paramisgurnus dabryanus. The sequence continues at coordinate 26,380,547 of NC_133356.1, read as the reverse complement.
TCTGAATGCGACTACGCCATCCCTCCCGATGCCTACTCCACTGACACTGAGTGTTCAGAGCCAGAGAATAAACTGCCCAAGACCTCCTCCACCAGCAGTGACAATGACAAGACTGTAAGACACGCACGCATGCACATATCTGCGTTCATAAATGTCACACATGGTGGATCATTTAACAATGTGTTGTGTGCCAGGAGTCAATGGAGAAGTCTGGATACCTGCTGAAGATGGTAAAGACCTGGAAGAAAACATGGAAAAGACGCTGGTTCGTTTTGAAAGACGGGGAGCTGTTATATTACAAGTCACCAGTGAGTAAAATGACACGGATGATTGGGATAAAACACATTATTAGGGCTTTTCACACTGAGCTTAATCCTGGAATATCTTCATTCTAAACCCTGCTTTTAACCCTGGGTTAAGAATCATTTCACACTTGTAATTTAAAAGCGGTGTTATTTATGAAATTAACCCAGGGTTATGAAACCGTGCTCGGAAGCAGGGTTAGCACCGCTTTTGCTATAATGTTAATTATTTGTGAATTATAATAAATATAACTTTATAATAAATGTCACTTTGTCAGGACATAGGTTACCAACACGTTTGATATGCATTTGGCCTCCAGCTTCAATATAGTGTGTAAGACACCAATAAAACTATTCTGCTTTGAATGTTTTTTTTTTTAACTATTTTTCAGAGTAATGTCATTCGTAAGCCTCAAGGCCAGATTGAGCTCAATGCTTCAAGCACTATAGCACGTGGTGATGGGAAACAGATACTTCAGGTACGCTGGGTACAGTGTATAGGTAAAGAATTACTGCGTGCATGAATTACTGGCTTTCACATTGTTTATGTTACATTTCAGGTGGTGACAGGTAAGAGTGTACATTATCTGAAGGCCGATTCACCAAACCTTCTGGAGGAATGGCTGAGGGTCCTGCAGAGTGTATTGAGAATTAAAGCTGCCAGTCCTCTCTTCACACATCCTGATGCACGGCCAGTCATGAAAGGACACCTGATGAAGGTACAGTGTCTCATTAGCCTATACAACAATGAAATCACATAATATATTAAATTGCATCCCATTGGCAAAATATTCCCATTTACCAATTGCATCCCATTGGTAAATATCCCATTTAACCTGGATTTCTCAGACAGGGTCACATACAATTATGTGCTCTCTTTATCTCTTTAAGGTGAAGTATGGATACTCGAAACATGTATGGTGTGCACTGTTTGGAAAATCGCTGTATTGCTTTAGGAGTCAAGAGGATAAGGTCTTCTATCTTCTTACATCAAGGTCATGTTACCCAGGGCTTTATATGTGTGTACATGTGCTAATTCCACGATTTCCCTCTTCAGTTTCCTCTGGGTCAGATCAAACTTTGGGAGGCTGTTGTGGAAGAAGTGGATAAGTCGTGTGAATCAGAAAAAGTCTCGGCTCAGTACACCCTGTCTATCCAACCAGTGAATCAGAGTCCAACATATCTGCTCATCGACTCACCTCATGAGAAGGTATGAAGGGATTTTCTCTTACAAGCCTGTAACATAATATTCTAGATTTTACCGCTTCACAATATGGATTTCAAAATCACAATATGTAGCATTTTTACCTGTAGAGGTCGCTATTACACAATAACACAATAAGAACGGTAAAACTTAATGACGTTATGAAAGAGAGTGGAATGATGTGAGATGTTGTTTTCATCATCCAGAGACTAGTCATGTTTTTGGATGAGGTAATGAATGAATGTTTTTTTTACCTGTATGTTTGATCACATTATTTTTCCATCATAATGAATTAGCTGTAATGCACAACTGCTGTGTGTTAGATGCTGGATAACCACCACTTCAGTGTCTGTCCACTCATGATGCCATAGTTTATACAATCAGAAACTGAGGATGAATATTATGTCAATAAGGGCAATAATTACAAAGGAGACCAGGGATGAGCCATTATTTAAAACAGGAATTTCTCTGGATTTACAAATCCTTGGATCTTTTGGGATAATGTAAGTACACTACTACATAAACTCTTTCCCTGCCAATGACGAGTATTTCCGGCTTTCCGCAATACCGCTATTATCCACCAGGTGGTGCTCTTCTGCAACTTATAAAACCCGAGGTATCAACCTAGGCCAGGGTTCCCCAGATCTTACCCTGGAGGGCCGAAGCACTTGATTAGCTTGCTCAGGTGTATTTGATCAGGGTTGGAACTAAACTCTGCAGTGCTCCGGCCCTCCAGGGTAAGATTAATATTTTTTAATTATTTTTTTATATATATATTTAAAGAAGAACATTTTCTGGAAAAAAATGCAAAAATTTACTTTATTACTAGTATTTTTGCACTGTTTCAAGTACAAATATCTAAAAATTCTTAAATCAAGATGTGTTTTCTTGATTGTAAATGACAAAACAAGTCTTAAAACAAGCAAAGAGAATCTACCAATGAGGTAAGCAATTTATTTCTAGAATTATTTTTGAATTAAGTGTTTAGGAAAGAAAATCAAGATTTTTTGCTTGTTTTAAGCACAAATTCAATTAAATTATTTTCCTAGGTCATTCTGCTCATCAAGAAAATGCATCTTAATTTAAGAATTTTTAGATATTTGTATTAAAAACAAGACAAAAATGCAATATAGACAATCATCCACTAGAGGGCGCCAGATCAAAACAATAACAATGACGTAGATTAATGACACCCTGAAGCAGCGTGGAATAATGGGATTTGTTGTCTTTGACTCAACCGCTGATGGTCATCAATCAGACGGGAACAAAAAAATCATGTTGACGGATAAGGTAATCAAGTTTTATAAATGTTGCATTTGATGACATCGTTCTATTTCATTATTTAAAGTTTCATGTAATGTTCAAAACTAAATTGTCAGTCATAGATGTTACATTATTAGTCCAATATGGTGGTGTGTTAACACAGCACAGAATAAAGGGTTCAAACTTATAATATACAATGATTTTTCACGTAATGTATTGACAGTACAAATCTTATTGTGATGTTATGATGTAAAATTATGATAGTTACACTGTAGCTGCTAGGGTAACAAACTCTATCCAATACTGGATTTAGTAAATGTCTGAAAATTCTGACCATTAGGACATGACACCATTGAATGTTGCGTTATATTATATTGCTGTACAATACCTCTTGATCTGCAGTATATCGTCCAAAGGAAGACGCACTGATTACAGCCTAAAAACTAATCTTGTGATCGATATAATAGTATACGATTTTTGAAGGGTTACGAATCAAAACAACTCACCCAACACGTAAAACACAAGCATGATCAGCATCTATGTTTAGTTAAATGTTGCCGTGAAGCTTTCTCCATCCAGATAATGCAACTGTATTATGGGAACTGTATTTGCTGACACAACCAGCGGCAGACGGTAAAGAGGAATCTTAGTCCATAAACAAGCGGGTAGCCCAAAAGACGCTATACACTTACTTCCACATTTGTCCACGACACTGTTGTCATGTGGTTTTTACGTAAGTAAAGACGGTAACAAAGGGTAAAGTGGATATTAATGTCATTGACAGGCGACTGCACTGCCCTGTGTCACTGTTTAGAATGGCAATTTTCTCACGATTTGAAAACATTAGAGAAAATAATACAAGTTTCTACTTTCTTTAAAGCTATATTTCTATGCTAAACCTTGTGTGTTCTTATTGGTGTTTACACAACACCATTTTTAACTAAAACACAAAAATCTTTTGTGTGTTTTGGCTGTTCATTTACATGACAATGGTGTTATTTGGGCCGGAAAATGCTAACTTTTGAAAACAAGTTTTAAAGTGCACATTTACGTTATGACTTCATGCAACATCGTGTGACATCACTAACTACCGGCATGCATAGCACAGCGTTTTGATCCATGTGAAAAGAGATCATTTTGACTGCATTGTTATCGGTATGCAAAACTGAAAAGGAAAAGTTTTCACTTTTTATTACATAGGGTACTTTTAAACGACAGCAAAGTCATCTTTCAGAATCAAAGCTCCATCATTTCATATTTGCTTAAAACCAAATACATTTCTTTACATTTGCATGAATTTTATTCCTAGACATTAGCCGTAAGTGAGGTGCATTACGTGAGCGTCTCAACCCGACTCCATCAACTTTGTACTATCATTAGCTCTTTTACCTGATTTTTAATCTCTATTATTTATCATGCACTGAATAAAAATGATTCATTCAATTTACCCAATTTCTTTTAAGGTAAGTGGTTGCAATCAATGTATTTAAGCTACATTTAAACAAAAAATAAAATAAAATAGAAAAGCAAAACAAAACTAAAAACTTTTGTTTATAAATGTAGCTTAAATAAATTGAATGAATCATTTTTTTCAGTGTGTAAGCATTTTATACTTCCCTAACAAACAGCATTTTTGCATATATATTTGTGCAGTTCTGCATGACACTGTAGTTTAATGTCTGTCTGTTTTCCTCTCCTGTAGACGGCCTGGTTGTACCACCTGTCTTTGGCAGCGGGCACTTCAGTGGGGCAGGTGGGCACTGAGTTCGAGCAGCTGGTTGGTAAACTCCTCAACGTGGATGGAGATCCAGGTACGAGTCTTACAGCTGCTAATGATTGGGCTAACTATTGAAATGCAAGATTGGCTTCTCTTGGCTTAAACTCTTTATAAAAGCATCTGCTTAATGTTCTCAGGGTCTCAGTACTGGAGACACCCAACACTGTGTTTCACAAAGGAAGGTCTTTCGTCTCCACTCACCACCCTCCCATCCCAGGCTCTTCAAACTGAAGCTAGAAAGCTCTTTAAGGTTATAACATTTAATTGTTTAATTTAATACGCACTTGGAGGGCATAACTGCAAGACAGATCTTTCTCCTTCAACAGACATGTCAGCTCTTCATTAATGTCGCCATTGACACTCCAGCCATAGATTATCATGTGACTCTTGCCCAATGTGCTCTGCAAGTGTGTCTGACCCATCCGGAGCTGCAGACTGAAATCTACTGTCAGCTTATTAAACAAACTCGCAGGAGACAACCGCACGGACAGCCAGGACCACTGCAGGTTAGAGGCTAAAATCGAATCACATATTGTACCAAAACACAAAAATGTAGTGGTGGGTGAAAGTCTTTGCTCCATTCTCCAAACAGTGCAACTTACAAGGCCCGACATGTTCAGTAGTGGCCGACAGTGATGGAAATTGTTGCTATGTATTTGAATATTGAATGGATTAAAACATTTGCATTGTTGTGTTTGGAGTAAAAACTGAAGCTCAGCTATGAGAAGATATAAAGGGGACATATCATGAAAATCTGACTTTTTTATGTTTAAGTCCTATAATTGGGTCTCCAGTGCTTCTATCAAATGTGTAAAAGAATAACCCAGTAACTTAGTATTGGTAAACCATTCTCTGCAAGCATGTGAACAAATAGGTAATTGAAATGTGGCTCCCCTTGTGATGTCAGAAAGGGATAATACTGCCCCTTAGTCTGCACTATCCAACCACGGCACTGCCCTAGTGCAGAGATCAGCTCATTTGCATTTTAAAGGACACACCCTGAAAACGGCACATTTTTGCTCACACCTATAGGGTGGCAATTTTAACATAAAAATTATAAATTATCTATATGGTATTTTGAGCTAAAACTTCACATATGTACTCTGGGGACACCAAAGATTTATTTAACATGTTTAAAAAAAGTCTTGGCAAAACAATTGGACAAAATTCATAAAGACCCCAGTAGTCAGTGTCAGTTGTCATGTTTTATTACATGCGAGTTGTTTGACTTTCTATGCATTTTTCATATATTCGAATAAATCCCAGACTTTACACTGTGGTTTGCGTTTTTGCCAAATTATTTGTCAAACAAATACCTTAAAGTCAGTGTTTTTTGTATATTTTGAACCATACACCTAATATATTGATGGTTCAATCGAACCCAAGAGGCCTTAACAACAAATATTGTTCACTCAAAAAAAAAGCGTTGGGCCAGAAGGGGTCAAACCCAGCCGTTGAGTTAAATTAACCCAGAAAATGTTTATATTTGACCAAAACAATGGGTTGAAACAACCCTGAATAGGTTAAATTACATCACGGCGGGTTGGGTTCATCCATTTTTGACCCAGCGCTGGGTTAAACATAATCAAGTATTTTTTTAGTGTGCGCAAATTTTCCCCCTTGGCCTTGGACATCACTTTTGACCACTACTGTACATAAAGTATACAAATAATGTACAAAATGTACACAATACAGATATTCACACATATAAATGTAAAGAATATACACACACATAAATAGACATTATATAGTATATACACAATATCATATTTGTACAATACAGTTTAAACAGGGTATAGACACACATTATGTAAATGCACACAAAACAGTACACTTTTGTTGTTGATGTCCACAAGGGGGAGTCTTTGCATTTATGTTTGAAACTCAACTTGGGATCAAAGCCACAAAGGGACGCCGACTCGTTGTTTACATTTTCTCTATTCTTGCCTACCCAGGGGTGGCAGTTTCTGTCTTTGTGCGTCGGTCTCTTTCTGCCCACACATCCCATTCTTTGGCTTCTGCAGCTGCATCTTAAGCGGCATGGAGATATGAGGTAGAAAACCCAAATCACACAGCATTCCGTGCACTTCCCAAGAATCCCATCCCACACCTTTAACACAGAGTTCTGCATTGTTCCCAGGACAGAAATGGGAAAGTATGCCATCTATTGCCAGCGTTCGCTGGAACGGACGCAGCAGAAAGGTGAACGGCAAGCTCGTTCTTCACGTATGGAGATCCTGTCCATCCTTCTAAGGAACCCTTATCATCACTCCCTACCCTTCAGCGTGCCCGTGCACTTCCTTAACAACACTTACCAGGTTTATGCAAAACAGCTTGACGTACAACACCTGTGAAAGAG